>NC_056729.1:457177757-457487757 GCF_019279795.1 Protopterus annectens
TTTCAGGCTTCTATCCTTCAGGGACTCCTGCTAATACATTTCCTGTTATCTATTAACATTCTGATTGTGTGAGGGCAATTTTTCAGGCGTGTCCCTAATGTAGTATTTATTCCCCCCATCATTTGTGCCTTTGTTAACATGCACTGCTGTGAGGGAATACTGGCATACATTTGCTTTCAGACTTCTGTCCTTACGTAATTCATGCTAATGCAGGACCTGTTCTCTATCAGCTTTCTATGTTTCTGGGGCTATATGTGTGTTTTGTCACTTTTGCGGGATTTATCCCCAGTTATATGTGCATTTGCACACATTTCCTGCTTTAGCAGGTTGCAGAAGTGTCATGCAGCACTTTAGCAATGCAGGGGGTGTGTCACACACCCCCTGCATTGCTTTCTTTTACCGATGTTTATTTCAGTGTCTATGGACACTGAAATGATCATTATTTCATTTCCGTGTCTGCAGACACTGAAATACTGGCATAATATTAGAGTAGATCTCTAATATTATGCCCGTTCAGTTTAGAAAATGGATATGGCACTTTCTGAGTGCAGGGGATGTCTTCAGTGTCCGTGCACTACTCGTTCATGTCCATATAGCAAGAACAGTAGTATGCCTTCATGAATATTTAAGTCATGCTGCTGTGCTAAACGGACATGAACCACTCCATGCAAGAATACTCTTATTCTTGCATGGATTTTCTTGAATCCAGGGGATGTGCTTTCTTAAACAACTAAACAAGAAACTAAGAGGTATAATTAAGTCCAACAAGGCCAACTATGAGGTCAGGATAGCCTTGCAGGCTAAGGGGAACCACAAGGCCTTTTTCTGTTATGTCTGTAACCTTAAAAGTAACACACAGTAGTTTGCTGAACTGGTGGTAAATGGTACTACCTGCACAGATCAGTGCAACATGGCAAATCTACTGGATGATAAATTCAGCACAAACTTCACCCTTCATTCTCCACAGCTTCTCTTGGTGAAATCCCCTCCAGCATACTTCCCCCACCTATTAACAAAGACCAGGCACTGGCAGCACTTGCTAAAAATGCCTCCTCTATGGATCCTTAAACAACTCCAGTTACCTCCTGAACAGTCTAAAACATGACCTATCAGGACCACTTAAAGCATTCTTTAACTACAACTTTGAAAGAGGCTACATTCCAAGTGAATGGAGAATCATAGCAGTCATTCCCCTCCATAAGGGTGGACCATCAACCACCCCAGGGAACTACAGATTCATCACTCTAATGAACCTAATATGCAAAGGCATGGTATGACTTTTTATGAAAAAGATAAACAAGGACATTGACAACCTACAGACCCTTGACCCATCCCAGTTTGGCTTTAAGTGTAGGTTGTGTCCACTTAACTTGGTAGACTTCTTTGGGAGTGTTGCCAAGACAATAGATGAGAGTAAAACAATGCATACTGCATATCTTGACCTGGCCAAGACATTCAATACAATACAATACCCACTCAGGCATTGCTGACAAGCTCCTTCAGCTAGGCATAAATCCCTATACAGCTCAACAGATTGCAAGTTGGCTCACAGGAAAGACCCAAGAAGTCAGGATCAGTGAGACCAACTCCACCAAGAGACCGGTCACTAGTAGAGTACCCCAGGGCTCTGTGCTGGACCCGCTCCTGTTTGGCATCTATTTTTTGGAGGTCAAGGGTAACATTCAAGGCCTCTGGCTCACCAAGTTCGCAGATGATTCTGAACTGGGAGCTATTCTAGATTCTTTCCAAGACACCAACATCTTGAAAGATGGTTTAACATAGACAAATGACTAGCACCAAAGCCATGGCCTAAAGCTCAATGCCCAAAAATGCATTATAATACCCTTTGTGAAACTGTCAACCCTAGTTAATTACTATGTAGATAAAACACTCCTAAGAATTGACCCAGTAGAAAGGCATCAGGTATCATATGTATAAAGCAATCTGGTCTTTGAAGAACACATAACTAAGTTGGTAAGAAAATCATTCTGTGTAACCCAACTTTTAGATAAGGGTATAGCATCCAGATACAAGAAAGTTATAGCACAACTTTATTTGACCATTATAAGACATACTCTTAAGTACAGTGCCCCCTTTGGCAAGTACCTAACCAGACACTTGCAACAATTGGAATAGCCACAAAGGTTCCTCACCAGGAGAATTCAGGGAGTGAATACCCTATCCTGCACTGATTGCCTAAAGGTTCTGTCTCTGTATTCAGTCACCTACACGCTGCTGTGAGGAAATCTTTGGCTTACAGGTCTTCCTCAGATCCAGCTTTGATGGATCCGTTGCACATGTGCAAAGCAAACAATACCAGAAACACTAGTCCCAAGGATCTAAACCTCACTTGTGACATAGGTTTTTAGGTTCACAGGAGGTTACTAGGATAATGGACCTAGGGCCCTTACAAGCCTAGCCAAGTTCAAACTTTGTTCCCTTAAGGGTCTAGAGATATGGTCTAAGTTATAAGCAGGTCTAAATCAGCAACCACTGCCCCTATCCAAGAGGGACACAGGTGAAACCCTTGGGATTAGTTTACAGTTTCTTATCCAATTGTCCAAGTTATGCTTAAAAAGGGTAAATGAGGGACCCTGTTTAACCTGTATTGGAAGTTTATTCCAGGGGTGATGCAACCTCTGGGAGACATACCTGTCTCTCCTGCAAGTCCTGTTAATGTCACATGCTAGATTAAGGTCCCCTAGAGTGAGTGAATTGTGTACCATTTGACTTACGAATGTGCAACATTTCTATTAAGGCAGTATCAGAGGTTGCTCTCTATGCAAGGTACATGTCACCTCTGAGTAGTCTATACAATACAGAGTAGCATGACAGTGATTTCAGTCAGTCCATGTAAGACATGTGCTGAAAACCCTGAATTTTTTTTGTGAGGAACCTTTGAGGTCTTTCCAGTTGCTGCAGGTGCCTGTTTAGGTACATACCAAAGGGAGCATTGTACTCTTTTATTGGCCTGATGAAGGAAGAGTACAGGGGGTTATAACCTCCTTTGTTATGGAAGCTATGCCCTTGCTTATGAGGTGAGCAATGTAGAAGGCCTTTCTTACCACTGTGGAGACATGGTGATCAAAAGGTTGATGTCAACGTTTGTGCCCAAATCTGTCACCACTGATTTAGAGCTTAGGGTGTTGTTATTAATGTGGTAATCTGCAGAGACATCGCCATTGCCAAAGGGGATGATAATGCATTTTTTTTTCATTGAGTTTAAAACCATGACTTTGGCACTGATCATTGGTTTGCGTAAGTCTTTCTTGTAGAATGTTGACATAATTTGGAGACTCTAATTGCTTCCAGTTTATAGTCATCAGCAAATTTTGTCAGCCACAGATCTTTTGTTTTTGCCTGTACTTCTGACAAGTAGATACCAAACAAAAGGAGCCCCAGCCCAAATCCTTGTGGAACACCACTTGTAGCAGGTCTACTGGTGGAGGTAGAGTCCCCTATTTTGACTATATGTGTTTTGTTGGTGAGCCAGTTTGCAACCCAGCTGACAGTATATGGGTTGACTCCAGTTTTAATTTCTCTAAATCTTTAGGGTTTTTAATACCATGATGGGAGTGGACCCCATTACTAAGTCAAAGTATGATTAACATTCATGAAATTAGTATTGTTTCAATCTTTGATGTCAGCCAGAAGTGCTCTTCGCAGCACCCGCAATGTGCCCAGTAATGACTCCTGCAGTTTGTATGGAGTTACATGTATCGGTAACATATCTAAATATAATTGTAGATTCTTTTTAATAAAACCCGTTGCTCCTTCTACTATTGGAACTGTCTGGGTATCTTTCTTCCACCCAAACTCACAAAATTAGAAGCCAAGAAAGGATTAGGATAAGGAACACTCGTAACTGCTTAGATGTCCATATAAACGCTTTATTAAAACATGCGTTTTCGTCTATCAGTAGACTTCCTCAGATAAAACCATTACAACTTTCTTTCCTTTCTATATAAAATTTAAAATTTCAAGAACCAATCCAGTCTCTCTTCCAATTAACTTGTTGACTGTTCAAAATAGTTTTAAAATAAAAGCACAGTATATATGCTTATAAATGTGTGTATTTAAAATGTCTAAAAACACAAACTCTTTTAATAAATACTGTTCTTTCTTCCACATTGCTCTTGCTTCTGCCTGCACATCCTGATATTTTATGACTTTGTGTCTCTCTGTACGCAAGACATTGTAGTCACTCGGTATAGCGCTTTCAATGATCAGTGCTACTTTTGTCTTCTTTTCATGGACTACTATATCTGGTTTTCTCACATTTATCTTTTGAACTTTTAGTAATAGGTGATCGCATGTAATGTAGCCTTCATTATTTTCTATGATGCTTTGTGGCTCATGTTTCCAGTGTTCTTCAGCTACTTCAGTATTATAAGGTTTGCACAATCCCCATTGCAACAGCCTTAGCACATTATTATGCCTTTTAGTATAAACTCCCTCAGCCATTAGTATGTCACAACCAGCAACAAGGTGTGCAACTATTTCCAATTCTGTTTTACAAAGCCTACATTTGTCTGTTTCTCCCACATGTTCAATGGACTTCATAAAGTAACATGTATGTAGTCCACTATCTTGTGCCTTTCATCCTTTCGGTTTGAATTTGCCTCTCCTTAACCATTCCTGCATTCGATCCTGATCAACATGAGGTTGTTCCAGTAGTTTTCTATACTTGCAACTATATTTATGCATTTTCCATATTTCTTGCCTTCTCATCTGATCCTTCACCTTATATTCTTTCTTTTGTTTTTTGGCACTTTCAGTTGCTGCCTGATTTGTATCTACTTCTGGTTAGATTTCCATTCCCACTTGATGCCGATATGCTTCTGCTAGACTAAGAAGAGAAGTCACCTTAGATTTATTCTCCTCATGTTTCAAAATTTTCACTACATTTGGATCCTGTGAGATCAGCAGATATGTGTGGAGTCCCACGATTGCAGGTCTATACATGTAATCAATTTCAAGGAGGCTCATCCCTCCTTCAGAACGGGAAATATATAATCTTGATATGCACTGATTTTTATACATCACTTGGCGAGCATGAAGCATCCTTCTTGTCTTCCTGTCTAATCTATCCAACACATTTTGGGGCCAGTCAATTACTCTAAAACTGTAAGTTAGGACAGGAAGAGCAAACTGGTTTATAGCTTGAACTTTGTTCCTAGAATTCAGCACTGTTTTCAGGATTAATTTAAGTCATCTTAAATATTCCTTACTGAGCTTTATTTGCATTTGTTCATTTTTTATTGTTATCCTTCATCAACTCCCAAATATTTAAACACTCCCTCTTGCCCAAGTTCTTTTATATCACATTCTTGTCCTAAACTGATGTTTTCTTTGTGCTGCAGTTTTCCCTGCATTAAATGTTGCTTTTGCACATTTATCAAAACCAAATAACAGTCTTATATCATCTGAAAAAGTTTTGACTACTTGCAGTTGTGCTTTCAGTTCCTCATCTGATGAGCTATACAGTTTTAAATCATCAACAAAGAGAAGAGGAGAAGTCTTTACACTTTTTGCTTTCTGGGAGCCAAATTATAACCATGACCTAATCTATTAAGCAGACTGCTTAATGGGTTAAGGGCAAAGGAAGAGAGCAGCTGTGACTGAGAGTTACCCTGGAATATCCACCTTTGGATTTTTTTATTCCTGTAATAATAATTTTTCCTTTATCATGGCTTAACTGCAAAGTGGTTTGCCACTGTTTCTTGGTCGCTGTGATGTAGTTTATCAGTGTACAATTTATCTTATATATTTTTAAGCAGTCTTTTATCCATGAATGTGGGATACTGTCAACTGCTTTTCTATAGTCTATCCATGCCATACTTAGGTTCTTCCCCATTTTACATTTCTCCACTATGACTTTATTTAACAACAAATGATCCATATGACTTTGTTTTATTACCCTCTTGTTCTATTTCCATTTTACGTTTTCTTCTAAATGACTATAAACTGTCAGCATCAATTCCAGTGTATAGTTTATATATGTCATCAGAAAGCAAGATATTGGTCTATAGTTTTTAGGGTAGCTTGCAGGTTTAGTCTTAAGTAGGAGCATTGTTTTTCCTGTTGTTAGCCATGCTGGTGTCTCTTTGGGGTGCACATATAAATAGTTCTTACTCATGGCTAAATCTTCATGCAAATTTTAGCCAGAAGTTAGGTATTGCATCTGGGCCTGGGGTTTTCCAGTTAGAGGCTTTTCTTAACTTTGTTTCAGTTTCTTCATCCCATTTCATATCCTGTACATTTGTGCTTCTTATTCTTTCTTTTACTTCTAATATCCATGTATCATCTTTGTTATGTTTCACAGGATCTTTATAAATACTTCTCTAAAATGTATCTATTTTCTTTTTTGGTGGTCTTTCAATTCCTTTTACGTTGTTTCTTAATTCTCTATAAAACATTTTTGGGTCTTCAGTACATTGCTTATTTTGTACTTTTCCTTTATATTTATATGTGCATCTTAGAAGTTTTTCTGCATGTGCTGATATTTTTAATTTATTATTTGTGACCCTCAGTTGGATGAGTTTTTCAATGATGCCCGAGTGGTGGATTTTGTCAAAGGCCTTGACCAAGTCTAAGTAGGCCATATGCACAGATTTGCCTTCATCCAGGGCTGGTGACAGTCTTGAAGAAGTCCACCAAATTTAACAGGCAGGATCTCCCTTTAACAAAAACAAACTGGGTCAGGCCAAGTGTTTGAAGGTCTCTTATATCCTTGTTGATAAGGTCCATGATGACTCTCTCCATGGCTTTGCAGATAAGGCTGGTTAGGCTAATGGGTCTATAGTTCCAGGGGTCAGTGGAGGCACCCCACTTGTGCAAGGGGATGACAGTAGCTGTTTTTCATTCAGCAGGGGCAAAACCAGTGCTTAGGCTGTGGTTGAAAACAGCACCCAATTAAATGGTTTTAAACCATTGAGAATGCAGCATGGGATGTTATCAGGTTCCATAGATGCTGGGATTTTGGCATTGGAGAGAGTGGTTAATACCTGTTCTTTACAGATAATAGGTGGAGAATAGGTGGTAGGAATGTTTTGGGGTATATGTGGTGGGGACAGGGGGAGAAGTTTTCACTGAACATCTCCACTTGCAGGATGGCTATTTCCACTGATTCAGTATATGTGGTACCATTCACTGCCAGTTCAGCACAAATCTGGGCTTTTCCTTTAAGGTTTTGCTTATAGCTAAAGAATGCCTTATGGTTATCCTTAACTAGGGATGCTAATCTAGATTTGTAAATAATTTTAGAGGACTTTGCAAGCTGTCTTATTTGCTTGTTCAAGCTGAAAAGGGTGTGCTTCCAATTCTGAGATTGTTCCATCTGCTCTTAGACAGCAGTTTCTTCCTCTTATTATATAACCTGTTTATAGCAGATGTCCACCAAGCAGGCTTGTTTTTTTTTTGAGGATCTTGCTTTAGTCCTATCAGGAATGTCTGAGTCAATATAATTGTATAAATGTTTATACAATGCATTTGTGTATATCCCAGTATAGATATCCTTGTCATCAGTGGGGACAGGAGCTTTGAAATTATTAATGCATTCTCGTAAGAGGCTGTACTTGGCTTAGTCTTATTTCTCCTGGGCGTTCTGATGCTATCATTACTTCAAAAGAGACTGACTTATGATCAAACTTCACCAGGAAGGGACGCACATTTGTGGTGCTGCAGTGTTCTACCATGTTGGTTAATACCAAGTCTAGAATGTTTGGACCCGTTGTGGGGGTGCCAACAAGTACCTTTGGGCAAGTGTGCTTGTACATATATAATTTACTCAGTCAATGGATGGGCAGTTAAAGTCACCCATAACCAGGGTGTTTAGTTGTATTTTGAGTGACTCAAGTAGATCCAGGAAGGCTGTGTGGATATCATAGTTCGTGAAGAGGGATCTATATCAGGCAATCGTTTGAAGAGGAGTCTTTCCTATAGTTATTTGCACATGGAGTAACTTTAGGAATCATTCTGTTTAACTAACCTGGAGGTGTATTTATCTTTAATGAATATTGATACTCCTCCTCATGCATTCATTTTGTGGTCTGAACTAGTGGAAGGCATGATTGGCTTTGAACCAAGTCTCTGTGACTGCACAGATGTCCGCATCTTCCAAGGTGAGGAGTACCTCCAGTGAGTGCAGTTTCAGATTTAGATTCCTAGCTTTTAGCAGCATAACTTTAAGGATGTTTTTTTTGAGTATATTTTTACTTCAGGAATTTTATTTTTTTGACATTGCCTAAAAAAGGCACTATGGGGGATGCAAGAGCCTCCAGTGAGTGCAGTTTCAGATTTAGACTCCTAGCATTTAGCAGCATAACTTTAAGGGTGATTTTCAAGGATATTTTTACTTCAGTAATTTTATTTTTGTGACATTGCCTAAAAAAAGCACTATGGGGGAGGCAAGAGCCTTAGCCAGTAGCCAAAAGCCCAGTGGTGATAGGTGGAGACCATCTCTGGAAAAGCATCGTGGTCTATCAAATATATCATCCCAGGCTGACAGATACTGGATCTCCTTAGCATGACACCAGAAATTGAAGCCAATTGTTGAAGTCAATCATTTTTTTGTCTGTATTGAGGCATCATCCTAGGTGAAGGTAGAATGCTGCTTAAGGCTGGGGACATACCCCCCTGGGACACATAATCAGAGAGTTCAGTCATGTCTCTCTTCACATAGTCCAGTGAGGTACATCTGAGCTCGTTCACATCAACATGGACTATGACAGAGTCACAGCAGTGCCTGTTGTTGAGAAACTTGCATGCATGTGTGATGTGGCAGATCCTGCCACTTGACATGTAGCTGATCGTGACATTTTCCTTATCCAACCTGGTGAGTGGGACATCTGTGTATCTCACAATGGAGTCACCTATGGTTAAAACATTTGATTTTGTATTTTGCCTTAGGGGCATGTTTGCTGAGACACTGGTGCTTGTGTTTGTATGTGTACTGTGATTTGCTGGGAATGTATGAAGTGAAGTGTGTTTATGTTTGGATGGTCTCTGATCTTTAGGTAGGCTTCTAGTGAGAACCTCTGCATATGTAGGTTTAGGTGTTGTATGTGTGGATGGTACAGGAAGAGAAGTATGTGAGCTGACCACCTGCTTAGTATCTGATATACTGAGTTGTGAGCAAGAGAGCCTAGATTCTAGATTCTTAATATAGATGCATCTCTCACATATTGAATTTGTGTGAATTAGGTGAAGTGGGTTGTCAGTGTACATGAGGCAGTTGCTACATTGTCTCAAGATGCCCATGTCGATCAGGTTGGATGGAGAAATATTGGGAAATTGTCCATTCATGATGCTAGGTGAAGTACTGTGGTCAGTAACAGGGAGGAGACTAGAAGGATCATGTATGGCTAAGGGACAAGAAAAAAATTCTAAACTGCGAGGGACTTAAGGGGTAAGACTTGTGGAGGAACCTCAAAGGCTCAGCTGAGTGTCTAATAGGGCAGTGAAGCACAACAGTGAGAAACTTCTGATGGTGCACAAGCAGCTGACTAAGGGAAAATTATCTGTCTAAGAGTTTGCCTCTATAATCACCAATGTTATCCTCCACTGGGTGTTAATGCACGTTTATGCAGATGGTGCATATGATGTAAACCTGAGCTAACATGGGCAGCAAGTAGCAATGAAATTAAATTGATTTCAAACACTCCAACCAACAGTAGCACAATACACTAGGCCCTTGGACAACAATCACTACTCAGATAGGTCCTTAGCTACACTGTACTCTTACTAGGGTGTAGGGTAGGACCCCTTTTGTGGAGGAAAGATGGATCAATGCTCAGAAGCTATAAAACAGACTATTCCAGCAAACCTGAACCAAGTATATGCTAGGCTAAAAGTGCAGGAAATAGCAAAAATACAGTAAAATACAGTTTAAAAATAACACCACATAATAAAATACAATGCAAGAGATGCAGATCAATTAAAAAATTATACTTATTTTTCAGTATCAGGCAGTGGATGCTTCAGATAACACAGGAGATTGATTATTTGTTGCTAACTTCTAAATTAACCAAAGAGAAAGCCAAGACTGATACTTATTCCAGCAATCCCCAACTCAGATGGCTACACACATCTGCCACAAGGGTACAGGTTGGCTTTTTTAATGTAAGATGGCTGGTTTTAGTGCTGAAATGATAACAAACAGTCTAGATTCAGCAAGCCTGAATCTAGCCTAGGTATAAAATGCAGAAGTAGAAATTCAAAGTGCAGAAAATCTCAGTCACAGCAGCAAAACAGCAGTTTAAATAAAGCAGCAGTTCAGAAGAATACTCCCACAAGTGTGTAGACCACAGACCTTCCTAATGTGAAATAACTGGTCCAGAACCAAAGTGCTTAAACCAGAACAAAAACACTTAGAATAACAAGCACAATAAACCTTCATCAGCAATTCCTAGCTTAGAAGGGTATAGACAACACTCTCCTGCCATAAGAGTTCAGACCACAAACCTTCCTAATGTAAAATAACTGGTTTGGAACCCAAGTGCTTAAACCAGAACTAAGACACTTTCAGAATAACAGACACAATAAGCCTTCAACCAGCAATTCCCAATTTAGAAGGGTGTAGGCTATCCTCTCCTGCCAGAAGAGTTTTGACCACAGAAAATGCTAGAAAGACAGATACCTGTTAGAAAGACACATGAGTCCCAAAGAATCCCTGTGGTATGGAACAGGCACCCCATCCATGTAAAACGGAGTTCATCCTTGACCCTATTCAAACAAAACCTTGACAACTGGATGGGAAATTGTAAATTTGCTCCATCTGGCCTGTATGCCTCTTGTGGACAGAGGCTGTCAATAAGAAAATAAAAGTATTATCCTAATTAACACCCCCCCCTAGAAATCCCTTAGTTACCTCCCTACTAACATGTACCCCTGTATAGACAACCATGATACTAAAGATTCAAATGGGTTTGGGGTACGTGGCTAGGCTTTTAAGGGCCCTAATGGTCATTAGCCTAGTAGCAACCTATGAACCTATTAACCTATGACCCTAACATTGATTACCATTCTAAATATTTAAAAGGCATTTAGAAGGAATAGGTATTTGTGATACTATTTAGGGAAAGTTACAATTATTGCTTAGCAAGAAGAGCTAGTTTTGCTTAGTTTTCACGATGCCACAAGTATTATTAGCAAGAAGATGTAACAGTTTTAGTAGTTTTAGAAATCTGTGTTGAATTTGATACAGGAACAGTTTGCATTCCTTAGAGTCAATGCGAGTAGTATTTCCTGTATTAATTTACCTTACTTTTTTTAAAGTTATCAAACAGGAACTAAAGCTGTGACATATGATCCATGCATACCATTGTGATTATTGTTTTACTTCCACTAGTGGATCACATGAAAAGATAAATAATGGTGTCCACACAGATAATAGGAAGGAGCAAAGGGGAAACAAATGATTTTAAAATAATAAGGGAATGGGGTATCAGTAATGGGAGTAAAACCAGAAAAGTTATATAATGAATTACTGAAATATTTTCAGCAACTTTATTTCTTGAAAACTGCTGTCTTACATTTATTATTGTTATTTATCTTAATCACAAAAGTCAACAAATCAGGAAAACATATGGTAAAAGAAAATCCTTCTGTATACGCATGATTCTGTCTGTCTTCTGTGCAATATATTACATTTTAAAATTCATTCTTTTACCAACTAGCTAAGCAAAGAATTAATGGAAGCTTATCCTGATAATTCATGCTTCAAGTACTGCATTAACTCCTTGGTTTTATAACTAATTAAAAGCTTTGTACATCCAAATGTGCCAGTAAAAAGGATGTCCCAAAAATGAAAGGGATACTCTGAGTGGAATAGGACACTGCTTTATCTGTGATGTAGTTTGTTATGAATGATTGATTGTTAGGTCTTACAGAGCTACATACCTTTAAGGATTAAGCTGGCATCTGCTTTTCATTCACTTTTGCATCAGGCCTGACAGTCTTGAAGAGAAATTTGAAAGAAGCTGAATTCCATGTTTGAGTTACAGTCTCATCTATCTATGTATAAAACTAAATCTCCATTCAGAAAGGAATTCTTTTATAACATATTCCTCAGGTGTCATGGCCTACAAGCAGTCACTCTAAGCGTATGTTGTGGGTTTTCCTGACAATCACTTGCTATCTCCACTATGCTTTCTTTCAAAAGCAGTTTAAAACCTTTCACGCATGCAGTAGATAGTGAATGGACACAGAAATGAAATGTTTCCTGAGAACAGCCTTGATGGCTTAAATATCATATGACAGACAGCTATGCTAGCTGGAAGAAAATAAATTAATTGAGAGGCTGCAGCAATAAAGATCATATCTGTAAAAATAAACTCACAAAAAATAACAGACTAAGCTGTACTCAGTGGAAGCACAGACAAAGTATTATTAACTGCCAGGTGAAACTGCTGAGGCCTGAGTACAGCACCATGAAATAAAAATACAACACTATAGTTTAGTCTGAAATGCTTGTCTTATGACTAAGAGATGTAGAATAATATAAACAAGGACAGGTGTGAAAGAATTAATTTCTTATACTTTATTTGAGACTTACATGATAAATAAGTTTGTGAATTCCGGGCAGCTTAGTGCAGAGGATTATGGTTAATAGCTGCTTATAGGCTTCATCTAATACAATAAGTATGATCATGCCAATCTTCAATAACCTCCTGCATAACTCCGAGTAAGTCATTTAACACGATAGTGCTCGCTGATTACCTCTGGAAAGATGCATTTCTGCCTAGTAGGTTTGCCTGTTTAACAGATAAATAAAGCATTTGCTTCCTATGAGTAGAAATGTAATGCATAATATAAGACTATAGCTATAGTTCTGAAAGTTGAGAATGAAATTAATTCTGACTTATGCTATTTACTTGTAAAGGAATTTCATAGCATGTAGTTTTATAGCTCTGTCTCAAAAAGTGTTTTTTTTTTGTTTGTTTTTTTAATGAATGATTTCCAACATGTATTTTTTAGATATGCATCATATTGATCACTGCTGCAGTAGCTTTAGCTATATGGGTTATATCCTGCCAAGGATTTAACAGCTAAACAGCTTCCAAAGCTTCAGGGCACCTTCCATTGTGTCAACACTGTCAGGCAGCTCAAGTTGAGCTGACTAAAAGACATGTTTGGGTATGAATCCCTTCAGAGCTTTACTGCTGCTGAAGAGTACGCTCCTCTGATGGTTTCAAGGATCAACAGTAGGCTTGTGCATTCCTTTACTGGGCATATAAGTTCACTTTGGGAAAAAAACACTATTTTTTTTAATTTTGTTGATATTTTATTACTTTCCTCTTCATGAAAGTTATTTTAAAGGTAGGAGTGTTGTGTTTTAATGGACTGTATTGAGACTGTAATGTACTTTTAAATGGAATGCCTGTTTTTTATGTCAGTTTAAAAGTGGTATAAAGTAACTAAAAACATTTTTTCTGTGGATAAATTGTATTTATTTTATTTGTGTGGGGCTGGCATAGTGTTTTAAAGTGCTTTTTACAGTGTATTTTTGTCAAAAAGGTAACATTTTGTAGACTGGTAGTGTTTACTGGCAATTGCTACTTTTCTTCCACTGGAAAGAAGCACCATTTTTGGCTTGACCTTGGAATTGACCACTAGTCCCATGGCTGGTCCTTCTTCCAACTATATATAAAAAAAAAATAATAAGCAAACAGCCTTTGTTGCCATAGCAGGTTAGCAATTTGCCTCAGCCACAGTTGGGTGACTCTGCTATTAGCCATTGTTGTGCCTCGGACTACTCATCTTTTATCCCTGATGTCTCTGATGTAGCAACTATTATGGACTGGGGGATAGCCATATCTTCTGCAGCTGTTGGGATCCCTTAAGTGGGCAAGGAAGAGCCACTCTTGTTGGTCCAGGGAGTGAGAACAGGGAAGTTCTTCCTGTTGTGTTAGATGCTGTGCCCATCCTTGGGAAAGCTACTGCTGCCGTTACTAAGATGGTTGCCTCCATTTTTCCAGTCAAAAAGTTACAGAAAACCACGCTTGTATCTACTCCTCTTCAATTTTCTTTGGATAGGAGTAGTTTACTAGGTCTGGCTCAGGATTTAATTCAGGCTATATAACCTTCTTGTAAAGTAGTTTCTAACTAAAGAAAGAGATTACTCTTTTTCCTGAAGAAATTCAAGATTCTGAATATGAACAGGAAGAAACAGGATGGATGCATTTTTTTCCCTCACATTTCTGATTCAGACTCAGAGGAAAGCTCAGTTTCTGATTCTGTTGGGGGGGGGGGTCTCTTTCTCTGAAACTATTACTAGAATGTGCCAATGTTTTCAGTGGCAGAACACTGAGATTTCACAGTCCCTCAAAAAATACTATGAGTTGTGACAGAAGGATGTACAAGAACCTACACCCATTCCTCCTATTCTGTCTGCTGTAGAGGATGTGTGCATTACTGCCTGCAGTTTTCCTAATAGTCAGCCAGCTGCCCCTAAAAAGGCAGACAGGATGTTTAAAGTTCCACAGTCTTTTAAGTTTTTATACACTGACCAGGCAGCTATAGTTTTAGTTGATTCCATGCTGCTAGGCATGTAGTTAATTCAATCTTAATCTTTCTGATAAGGATGGAAAAATTATTGATAAGTATGGGGAAAAAGTGTATACTTCTGCTACTTTTGATTGTCATAATGTTGAATTATCAGGCTCATACATTAACGCTTGTTGTGACAAATTATGAAAGAATGAAGAATGTTTTTTTCTCTGCAACTTCTTCTTGTGAGGAAAAGACTGCTTGTTTCTTTTCTTGCACAGGTCACTACTCATTGTAGTGTGTGTATGACTCTACTGATACTTTTCCAGGGCTATGGCTACTAGTACTGTTTTAAGGAGGTTTGCAAGGCTGCATTCTTAGAACCTCCCTGATGATATTAAAAATGAGATTTTAAATTCTCTCTTAGATAGCAATTTAATGTTTGGCACCTGTGCTGCAGAGGTGATCAAAAAGTGTGATGAAAGGGGCAAGCTGATCCAGGGAATTTCTAAGGTTTTTCAGCCCTCTGTTTCCAAATTTTCCAATGGATTTTTTCTCTCTTCATCCAATTGTGGCAAAACAGAATAATAAAGGTAAACAGATGTTTAGGAAGAAATGGCAAGGGAGTTAAAAAAAATCTTGAACCTCCCCAAAACCAAGGACAGTCCAGCAAGTATGAATGACTGCTCAAAAGACCTCGTGAACCCCTCCCACTCATGCCCCTTCTTTTAATTCCAGATGGTCTGAATCTCCATTTTCTCTTTGGCAGCAGACAGTTTCAGATAAATGGGTTCTGAAAATCATTCTTCAAGGTTACAGAAGGCAATATGGGGGAACTTTCTCCTTTCCAAGGGGTCATTCCTCAGCCTCCAGAAAGATTTTGTGTGTCTGGATCACATTGTCAGTTCTCTGCCTTACCCTTTGGACTATCCACTGCACCAAGAGTGTTCACAACGTGTCTAGCTTCAGCTACAGTTCATTGCAGGCCACAGGGCATCCACATTTTTCCATATTTAGATGGTTGTTATCTTTTCAGAGCCTTTTCTCTCTCTTGGGTGAGAGGTCTCTTACATAAGCTGGGATTCCAAGAGAACATTCAAAAGTCTTTCTTGACTCTTTCATACAGGATTGTGTTTCTAGGATGTCACTAGACATCTTAGTTCAAAGCAATTTTCTTCCACAGGAAAAAAATATATTTTTATCTAAATCTATTTCTAAGGTTTTCCACTTAGACTTTGGTCAGTGTGAGGGAATACCTCAGGATTTTGGGTCTCATGGTATCTATAAGTCTCATGATGCCTCTGCCAAGACCAGTGGCGGCTGGTGACTTCAAATCAAAGGGGGGCTGCAGGAGACAGCTGAATGGGTGGGGTCAATGGAAAGGGGTGCTGCCAACTATAAAGGGGAGGAGCTATGCTCAAAACCACGAAAACTAAATATACTGCCCTGGGTGCCAAACCGTCATTATGAGAGTCCAATCAAGACAAAATGAAGTGTAGAAGAATAAAAATATTTCAATGCATTGGCTGCATGACAGCTTAATATCTAGATGGAAACAAAAAAGGTTGTGAGGCATGAAAAAATATATTATCTTTTTTTAAATACATTAATGGAATGCCAGTCAAAATCAAGTATAAGAAAAACAAGCAGCACTCAACTCAAACCACTTCTTGCACTGCAGTTCTAATTATAATTTATATTCAGCTTTATTAAAGTACCAAGTAACATGCTGAAAGTAGAAATCTCTGATTCCCCCACTTGTAAAAATGTTCCTTATTCAAAAAAAGACCTGCTGCCTGACATCTACTTGTTTCATGGGGAAAACATGATCAAAGTAAAAAATGAAAAGCAAACAAGAAATAAGCTCAAGATACATTGCTTAAAAGGATTACTGTACAGGTTATGGACCACACTAAAAGGATTACTGTACAGGTTATGGACCACACGATTGGCATTCTGTTTATGGGTAAAGCCTGCAGAAATGACTGGAAGTCTCCAAGTGTAATGAGACTCTTAAAATAATGTAATCCTGTCCTTTATTACAAATACTGGCATATGCATTTCAATACCCAAGGCTTATACATTATCTAGTTAAGTATTCTCTACATGGCAACAGAAAGGCTTTCAATGTTGGCAGTTCTTTAACAGTATGCTTATTAAAGCTTACTTGCATCTTGCAATCTCAGCCAAGCTTACCTAATGGTCATTAAAGTATTGCTACTTAAACACAGAGCAACAGGCACTTTGAGTAATAAGCATAAATCAACAGTATAAAAAATATGACAGAAACCAGACCATTCTGTAAAATCAAGGACAGATGAAAAGCCACTCTAGTACTTGTGTCTACCTTCGATGGGGGGATACTCTGCACATTTACACTGCATAACTACTCCTTGCCTTGCTTCGACACATCCAGAGTCACTACATGGGGGAGTGGGGTGCAACAAGTATGCCACAGTTTGAAATGTCTCTGGCTGACTTGTGATGGCCCTGACACATTTGTCATACCTCTCAACCTCAGAGCAAAAAATCTGGACAAAGCCATACCAAAGAAATGGGACAAAGGCCCAAAAATAAAGACATTTTTTAAATTATTGCTCTTATAAACTTAGAAAGATAATAGAGGTCTTGCATTAGTATGAATTTTCTGAATGGTATGAAATCTGAAACTCAAATGTCTGTCATTATTTTCTAACTTCAGTCTTTAATGATTTGTCACTAATTTGCCAAAAAAACACAATTTTATGAAAAATGGACCAAAAATGTGATGTAAAAATATAAAATAGCAACACAGTACAGCTGGGAACCTGTCAAAGAAGGGATACTTTAATATTAGCACTGCTAACTTGAGCAGCTGACAAAATAAAAGAATCTACATGCATTTCTGAAATAAAAGTAATCAAACTGATTATTAAAGTTATTTCTTAATTATAAACCCTCCATGTTTTCTTCCAAAATTGCTATTTTGCAGAGGGATCATTAGGGGAAGAGCAACATTTTGAGCCAAAATCAGGGACAGTTGAGAGGTTTGGCTATGCCTAATTCTATAAAGCAATTTATTTGCATGTACCTCTCAACCTGTTAATGCAATAAATCTGAACAAGGCCAAATATATTGGGGGAACATATAAACAGTACTAAAAATTGCTCTTGTATAAACTGAGACAGTTGATAGAACAGGTCTTACTTTAGCATGCATTTTTCTGAAGGTTATGAAGTCTGAAGCTCAGTGTGTCATTATTTAGTGACTTAATTCCTAAATGATTTGCCAGAAAAACACAAATTTTATGAGGAACAAACCAAAAATAAGAAGCAAAAAATCTATTCATTCTTTGAAAATCTGGACAGTTGGGAGGTATGGTTCAGCTGGGGTTGCCTAAGTTTGCCGCCCTTCCCCCTCAAAAACCATGGTCGAATGGAGCCTCCCCCTACAGCCATTCCAATGATCCATTACTTGGCTATTTCACTCCATTTACCATAAACACTAACGTGCATACTGATTTACTTCTATGATGATTTGAACTTCATTTGAAAGTTTTATTTTGCATTTTACAGCACAAACACTAAGAAATCTGCTAAACAAACTTGGCATTAAAACTTCTCTGCCATTGAAACTCACATTCATTGAAACAACATTGAAACCCACATTCAAAAAAAATACATTTTACCCGTGGCAGATAAAGATTAATTCTGGGCTGTTTTCAAATCATAGGCCCCTTGCATATGAAACATACATGTGCTCTTTGATACACCTTCCTATTGCTTTGAACATTTTTCCAGTAAACAATGAAACAAAACGCATGCACCAATGACAAAACTGCCCAATTCAGAACATTTCCATCATAAAAGTCTACTCAAACTTCTACAGTCCACTATTATCAGTAAATATGCACAATTCTACAGTCCACCATTATCAGTAAATATGCACAATCTCTGAAGTAGTAAAAAAGTCATCTAAATAATTCCACATTAAATAAATCTGTAATGAAGAGGTTGCTGCTAGCAATCACCTTTATATTTCATGGTTTCATCGAAAAATAAAGTGTCTGATGCCCCTGAGGAATAAATTGCCTAAATTACATTAAAAATAAGCTAGTAATATTGCAATAGGAAATGGATGGCAAACTGATAACAGGCTCATAATTAGTATCTTAAATTTCAGTACAGCAGCATTCACCCCTTATGGGAGTAGAACCAACAAACTTCTGCATCAAAAGCAAGTACACAACCTGTTGTGCCATTAGCAATGCAAGCTGACTTAGCATAATCAGCACTAAACTTCTTTAGCACAAGAAATCTGGAAAAAGCCAAATTTATTGGGGTGGGTCAAAAGGGCAAAAACCAGGGACACATTAAACATTGCTTGTATAATCTTGGAAAGCTGCTAGAATAAAATGCTGTGTTACCACCATACATTTTACTGCCAAGGTCCCTGTGCAAAAGAGTCAGAAAAACATACCACTATGCCAAATCACCTGCTTTGTGAAAGAAAAATGCTGTGTTACCACCATACATTTTACTGCCAAGGTCCCTGTGCAAAACAGTCAGAGCAACATACCACTACGCCAAATCAGCTGCTTTGTGAAAGAGAGGAAGACTGAAACTTAAATGGCTATCATTTAATGAATTCAGTTCTCACCATAGCTGTCAACCTCTTAGCACAAAACACCTGGACAAACCCAGTAATGAGGGAATACAGCCCTCAAACATATTCAGTGAATTCAGTTCTTGCCATAGCTATCAACCTTAGCACAACAAAACCTGGACAAAGCCAATAACAGGGTAATACAGTCCCAAAAATAAGGACAAATTTCAAATAGTCATATTATAAACTTAGAAAATTGCTATAATAAAAGGTTGTGTTACTATATATTTATTGCTAGAATAAAAAGTTGTTTTACTATGCATTTTCTGAAGACTATGAAGTCTGAAATTCAAATGCCTGTCAATTTTACTTCTGACGGAACAAAAACAATTTTCAGCAGAGGCCCAGGGAGAAATACTGTAGACACGTCTTTGTAAAATGGCAGGACACCAGAGCAAATCCACACAAACACAGGGATAAGATGCAGACTCCACACAGAAGGCACCCCAGCCAAGAATCAAACCAGAAAACCTATAGCTGTGAGGCAACAATACTGCCACTGCACCATCAAATATGTAAGGAGTTAAACATTCAGAAACCTGAAGTCTGAAATTCAAATGCCTGTCAATTTTATTTAACATTTGTTAATCAGGACAGTCTGACTTGGAACAAAAAACAATTTTCAGCAGAGGCCCAGGAAGAAATAATGCAGACATGTCTTTGTAACATGGGAGGACACAAAAGCAAACCCACACAAACACAGGGAGAAAATACAGACCCCACAAAGACGGCACCCCAGCCAAGAATCAAACCTGAGAACCTGCAGCTGTGAGGCAACAATGCTACCACTGCACCATCAAATATCAAGCATTGCAACATTTACAAACCACAGATATTATGAGGAACAGATCAGATCAAATATGAGGCAAAAATCTGCAATTTTTTTTACAAATAGTGGTGGGTAGGGAATTCACCTCTAACACCTGCATACAAGGTACAGGGTTCAAGCCTGAGGTATTCCCCCCACCACACCACCATGAGTCTAACCACCAGTATATTGCACCTGGGGCATTTTCACACACACACCCAAATCCCTATCCACACACTTACCTGTAGCATAAATCCAAATCCATAGTAGATCTTTCCCTGTAGCATAAATCCAAATCCCAGTACGAAAACCTGCCCGCGCACATCCCCGTTGCGAGATCTTCCCCAGACGAGACTGCAGCAAACTCCAATCCACACCAGACTCTGCCCATCATGAGATCGACGCCCGATGAGACTGAAGCAAATTCCAGACTGCTGATGTTGCAGTCCGACCCCGACACGTTTTCTCAGCGAGTTCCAGGACAGTCTATGCAGTTTAAAACTGCATAGACTTCTGGGAGCTCCGTAATTCATGTTTCCCAGTCAGGACTGCTGCTGAGACAATCTGCGCATGCTCCAGACTGTCTCAGCAGTATTCCGGACTAGTGCGCATGCGCGAAAGTCCGCAGTTTTTTTTTATTTTTATTTCTTTATTTTTCTTTATTTTAAGTTGAGGGGGCTGCAGTCCGGCAGTCCAATAGCACGGGCCGCCCCTGGCCAAGACTCTAAATGAGAAAGATACTGTGGTATCTGAAATCTCTTTGGCATCAGCATCAACACCCTTTATATTTTCAAATCCCAGTGCTTGAGTTTGTCACAAGAGAAGTCTTTTGATGGAGACAACAGCTATCCTTAAATCCAGGTCTCCACTTCACCCTCCCTGCTTCAAATCTGTCAGTCTCTACAGATGCTTCAGATTTTGTTTGGGAGGCAGTTTCAGGATGTATAAAAGTACATGAAGTGTGAGACACCCAGGGCAGATGCAAACACATAAATATCAAGGAGATGCTTGCCCTGACAGAGGCACTCAAATCTCTAAACCATCTTTGGTCCCCAGGATCTCTTCAAGTGATTACAGACAATACCACACTCATGTGGTACATCAACAAGCAAGAGGGGACCAGGCTGTATCCCCCCTTTCAAACTAGCCATGTTAGCTTGGGATATAGCTTCACAGCCCAATCTCACTCTACAGACATCCTACATTCTGTCAGAGCAAAATTGTTTCAGACAAGCTAAGCAGGACTAGGGAAGACCCTCACAAATGGTAACTAGATTTGGGTGTCTTCCAAGATTTGATCTATCTGTGGGGAGTTCCTCAAGTAGACTTTTTTGCCTCCTCCATGTACAGTCAACTGGCAGGATTCTGTTCAAGGACTCCATGTAAAAAGGCCTGGATGACAGATACCTTTTCTTTTTCTTTGACAGGAACATTTCTACCTTTTCTTTTCCTTTTATAGGAACATTCCTGTATGCTTTTATACCCTTTCCACTAATGTGCAGAGTACTTTTGAAGATTCAGATGGAATCTCCGAAGACCATTGTATTGACTCTCTTTTAGCCAAGGCAGCCATGGTTCTCCCTTCTTTTGGAAATGGTTGGGGACAATTACCACAAACTTCCTCACAGACTGGATCTACTCATACAAGAACAGGGGTATTTGATACACCTCAACATCAGTAAACTTCAATTGACTGCCTGGATGATACTGTCTTAACTGATTTTAGGCACCTGTTTACTGCAGATGTGCAGCAGGTACTAATGGAGGCAAGAAAGCCTGCTACTCGAAAATCATATATTAGCAAATGGAAAAGGTATACCATTTGGTGCCATCAACATAATCAGCACACATTCAGGGCCATTGCTCTCTGGTTCTACAATATTTGCATGAACTAATATGCTATGACATTTCTTATTCCTCTGACAAGGGTCATTTATCAGCCATTTCAGCATGTTTGTCATGGATCCTCCTCTTTCAATGCAGCCTCATGTCAAAATGTTCTTGAAAGGGATTTTGCATAAGAGGCCACCAAGAAAACTGGTGGACCCTCCTTGGGATCTTAATTTTGTGTTAGAAAAGGTAACATTTCTCCATTTGAACCAGTTGATCTGGCTGACTTGAGGTTCTTAAAATGAAAAATAGTTTTACCAATTGCTGTGTCATCTGCAAGAAGTGTATTTGAGTTGCAAGCGCTTATGATGAATTAGCCCTATCTCATTTTCCACAGAGGGAAGAATTATTTGAGAATTCATCATTCTTTTATGCCTAAAGTGGTACCCAAGTTTATTTTAAACCAAACTATCCATCTCCCTCTTTTGTTTCCCGAACTTAAAAATGAGGGAGAAAGGATACTCCATACCTTGGTTGACCACAGATAACTAAGGTACCATCCTAATAGAACTAAATCTTTTAGATCTTTGGATCAGTTGTTCATTTTTTGTGAAGATAAGAAGAGACAACCTGTATCAAAACATAGTATTTCCAAATGGTTGTCTAAGGCTAATTACCTTTTGATATACTCACCATAACAAAACTAATCCAGGCAAGGTCAAGGTACACTCTACCAGGGCCTTGGCTTCATCTATGGCTTTTTGGAAAGGGTTGGATTCTAGAAGTATTCTAGAAACTGCTACTTGCTCCTCTGTGGTTCCCATTCAGAAGCCTGAAACATCATAAGCCTGAAAATCAAAATCCTGAAACCAAAAGCCTGAAAATTCAGAATCCTGAAAACTCAAAATCCTGAAAGCCCAAAATCCTGAAAGACCAAAATCCTGAAACTCAAAATCCTGAAAACACAAATAATGCTAATATGTCACTATAAAGATACTAATATCTACAAACTGACCCTGACCCTAACCCTAACCCTAAGGTCCGTCACTATCGCACACTCACCTGACCCACGCCCTAACCCTAACTCACTTAAATCGCCCCTAACTCCAATATTTGTCACTATTGCATACATGCCTAACCTGCGCCCTAACCCTAACTCACTTAAACCGCCCCTAACCCTAACATAAAACCAACCGCACACTTACCTGACCCCAACGCATGACCTAACACCACAGGGCTAACAATAGCAAAGCCACAATGACATCAGTATGTCTATTTTGTGTTTTCAGGATTTTGAGTTTCAGGATTTTGGTCTTTCAGGATTTTGGGCTTTCAGGATTTTGAGTTTTCAGGATTCTGAATTTTCAGGCTTTTGGTTTCAGGATTTTGATTTTCAGGCTTATGATGTTTCAGGCTTCTGAATGGGAACCTCCTCTGTACATACCTTTAAATAACAATATAAGCTTGATTCCTTATCTAGGTCCATATCAGGCTTTGATAGAAACATTCTTCTGGGGCTCCTGGGCGCTTCTCCTTCGACGTTCCAAATGTAGTTAGCTAAGGTAATCTATCCATATAGCTAAGGCTACTGCAGCATTGATAAATATGATGAAGATAGTACAGCTGCATAAGTAAAATTTATTATAACAGTAAATGTTCGAATGATCATAGTTGCAGTAGCTGCTCCCTTCTCCCCTTTTTAAACATCTTTATTGAATTATCACTTGTAACACAGGCAGATTTATGTTTATATAAAAGTAAACAAACCATATTAATACATTTGCATTTATAAACATTATACATCACATATATTCTTCTATACATTATCCACCCAACATTACATAAATTGCTCAATTCCTGCCCTCTCTTAAACCTCATCCTCCTCCAAAACCTTTTTCTGTATGTACTGTTGTCACAATTTCCATTTTTCTATGTAATTTGTTCCTACCCTTTTCTAAAGATCCTACTTCCTGTACTTTTATTTCTGTTACAATATTCACTACTTCAAGTATGGTTAATTTAGACTTTAATTTCCTTTTTCTAGTACTGTAATTGCTTTTTTTGGGCAGCCACTTGAATTAAACTTAATAAGCCCTTACTATGTCTAGCCAATTCAGATCTTGTAATCCAGCTCAAAAGCATACTTTCCTTAGTTAGACTCATTTGCTTGCCCATTATTTCTGACAGAGTACTCTGTAAGGAACTTAGAAAGTCTGCCAACTCATTATAATATAAAAACATATGCTACCAGTTACCTCTTTCTTCCCCATTACACCTCCATCATTTGCCATCTACCTGAGGACTTTGTTGCATATTTGGGAGGCATGGATATGTTCTCTCATTGTTTCTTTGTGAATTACTTATCTAATCTCTCTTCCCAATCTTTTCTGACCTCCTCTGATTGATTTCTATAGTTATTGTGCAATGTTTTATATGCCCTACAAATTATCCTTCTTTAAGAGCAGCTTCTGTTCTAGATTCAACTAAAAACTCAACCAAATGCATGTCTTTCACTTAGGATTCCCCTATCTCTTCCTCTTTGCTATACTCTGATATCAATCTCTGATAGGGACCAGTCTCTAGCCTGCAGTCAAAATGTCTTCTTGACCTCTTCCCATGCTATTACCATTCCCTTTCTAATTATTTGTTTCCAATACCTTGGTTCCTTTGCTGGCTTCCTCCAGTAAATTCCTGCCCCCTCTAACCTATTCTCTGTACCCCTAATTGCAGTCATCCCTTTCAGCAGAATCTCCTTTCTTCATTCCTGTGTTGACTCAGTTCTTAGTACACTTTCTACTTTATGAATATAATGCTTTGCATGTCTGTTGTTATTCTCCTTAAGGATCTGCATCCAAAATCACACTATCTTGTTATTTTCTTTGAATTTACCCATGATTCATCATCATCCCTGTCCACTTTGAACTGCATCTTTCCACTTGTGTTATGTATAAGAGTTTTAATTGTATAGCTATAATATATCAGTTTAAAAAGGTAATCCTAAACCATTTTGTTCTGTTGGAAGGATCAACTTATCCCACTTGACTTTTGCCCTGGTCTACTCCTAGATAAAATCTGTCAACTCTTTATTAATTCCTATCCACAACTTTTTCTCAAATTAATAAAAAATACTCCTGAGCTATGTATAAAATTAAAGAGCCGGAAAACATTTAACTTCTTGCATCTTGCTATCCATATCCATAGGCAAGAGCTTCCATTTTTTTAGTTTTTTTATTACCTTTTGTTTAGTTTCCTCCCACATATCCTTACTTGCAATAACAGAATCCTTTTTACACATATTTCTAAATACTTCATTTTATGATGTCCCCATAAATATGGGTGTTACTGAACCAATCCATGTGTGGGTATCTAGTTTTCAGCTATAGCCTTTGTTTTTGCTTCATTAATTGTATATCCTGGAAAAAAAAACTTGGAACTGACTCAAACTGTTCCACAACACTGAGATGTCCTTTTCTGGTTTTATTAGGTACAAAATAGTATCATCCATAAACAAAAGCAACTTTTCTTAATTGCCATACAAGTTATATCCTTGATTTTCTGAGTCCCTTATTTTCTTTGCCAGTGGTACTAAATATCACTCAATGGGGAAAGAGGACACCCCTGCCTAGTTTATCTGTACATACATAACTTTTTAAAGAGGAACCCGCCCACTTTGTCTTTTTGCTTCCGATCCTTCATATATCCTCCTAATTAACCTTATTATTGTATCAAGGAATACAAATGCTTCCTTTGCCTATCTCATAAAATCCTAGCTTAATCTGTCAAATCCTTTCTCTTTATCAAGACCCAACAACAACAATATTTTGTTTGCATTCTGCTTCCCTCTGGATCATCATTGCTCTATTGATGTTGTCAAATGTTTGCCTACCCTCCACAAAACCACATTGATTCATATCTATCCATTTTGGGCAACACCTTTGCCATTCTTTTAGCCATTATAGACATAAACACTTTATAATCATGGTTTAGAATTGAAATGGGCCTATATGAAGCTGGTTCTGATGGTTCTTTACTGTCTTTCAGTATTACATCCACCGCAGATTTTTCCAGAATGTTGGTGCTTTCTATCCTTTTAAAATGCTGGTTAACAAAACCTTAAGGATCTTTATCACTTTCTTCCCTCCTAGCATCTACACTTCCAATGAAATACCATCTGTTCCTTGAGACTTTCCTGTAGTTTGTTTATATATCAGAGTTTTTACTTCATCTCTTCCTATCTAAACTGTTAAGGACTGAGCCTCATCTACCCATAACCTTGTCATATTTAAGTCTTCCATAAATAATTCCATTTGTGCTTTTTCTTGGTTTCCCTATTTCTCTGCTTTATACAAATTTTCATAAAATTCCTGAAATATCTCTAATACCGCTACAGGATCTTTTTATAGGCTCACTAAGTTTGGCAACAATCCTTTCTGTTGACCAGGTCATTGTGCCAGAAGTTTTTGTGCTCTGAAGTTATTATCAAAAAATAGTTGCTTAACAACAATCTTTATAAACTCATGCATATTATCCATGTAATCAGTTATTTTCTCTTTAGCACTCTGCAGCTGTTCTTGTCCTGTGAAATTCCCCTTATTCTGCAATAGTTTAACCTTTGTCAGCCCCTCTAAATAATTATTGCTACTTCTTAACCATATCTCTTTTTCTTTTATTTTTACCCTATTTTTAAACTCCACTTTCATTTTATTCCAGTCTCTAGATATAACTTCTGTAGTAAATTCTATCTTTCCTAATAATTTCTAAATAATTTCTATTACCCATTTACTTTCTATCTTTCCCAATAATTCTGAAATAATTTCCATTACCCATTTCTTAAATTCCTCCTATTTTTAATAGGTAAGTGGGGAAGCATTGGTATCTCATTTTTACAGAATTACACTGCATTTTTATCTTAGTTATTATTGGCATATGATATGATATGAAACAGTTATTGGATGTGTGTCAAAGCTCTCAATTAAATACATCCATACCTGTGAAATATAATTTATGTCTAATCTAGTCCAGTCATTGTACCTTGAGAAATAATATGTCATTTTTATGAGTTCCTTCTACTGAATTCACATTCTCCGTTCCAAATATTTTCATAAATTTCTTCAAAAATCTACCCCCTTTTGTTATATTTTCACTTCTAGGTTTTCCAGATGCATCCTCATTATTACAAATCAAATTCCAATTCCCACCTATAAGTGATATTCCTGTTGAATGCTGATTATTTCTCTCAAAATTTTCTTAAGCTCCATAACAGTAGTTTGAGGTGGAATATAAACTTTTCATTGCATTCAATGTTCTCTTATTTACTTGTTTCCACTTAAAACCTGTTATTAGGTTATGCCAAGGGTCTTAATTCATTCACCAATGCAAAAGTAAGAAAAAGCTTATTAGCGCTACATATATTATGATCTGTGTACTGCTGAACTCTATCTCCAGCCCAACAACCCAAGATTGCATCCTATTAACTTAAACATACTTTTGTCTAGCCTTTTTTTTTCATTTTTGCATTGTAATGCCTACATTTCTTAACATTAAAAAAGTGAAAGAAAGAATGAAAGAAAAAAAGAAGCAAGACCTGCTTACTTTCATATCTTTATCACATACAGCAATAAGTAAAATGATTTTCTATAAAACATGCAATTTCTATCATAAAAAGTTTTACAGAAATAATGTTGAGAACAGAAATTGTTTTAATTACAGTTAACCCCTTTCCTTTCTCTTCCCTTTCCCTTAGTATCCTTCCAAACATTAATAACATGAATTGAGACAAATGCCTTTAATTTCTCCACAAGTTTAAAAATGCCAACAAAAGTCCATTCTTTTCACTTTTCTCGTGCAACCATATTTCACAGTTGCAATCGATGCTTTGTAATCTCACTTTTATTCACTAATTTCTGTGTTGCTGTGCTTCCTATTTATCTCAATCTCCCAACTCCAGACTATGGTTCAATTTCAATGTACTCACAGTTCTTCTGGTCAATTCCTGTGTTTTCTCTGTCTCTCAAACATTTTCATTAGAAAGTGTTTCACTGACAAAGTCTCTCCACATGCTTTATTATCAAATTATTGAGAAGAAGAGTCTCTTCTGAATCAAAAATAATTCAAACTTCCAGTAAGCCACCAACAATGAACTAAAAAACTTAAAAATGACCAAGAAATAAAGGAGCAACTGTTTTAGTGTAAACACTGGTTTATTTTCCACTTTTGTCAAATACTTCATCAGAAAACACAAGAAAGGCAACTTACAAACAGTAGATTTAAATACCTCAATCAACCAATAAAAAAACTTTAATCAATTAATCAAAATGACATCACACATTATTAAAAAACATTGTTAAAAAGATGCACTCACTTGAAACCCTTTTGTATATTATTTGTATAAATACATGCTACGATCCTTTAAAAAAACATTTGATGTTGCCAGCATAATTTAATCCAGGTTTCTTGTCAGAATTTAATCTAATCTGCCATAAGGCTTCCTTTTGTTCAATTCTGTCTTAAAATCTCCACCCATCATGTCATGAACACCCTGTTCCAAAACGGAAGACAAAAACTTATTATAGTTAGGGCATTTCAGTGTGTGCTTGTAAAAAGCATTCTTGTTGCCTTTCTTTTTTATACTATAATGATGTTCCCTAATTCTCACACATAGGGCCCGCATAGTCATCCCTATGTAAAATGCAGTACAAAAAGAACAAATCCCTATATAGACCAATCCTTTATTTTTACAATTAAAGTGACCTGGTACTTTTATTGCATATGGTAAATGTGTCAAATTGACAAATGCTCCCTCTAAAATAAACATACATGCATTACAACTACCACACTTATACATACCAAGGAGTCTATTGGTATTGGAAATCCCATCTCTATATTTGGCTTTATCTTTCTCAAATAACAGCTTTAAATTATAATGGTTCCTATACACAAACTGTGGACGAGGGCCTACTGAGATATATAGTTCCTGATTTCCTTCTAATATTTTCAAATTGTCTTGTAAGATACTTCTTATAAACCCACTGTCCAGTGTCATGTTCATATTACAAAAAACACTATTGTCCAACCCTGAATTTCCATTAGTGCTATTTTTGAAACTATTAAATGGAACTCTCAATATGGGTGGATAGTGTGTCGTTCTTTTATTTAATACCTTGGCTTCTGTTTTCCTTAACTGTTCTTGTTTGTATCCCCTATTTAAAAATAAGATATAATAAATTAAATTTCTTCCAAAAAATTATGATGTTCACTAGTCATACGACTAGCCCTGATGAATTGCCCCTTAGGTATGTTGTCCTTTATAAACTGTGGATGTTGACTAGTGTAGTGTAAGTAACTGTTGGCAAAAGTTTTTTTTGCAATGAATCCTACTTACAAATTTTTGTCCAACTGTGTCCCATTCTAAGTTGATGCCCAAAAAAATTAATCTTCAAACCTAAGTCACCTAACATAAATTTTAAAAATTCCAACCCAAAATTTTAATGTTTGATGAACTTATTCCCTTTTCTTTGATGCCTTTCTATTATGAAAAAGAAATCATCTAAAAATCTTTTAAAATACATGACTTGATACTCTTTCATAACCAGGTCTACAAATACATGCTCTCCTCATCCCATAACAACTTTTGCAAATGAAGGGGCAGCCGGGGACCCCATGGCTACACCTCTTTTCTGTTTATAAATTTTTTTTGTTGAATATGAAATAATTATTTTTCAGCAAAACATCAGTCACACCACAACAAAAATTGTATTCATTGTTTGTAAGCCCAGAAAATCGTGCAACAAATTGTCTTATGTATTCAACCCCTATGTCATGTGGGATGCAAGTAAATAGTGACACAATATCTATAGTAAACATAATGTGTTTGTGGGGATCAAAGTGAAACATTTCACTGAAGTTCCTGAGATTGTTGAAAAATCCCATGAGTCCTTCAAATAGGAATTGAGTTTAGATGTTAAAGGATTCAATAAGGAATCCCTCTGTGATATAATTTGGGGCAGAAACAATGAGTCTAACTGGGGGATAAGTAATGCCTTTATGAACTTTTGGTATTTCGAACAAGGTCCCTAACCTTGGTTTCTCAATACTGCAAAAATCATAGGTAATTTTGTCAAAGTTACCATTCATTAAATTGTCAAATAAAAAAGAATATATCTTTCTATAACAAAAACTTAATTTAAATCAGTTAATTCATATTCATGTACATTGCTCAACATAGCTTCAATACTGCATGTGTACATCTCATGGTCCATCAGCACTAGTGTACCTCCTTTGTTACTTTTCATAATGCTAACTTTACTGTTTGTCTTTAAATCAATTAAGTCCAATTTTTCATTTCTAGTTAAATTATAGTATTTCTTATTCATTTTGCCTTCCTGCAACAACCCCCTAATTTGTTTTTCACACATACTTTCAAAAACCTTTAAAGTGTGAACCAAAGACGGGTTGTAGCAATACCTTCAAATGGTTAGCATTTAACACAAAGTTAGGCAGGTTTATTACATTGTTATTTACTGTTTGATGCTTTCCTAATTGTTGGTCAATGAATCAGAAGCTTTCCTCTCTTTCTTCCTGGTCAGTCTGTTTATCATATCCTTGCTGTCTTTCTCCGAACTGAAGGTATTGATTTTAGGCTTAAATTTTGTTCCCACAACAAGAGCTGATTTGACTAGCACTTTGTTGGTCTTAGAAAAGTATACAAGGTTGTTAAGTTTAAATTAAATTTTAAAAGATGTTGAAATGAGCAACAGTAATTTTATTAAACCTTCTTGCTACATCCCATCTTTTGTTCACATTTTAAAGGTTTTTGAAAGTATATGTGAAAAACAAATTAGGGGGTTGTTGCAGGAAGGCAAAATGAACAAGAAATACTATAATTTAACTAGAAATAAAAAACTGGACTTAAATGATTTAAAGACAATAAAGTTGGAATTATGAAAAGTGACAAAGGAGGTACACTAGTGTTGATGGCCCATGAGATGTACACATGCAGTATTGAAGCTATGTTGAGCAATGTACATGAATATGAATTAACTGATTTAAATAAACTTTTTATTTGTTATAGAAAGATATATTCTTTTTTATTTGACAATTTAATGAATGGTAACTTCGACAAAATTACCTACGATTTTTGTAATATTGAGAAACCAAGGTTGGGGACCTTGTTTGGAATACCGAAAGTTCATAAAGGCATTACTCTTCCCCCATTTAGGCCCATTGTTTCTGCCATGAATTATATCACAGAGGGCATTTCTTTAGTTGTAGATTCCTTGTTGAATCCTTTAACATCTAAACTGAATTCCTATTTGAAGGATTCATGTGATTTTTTTAAACAATCTCAGGAACTTCAGTGAAACATTTCACTTTGATCCCCACAAACACATTATGTTTACTATAGATGTTGTGTCACTATTTACTTGCATCCCAAGTGACGTAGGAGTTGATTACACTAAGACAATTTGTTGTATGATTTTCTGATCAGACAAACAATTAATGTAATTTTTGTTGTGGTTTGATTGATGTTTTGTTGAAAAATAATTATTTCATATTCAACAAAAAAATGCATAAACAGAAAAGAGGGGTAACCATGGGGTCACCATGGGGTCCCCGGCTGCACCTCCTTTTGCAAATATTGTTATGGGATGGTGGCACCATGTATTTTTAGACCTGGTTATGAAAGAGTATCAAGTCTTGTATTTTAAAAGATTTGTAGATGATTTGTTTTTCATAATAGAATAAGATTAAAGAAAAGTGAATGAGTTCATAAAATGTTTACATTTTTTAAATTTATGTTAGGTGACTTAGGTATGAAGAGTCATTTTATGGACATCACCTTAGAATGGGACACAGTTGGACAAAAATTTGTAAGTAGGATTCATCACAAAAAAAACTTTTACCAACAGTTACTTACACTACACTAGTCAACATCCACAGTTTATCGATTTATAAAGGACAACATACCTAAGGGACAATTCATTAGGGATAGTTGTATGATTAGTTAACATCATCATTTTTTGGAAGAAATTGAATTTATTATATCCTTATTTTTAGATAGGGGATATAAACAAGAACATTTAAGGAAAACAGCAGCCATGGCAATTAAATAAAAGCATGACACACTATCCCCCCATATTGAGAGTTCCATTTAATAGTTTCAAAAATAGCACTAATGGAAATTCAGGGTTGGACAATAGTGTTTTTTGTAATTTGAACATGACACTGGACAGTGGGTTTATAAGAAGTATCATACAAGACAATTTGAAAATATTCGAGGGAAATCAGGAACTATATATCTCAGTAGGCCCTCGTCCACAGTTTGTGTATAGGAACCATTATAACTTAAAGCTGTTATTTGAGAAAGATAAAACCAAATATAGAGATGGGATTCCCAATACCAATAGACCCATTGGTTTGTATAAGTGTGGTAGTTGTAATGTGTGTAGGTTTATTTCAGAGGGACTATTTGTCAGTTTGACACATTTACCATATACCATATAAGTACCGTGTCACTTTAATTGTAAAAATAAAGGATTGGTTTATATAGGGATTTGTTCTTTTTGTACTGCATTTTACATAGGGATGACAACGTGGGCCCTATGTGTGAGAATTAGGGAACATCATTATTATATAAAAAAAAAGACAACAAGAATGCTTTTTACAAGCAAACACTGAAATGCACTAACTATAATAAATTTTTGTTTTCTGTTTTGGAGCAGGGTTTTCATGACATGAGTGGTGGAGTTTTTAAGACAGAATTAGAACAAAAGGAAACCTTATGGCAGCTCCAGACAAGTGACAAGTGGAGTACCTCAGAGTTCAGTCCTGGGACCACTCTTGTTTGGCGTCTACTTCTCTGAAGTACAGGCCAACACTAAGGGACTCTGGGTAACAAAATTCCCAGATGACTGCAAACTGGAAGCCATTATTGAATCCCCAAATGATGTGGATATTCTACAAAAGGGCCTTACAGACACAAATGCTTGGTGTCACATCCATGGGCTCAAGCTCAATGCCAAGAAATGTATAGTTATCCCCTTTGGGAAAAAACATGTACCCGTGAATTACCACATAGGTGGCAGTACACTAAACACTGAAATTGTGATAAGACACTTAGGGACACAGGTGAACAGTGGTACTTACCTTCGATAACCACATCACCACAACAGTCAGGAAATCCTTCTATGTGGCACACCTCATCACTAAGGGCTTTTCATCCAAAAAAAAGGAGGTCATTGTCCCACTGTATTCATCCCTCATTAGACCCATTATAGAATACAATGCCCCATGCCCCATTTGGTATGTACCTCTCAAGACATCTGCAACAACTGGAAAGGCCACAGAAATACCTCACTAAAAGAATCACAGGCCTAAAGCAGATGCCCTATGCTGACCGTCTAAAAAAACTCCACCTATACTTTGTCGCATATCGTCTACTCAGAGGCGATCATTGCTTAACATACAAGGCCATGTCAAACACAGAGCTGTTGGACATACTACATTTAAAGAAATCCTAATCCCTCAGGGACACATGCTCAAGTGATCTAAATCTTGTCATCACAATGAACAAAACATGCTCGAGGGATAGGTTCCTGACCCAGAGACTCCCCAGACTCTGGAATAGACTGCCCATACATGTCAAGCAGAGCACCTCCTTGACTCTCTTCAAAAGGAACCTTGACAAATGGATGGGAGAAAGGAAATTCACCCTGGGGATCACGTCAGTCCTCTGCTAGACAGGGGGCCAGGGAAGTAAATACTGTGGGAAGAAATAGCCAAGGAATTGTTATGGCTAGGCGTGTATAGGCCCTAGGGCTGATAGCCTAGTACCAACCTATGAACCTATGAACCTATTAGATAAAATTCTGACAAGGAACCTGGATTAAATTATGTTGTCAACATCAAATGTTTTTTTAAAGAATCATAGAGTGTATTTGTGCAAATAATATACAAAAGGGTTTCAAGTAAGTATATCTTTTTACCACTGTCTTTTTAACAATATTTTTAATAATGTGTGATGTAATTTTGATTAATTGATTGCAGTTTTTTATTGGTTGATAGAGGTATTTAAATCAGCTGTTTGTAAGTTGTTTATCTTGTGTTTTCTGATGAAGTCTTTGATGAAAGTGGAAAATAAACCGTTGTTTGCTCTAAAACAGTTGCTCCTTGATTCCTTGGCCATTTTTCCAGAGTGTCCTGTTTGATGGGTCACTTTTTGTTAGGCAAACTTTTGTATTTCTTCCTTGGCCTGTCTTGCATCAAAAAAGGTTGCTTTGATCCTCCAGGAAAAAAATAATCTAAAGACAGCTAGATACTGAAGCTTGAATCTCACACCTGCCTTTTGATATTCTCTGATTGCTGGAATAAATTTGCTGCTTTTCTGCCTGGTGTAGAGTGAATAATCGCTGGTAGGAATACAGGTCTTGACTTTTTTCTCATGATCAGGTTTGGCATATACACACAATGTATCCTTTCTATTAACAAATCCTTGTGTGGAATAGCAGTCCAGTTGTTTATTTATACCTTCATAACATTAATACAGTCTGTTCCTTCTAGTTTCTGTGGTACATCAGAAAAATGTCAGTTTTTTTCCTACATTTTATTTCTTCTAATTCTAACATTTTTTTAAATATCTCTTCTTGAGCTGTCTCAGACTCAGCCAGTCTCTTCTTCATTCTTACCACTTATTTTTGCAGTTTAATCAGCTCATCTGAATATCTGTTTCAAGCTTCGTCCATTTTTCCATCCTTTTGTTATTTGAGTTGATATACTCCTTCAGTGTTTTGTTTATTTCACTCCGCTCTGAGCACATTTGACTTTTTTTTTTCCTCTAGATTACTGGAAGCCATGTCTTGCACCAAAATCTGGAACTTGAACTGATTTCTGCTGAACAGCTTCAAGATTCTTCTGAGCCAGTGTTTTCTCTTCACCTTTTCTAGTTTGTTTTCTGTCAGGTTTTCTTAGTTTATTCTTTGCTGGCATACAGGCAGTGTACTTACTAGATGATAACCAAATTTACTAAAAGTGACAGAGTTTCTGGCCCTTGTATTTCACACTGGGAGAGCTGAAATTAAAGTTGTTGATCAGTGTGCAGCTGTCTTGGAAATTCTCCAATCCCCCTTGTTTCTGGTGTGTTTTTATGCCAGGGTGCTGACATTTATTTTTTTCTGTTCCTAGCATTATCCATTCAGGACTTAATCTCCCTCTCTCTGCTGGCAGTAAAGCTGTGAAGGGCTTTATGCACAAACTTGTCTTTTATTCAGCTCACCTCAAACTACTTGACAATTTCGGAGTGTGTCAGGTGCCCTGAACCTTTGGAAGCTGGATGGCTGTGATATTCTTGGAAGGATATATCCTTATAACTAAGGCTACTGAAGCAGTGATCATTCAAACATCTACTGTTATGGTAAGTTCATCTTACGTAACTGTACTTTTTTCTGATTTCAGTGTCTTCACTTTTCTCTTACTTGAAGTTCTGGCATCAGTCAATGAATTAGATAACATTAGGCATAGGCTGGATATGTAAAGTAGAACCTTATATGATTGTCAGATATCCACTCTGCATTATTTATCCCATAAATAACATTTATAACTTGGGAACATCCTTGAGTAACATTTAAAGACAACCAGTGTGGAACCATAAATACCATAAATAAATGCAGATATTTTGTGAATGTTATTTGGGCTTAATGTCCAGGGATGTTACTGGCTTAGGAGCCGTAAATGGAGCATGACTAGGTTCACAATATATGTTACTCACCGGTATGGCAAGTCCTGCATAAGCTATAATGTATTTTGAAAATGGATGCTTTCTAAAAATACTGACTATAGAAGTCATGTTTTTTTCTTTTTTACCCTTTGCTTTTTTACAAATAATTATTATTTAAGAATTTTTAAGCATATAATACATACAAACATGAAACAAGAGGGTGGTATTCATAGTAATTATGGGAACATGTACAGGCTATCTGCACTGTCTGTGTGTTTATGCAGCAAAGGCGAGCTTCAAAGAGGCCATTTACGTTAATGTGTGATGGCTGCAAATAAGTGTAAGTAAATAAAGTCATAATAAGATACAAATGCGAAATGATGTAAAACAGCATATGCTAATGAGGCCTTCTCCTGCCTATTTGCAATTCATTGTCACACTTTCACACATGTCTGTGCTGTCTGTAGATTCTTTATAAAATGTAGGGCTGTGCCTTTCCTACTTACTCTGCAATCTGGGATGCTGCTGCCTCTTGCTACTATCCTTGTTATTTCCCAGTATGAGTTATTTGTCTTGACTGAGCCAAAACCACTTGCACCCAGTCGTGCTTTCTGTTCAAGAAGGTGGAGATATAGGTAAAGAATAACTCACCATAATTTTGACAATCAGGAGATACTTGATAGATTCAGAGTAGACAGGGATATTGTAAATGTCTTAGTGTATATATATGGCCCCCACAGGGGCATGAGGGATGTGTGGCCTTCCTATCCCTGTGGATTCCCACTTCACAAGGGGCGGCCTCCACACCACGACCCTAATTTACCGTCCCATTAGCTTGACAAGCCTTATAAAGGTATGTCTTGACCTCACTATACATGCTATGATGACCTTCCAGAGACAAACTGGGGATACATTAGGTATCTCACAGGCTTCTGCCATGAGGTTACTCTAGCAGTTCTTGGATGTACTCTTGGCACATGTGGATCAGACTGTCTATTTCCTGGTGTCACCCCAGGACTGATCCTGGACTATGAGTGCCTTTAATGGGATGGCACATTTCCCTGAGGTACTTGCTGCAAAAGATTGCATCCATGCTGCAATTAGGGTCCCATGGAGGAGCAGTTCTGCCGTAGGAAGGGCTACCATTCCACCAATTGCCAGGTAGTGAATGATGCATGGGGGTGCATCACCAACATCCCTGCCCAGCATCCTGGCAGTGCACATGATTCCCATATCTGACCCGATACCTGCAGCAGCTGAAAGTTCCTCAAAAAAAAAACAAAAGGGTCTCAAAAATAAAAATATGTCTGCTGCACTGAAAAGAACTCCAGCTCTTCAGTCCTCGTGCGCCGCTTGGTGAGAGGTGTGCTGTGCCTGACCCCAGCAAGGCCATGTCAAACCCAGAATATATGAATTCAAAAAAAAAAAAAATCCCTCAGATCCACAAGAGGCACAAGAGACTTAACTTAAACCTTGACAGATTAATAGAAACGAGGGACAAATTCATACCATCACCCAGAGACTTGCCTATGAACAAACAAAAAAATCCGAGAGTGAGCAGAGCTGGCCCTTGTTCAAGAGAATCTTGAATGATGGATGGATGATGAGAGATAGATATACCCCAGGGATTACTTCAAGTGTAAACTCAGAGGCAGGCAAAAAAAAAATAGGCATTTTTTTTTCAAACTAAAGGGGTGGCGAAAGCCATATAACTAGGCGAGGCTTTATAAATGCCCTTGGGCAGATAGCCTACTCTACCACCTCTTCCTGCACAGTAGGATGCCTAGTAGTCATCCTGTTGGTAAGTGGAAAATATATTTTTCTTGTTTCTGTTTTATGTAAATATTTATTCATGGTAAAATGTATTGCTAAATACCAAACCACTTCTTCTTTGTTTTGTCTGTCCCCATTTTTTCTCCTTTTTTATTTCATGTTATACTGGATACCCACTGGAGCAATGGCTTATAACACCAGTGAAAAAGTCAAGTGGAACTGCTAAAGACAATTATAACACAACCCTTTTCCAGATCTGTATTGTCATTGAGAAAGTCTTTGGCCTCTTGAAGACTTATTTTAGGTGCCTGGATGAGTCTGGGGGTGCCCTTCAATATGACCAGGTACTGCATGCAGGGTGTTTACTGCATGTTGCATTCTGCACAACGTGATCATATGCAATTCTGGCAGTGAAGTGACCCATGCTGTTACTGCAGCTCCCAGTTCCAGTCCTACTATGACTAATGATGAACATCAGGCAGCAGAACTGAAAGGGCCCCAATGCAGCAGGCTTATGAATGGCATACAGCTGTAGAGGTAAAGAGGCAGTGTCTAGTCCAGAACTATGGACCATGACATTCAGGTTAGTGTTTCCTTTATTGTGAAAAATATGTAGATTGTAATAGATGTATGCAGTCTTATCTTTATCTGTGGACTATGCTGTGTGGTGCATGGTCTACTAGCATCATTTGCTGTCATTTTTAAATAATATATTTTTTATTTCAGAACAGGAACTTGCATTGTTTGTAAAAGTCATGTCTGAGTGTTCACTGACTCCTGTTCAGTGACGTTGTAAGGCATCATCTAAGGAATAATTACATTTTAACTGTTTTGCAGAATACATTCTGCTGAGGTGGTGTTCCTAAGTATGCATGTACTCAATGTCCTCAAGTGATACAATTAACAGAAAGTGTTATTTCGGTATTTAACATGAGTTCATACCTTGCAATTGAGTGAAAGCATATCACATATTTTTTTTTTATATTGTGCAAAGTTTCCTCAGTTTGAACTGCATTGTATTTTAAGGTACTGCATAACAAACTATTTCATGTTGTCATTCACAATAATTTGTGGCCTCATAGACAAAAACATGATGAATTGTGAAGTGGTGAGTGTGAAGTGGCAGCAGTGTTTGTTCACATGGCAGGATACTCATTTCAATCTTAATTTCCTTATTAGTATTTTCCTGGATACTTGTATTACTACTTTTAAGTTGTAGATAACTACCTTCTGTAACAATGACAATACATAGACAATTAATGGTATTAATCACTGCAATCACATGCTATGACATACAGCTTTCGTTCCACTGTTACAAGAAGAAATACCATTACTGGAATTAAATGCATCCACTTGAAACATGTTCAAAGTTTCCCCATTTTTTTTTATTTAGTAACTTATTTTCCTTCAAGTTAAACATTGATGTGTATATAGAGGTCAAATTGTAATGAACAGAAATTTCACACTTGAATCACAGTAGGCCAAGGTCAAATGTGTCATACACATCTCCTAAAGACAGGCTAGGTGATGGTGCAAATGATTTTAAAGAGGGGCTGTCTTGAGAACTGGATGGTGAGTTGGTCCATTGTCATGACATACTTGATGTAGATGATCCTACAGACACTGATCTGACAGTGCTGTGGGACTATGATTGGGGCCTCAAATGAGAGGTTCTGCTGGGTGTAGATGAACACTGATGTGGCCTGAATGAAATCTATTGTACTTATTCCCCACCACTACTTACAATACTTTCTTGAGAAGCACTTGTAGTCTCAAGTGATCTTCTCCTACATGCCTGGACAATACCCTGTTCTCTTCCCCTTCCAAGACTGACTAGTACTTGACTCTGGTAAGTCCTATGTAGTGTACAAATGGAGATGGCCACAGATGCTTGGTGTGTCACTGTACTATGCATCCGTGTTATCATGGCATTACCCCTGCTCTCTGCCATTTCCATGTAGTGCTGGAAACTCTCACTTGTACATTGGAGGACTCTGACCATTTACAGCTGACATTCTGAGCCCTAGCAATGTCACAGTACATTTGTTGTTGGGCATTCGGCGCTTTTCTGGGGGTCTAACAAATTCCTGATCCTGATGCCCCTTTGTAAAGGTGTTACTTTGTGCACTATTACCACTGAATTTCTGCCATCAACAAGAAAGCGTTCATCTGGGTATGGAGATACTGGTAAAAAGGTGCATGGGTTTTCTTCCTGTACATGCTTGAGTGTAATGTCAGCATGTGCTTACATTTGCAATGCACTGTATTTTCCTGCAGAGTTAGTTACATGTTGTGGGGTGAGAAATCTTGCTATTAAACTTGGGGTTGCCACTTTCCTCAGGCTACACATAAATATAAATATGTTATCATGACTATCATCTTCAACAGACATTTTGCTGCTGCTATCCTATAAATACATTTAGTTAGTTAATTAGTTAGTTAGTTAGTTAGTTAGTTAGTTAGTTAGTTAGTTAGTTAGTTAGTTAGTTAGTTAGTTAGTTTGTTTTTGTTTGTTTACCGGGTAATGTCCGACTGAGCATGAGGCCTATTTTCAACAGAATTCCGAGGAGAAAAACTCCATACATACAAATAGTCAGTATTAAACAATCAAATTGAATACATATTAATCAATAATGTACAAAGTAAGTCAGTAAAGAAAATAGTTATATAACAATAATTAGCAAATAACAATAAGTTCACAAATTTAACAAACAAATGGCAAGTTAGCGATAAAAACTGGCTGCATGAGTTAATAGTGAGAACAGTGTGATACAGTAATTGCAAGATAGAGAAATGCAGTCTACATAACAGTTAAAGACAGAACAGTATATGTGTATACATTGCTAACTGAAACTGAATGTAGAATCAAGACAGCCTTCAGCAGTTAATAGTTGTAGCTGTGAGAATGAACTAATTTAGGGTAATGTAAGGGAGTAGTAGGTAACTTAACCAGGAGTATGGCAAGAGCAGAGCCAGTGTTCTGCTAGATGTTCCTTAAGGAGGTTTTTAAACTCATGAATGCTGGGGTTTTTAGCCATAGGTTGAGGAAGAGTGTTCCACAGTTTGACAATTTTATGGGGAAAAAGGGCGGAGCCCTGTGTGTTGTGGGCTTGGGTAATCTTTAACAATAGTTTATTTGACGATATATTACTGCTTTTAAACCAACCATCCAGAACAGAATTGCACTGATGCTGCAGATTTTGGTAATAGCCAGTGTCTACATCAACATCAATCATTCCACTCTCATCATCTGTGTCACAGTCATCATCATTAATGGAGTGGAGGTAACCAACATTTGATTTTGAAGGGATAAGTGTTGGAGGGCAGCCTCCAGTACTGGTACTAGCAATTGCATTCTGCCTTATCTTGACACGTCCAACCATATAATTTGCCCTCTTCTTGCACTATGTTAATGTTCTTCCACCATCTGTGTTTATATTCATAACTCTTGCTTCCAGGCCTTTGCCCTCTCAGCTTGTTTGTGCCAAACTTTTCCAAATTTGCCATTTGTCCTAAAGGCTTCCATGAGGATGCCATTTTTCTCATGGCTAAAATTATTCTTTCTCTGCCTTGATACCTAGATTTGTATTAGTACTGTATCTAAAACAACATGCCTCTTCATACACAAAAACAACTTTTGATGTAATTATCAGCCAAACAACACAACAATATAAGCATGCTTGCTGTCATCACATAAAAAAAAAATTAGATGACACAAACTCCATAATTATGTACACATGCAGAGTCTCAACCTAGCCAAATATGGCTGTGTTGAGCCAATGTTTGTACCATCATGAGCACATTCACAATGGCAAGAGAAGCAGTTTGTTAACAGATCCATCCTTTCCCTACCACTTTCTTGTAGTCATTATACTGTCATTTTAATTCAGCAGTGACACTTAAAAATCTCACACTAAAGACACATATATGTTCGGCCAACAAAACATCCTTGACATTTTAGTACTTAGAAATTAAATCCCTGTATTCATATCATGTGTGCACAATCACTAAATGATAGGAAAAAAAATTATTTCTCAGTGATCGTTGTGTATTTCCATTGCTGTTGTAATACATTTCCATTTACAAATGACAGTTTTATAGTATTCACTTAAGTCATTCTAATCTGCCTATCATATCAGTAAACCAAACATTTCTTGAAGTAAACTCAGTTATCTAACATTATTTTGAACTGTTTTATATTAATTAGCAATATTTATATTCTTTAGTGTTTACTTTAAAAAGTTCATGGTTTCTTAAGCTATTTGCTACCTAACTTGAGTAATTGCAAGCTGATATGGTGGTGTTAAACCTATTTGCATACATTCAGGTTTATTTTTATGTTTGTATGCAAATTAAACCTTTTTATACTTATCTCTATGAACTACAGTAATACGTATAACCAGGCCTCAGGTAGTCATGAATGTGCCCTCGGGTTCTCCTGAATATGCTAGGGAGAGCAGCAAAGTTCACAGCAGTCCCCAGCAGTCCTCAGAAAGTTATGTGAACATACAGATAACCTCAGTTGTTCTCCAAGCTGACAATATTTAGAAAAGACAAAATGGAGTATATGCATGTGAGTTTGCACAATCATGAAGCATACATTTATTTTTTTGCTACATCAACAGAACAGTTTGGAGAGACAGGTGTATTTTACAGAGGATACACCTGCTCTGGAACAGACTCCTCAGCCACATAAATCAAAATTCATCCCTGTCCATATTCAAATGTAACTTGGATATGTTGAATGGGACACAGAAAATTTAGCCCAGGACTATCCCCTGTGCTACTAATGGACAGAGGCAGCTCCTAAATGCTTTATCCCATGCATGGGTCTTCTCAGATTATCTATAGTATGATCCCAGTTATTCTCATCAGGGGTAATATATAATTATCGACCATGGGATGGGTAAGGCCAGTCTCTAACCAAATGGGAAAGGTTAATTTGAGCACAAAAAGTAAAATTGGTTGTGCTTAAAATGGCCTGCAAGGGCAGCCAACCTATAATTACCTCTGAACCTATAAACTCTGTCTATCCAACATCATGTAGCACACCTTATCACCTCAAATCACTCAGTGTTTATATTGAAAGCTACAAATAACACACACAGGAAGATTTATTTCTTTAGAAATAAATGAATAAAAGCCCCACTCCCCTAAAACAACACATTAGTACTGATGCTATACTGCAGGGGGATTGTATAAAGAAATTATTCTTTCCTAACATTCAGGTGTAATACTCCAAAAAAAGAGGTACCAACAGCAAAGCACAGCAGCAGTAACAGGTGTAAGTTAAGATAAAAACTGATGATTGCTTTCATTAATGTATTTTATCCACCATATCAATAAAAACAGCCATGGTGTTGCAGCGGTAGTGTTGTTGCCTCACAGCAAGAGGTTCTCCCATTCAGTTCTCAGCTGGAGTGCGGGGGGTGCCTTCTGTGTGGAGTCTGCATGTCCTCCCCGTGGTTGGGTGGGCATTCGAAAGACATGCGTAAATGGGCGTGCCTTTGTTGAAGGTTGAACATCGAGCTGGCACCTCAGCTTTTGTCATAATCTACTGCCAATCATTAGCAGACCGGAGTTCTGCTGTGGCGACCCCTAACCGGGAAAAGCTGAAAGATAACAACAACAACATCCACCATATAAATGAAATGCAACTGTATTCCTTTAAAAAATGTAGGTGACAAAGAATTTTTGGTAAAACCAAACTTGCTAATAATAACAGTACCAGGTCTAATGCCCCTGCTCGTTAACTAGGTTCAGAGCCAGATCCAGCACTAGGTGACCAAGGTAGTCGCCTAGGGCCCACTGGCTGTGAGGTGGCCCCCACTTGAGAAAAAATCTATGGCATGGTAATCCAAAGACAAGGGAGACCAAGGCAATAGTAATGTTCTTTTTCCTTAACGCAAATTTAATCAAAGCAATAGTAAAAAAGTTACAGCGTTTTCACTACTGAAACTTCAGTAGCTTCATCAGAGTAATACAAAGTGGTGCCAAATGCAGTTTTTGAATTTATAAAGTGATGTCACAAATGCAAACGCAAAACCTAACGTAACTTCCTTTTTTAAAAAACTATCTATCACAGCATCCATTCACATTAAATAAGAAATTACATAAGTAAAAAAGTTACAGTAAATAAAAAACTTTAAACTGTAACATTATTCCGTTTAAGCAATTTCATAGTGTTTGAACAAGTTAGCAAAATAAAATATAAATGTATATGTATCTCAGTTTACCAAGCCTATGGTGTTAATAACATCTCACTGTAGATTAACTGTTTAGAACATCAAGTAAAAACGTTGTAAACAATTCAGACTCAAAACATGAATATATATATATGTATAAGAGTAAGAATGTATGTTAATAGTATAAAATAAATTTAAAGATATATGGAAAACCAGAATTTGCATATAATTTTTAATATAATTTTTAGGTGTCTGTTACTGTACATAAATAATCTATTTAAAATGAGACAACAATGATATTTGTTCACCAATCGTTTAAAATTGTTTAGTATTTAGTTATGTTATGCAAATAAATTGTAAAATTATGTTGTAAGTGAAGATGTAAATTAAGGTAAAATTAAAATATAATTAAATTAAAATACTGTTACTTTGCAGTAGATAATTATCTCATGTAACTTTTAAGTTTCAGGAGGCAAGAAATATTACATTGTTCATTTAAACCAGGACTATTGAATGCCTCCAGTTTTATTTGCCATTCAAGTTCCTTATTTTCTAAAATCAATGCACTAGGACCTCCCCTGATATTATGTGGAACATGGTCTATAGCCATGAAATGAAAACTATGTCCCTCATAATTAATAATATGCTTAGCTAAAGCGTTATCATGATAACGCTTTAGCTAAGCATATTATTAATTATGAGGGACATAGTTTTCATTTCATTTCATTTCAGACGGACATGTAAGGAGTGTGTGTGTGTGAGTGAGTAAGTGTGTGTGTGTGTGTGTGTGTGTGTGTGTGTGTGTGTGTGTGTGTGTGTGAGAGAGAGATACCTCTCAACCATCCAGATTTTTTTCAGAATGCCCTGATTTTTGGTCTATTCCTTATAAAATTTGTGATTTTCTGACAAATTTCTGGGAAGATCTGAGGAGTGAAATCATTAAATAATGACATATATTTGAGTTTCAGACTTCATATCCTTCAGAAAAATGCATGCTAAGACAAATCCTGTTTCTCTAGCAGCTTTCTAAGTTTATAAGAGCAGTGTTAAAAATTTGCCCCTATTTTTGGTCTTTTACCCCCCTATTATGTTAGACTTTCTTAAGATTTTTTGTGTTAAGAGGTTGAAAGTTATGGTTCAGATTTTCACCTCATATATTTGGTCTGTTCCTCATAAAATTTGTGATTTTCTGGATTTTTGTGGCAACTCAGGCATTTGAGCTTCAGACGTCATACCCTTCAGAAAATGCATGGTAACACAAGACCTTTGATTCTAACAATTTTCCAAGTTTATGACAGCAATAATTAAAATGTATCCCTATTGTTCAGGCTTTGCCCCGATGTATTGCGCTAAGTGGTATTGTGTGTGTGTGTGTGTGTGTGTGTGTGTGTGTGTGTGTGTGTATGTGTGTGTGTGTGTGAATTCTTTGAGAAATGCACCTGAAACTCATTTTTTTTTGCAACTTGGTGGTTGGGGTAGAAGATTGAGGCTCTTGTGTCCTGCAACTAGGGTACAGGGTTTAACTTTCAGGTGTCTTTCTCAAAGAATTGAGTTTCAAGTGTATTTCTCAATGAATTGTAAGCTTCAAGGGAAGAAAAGTTTACTGCTGCTCATACTAAGCCTGTTTACAATATGCAACTGTTTTGTTTAGCAAATTATATCACTATTGTGCTCTAGAATTGAAAATTATTGTTAGTAGCACAACAGGTAGCATACTTGCTTTTGATGTAGAAGGCTGTAGGTTCTACTCCTAATGCATGTAGATGGATTGTGTTGTACTTTAAGGGGGGGTGGGGTGCTGCAGTCCTGAGTATGTCTTTAGTTGGGATGCCTAGTAACAATGAACCCATTATCAGTTTGCCATCCATTCCCTATTACAATATTACCAGCTTACCATTATTTAATGTAATGTAAACAATTTATTCTTCAAGGGTAGCAGGCACTGAATTTGTACATGAAACACTGAAATATAAAGCTGTTTTCTAGCAGCAATCTCTTCATTAGTTACATAATATCCTTAATGTGGAATTATTAAGATAACTCTTCTACAGAGATTGTGCATATTGATTAATATTAGTGGATTGTAATGACAGAAGTTGCAGTGACCTTTTATGGTTGAAATGTTCTGAACTAGGCAGTTTTGTCATTATTGGTTCATATGTTTTGTTTCATTGCTTACTGGAAAAAAATTTCAAAACTACAAATTTAAAACACTCTCTATCAATGGTGCTGTATTATACAAGAAATATAATCTAATACTATCAGGAAGGTGAATCAAAGAACACACAAATGTGTGTAAGGGGCCTATGATTAAAAAAAAGCCCAGAGGTAAGCTTTATCCATCACTGGCCAGATGCATTTTCTTTGAATGTGGGTTTCAATGCCATTTCAATGAATTTGAGTTTCAAGGGCAGAGAAGTTTTAATGCTAAGTCTGTTTTCACTGTGGGACTGTATTTCTTTGTTTAGCAAATGTCTTTCACTGTCTGTGCTATAAAATTTGAAATAAAAGTTTTAAATTAAATCCAAATATCTGTAAGCATTGTAAAAGTAAAGCAGAAAGCAGTATGCACACTGAGAGATTTGAACAGTGTTTATGGTAACTAGATATAAATAGCCAAGTAATGGGAAAGAGGAATGGCTGCAGAGGTAGGGTGGGGCTGTAGATGGGGGGTGATCCATTACCCTGATTAGGACCCGAATTGACCATGATTTGGCCCTGACTGGGTTTGGTTATGATGGTGTCATACCCTAAAGGGAGTAATTCCAAACCTGTGAACTACAGCCCTGATCATACTTTTTCATTCTGGTACTGGCACCTGTCATGATGGCAGCACCTGTAAAGCCAAGGCTGTACCTGCTGATCTGACAAGGAGGCAAAAATTATGTTCTAACTTCTGAGAGATTCATACTTGGACAAGATGCAATCCTGCATAAGAAGTTCAGACTGGAAAAAGATTGACATCTGGCAAGAGTTGGGTGAGCACCTGTTATACCTGATAGGGATCACCTGCTCTGGCCTCCAGTGCTGACATGGGTACAATTACCTATATAAGTATAGCCTGACCAGCTGGCTGAGTAGGCAGATCAGGTGATGGAAAGAAGGCTAGAGTTCTATAATAAGTATTTCTTTTATTTATTTATGTATTTATTTATTTTTATTTATGTGTTTATAGTCACATTAAGCATAGGTTAAAAACACTTTTAAACAGTTTCATAAGTGAAGGTAGATGCTACAAGAAATATGTGTGATGAGAAATATATATCTAGATGTAATTATAATGCATAAAAAGCACACAGATATCTGTATACAAATATGGAATTTTTATGTGTTGACATACTTTTGTATATAAATACCAATGTGTATTTATGAGTAAAGAAATATATGACTATAAAATACAGATGTACCTATGCATGTATGCACTTATAATTATTTTTTCATATATATATATAAATGCAGACAGTTTTTGTAAAGAAATAATTTTATTTGTGTAGTCCAGAAAATATTTATTAGTATGATAATTAAATAAAATGAAACAGCTTAAAAGCTAAAAACTCTTCATTAAAACATTCAATAAGTGCTTTCGTCCTTCAACAGGACTTCATCAGACTGAATGAAGCATTTTACTGGCACCCTTTATATAGTAATTAGAAATTACATTACTTACCCCAGGATTCAATAAAGGGTTTTTCCTGTGCCAGAGTAGTGCAGCAGCTCCTGCATGGAATATGGCCGCTGAGCAATTCAGTAAACAAGGCTGGGGGCATACATCAGCCTGCCAGCACTATTCTGGCATGGACACCACTGAATAATGCTAATTACCTCATTTGCTGGTGAAAACTATGCAAATGAGGTGAATTCACGATTCAGTAAGCAGGCAGGCATCCGTACCAGAAGAGTGTCCATTGCCAAAATGTATTCAGTTACTGACCATGTACATTTCTGCAAAAATCAAAACTGAGACATGACATCTCAAAGTAAAGCATGTATTATAATCATTAGGCATTCCAATGGCCAAAAATATGGCCATTGGCATGGAAAAGAGTTGTAAAAATATAAAAATCAAAGTTTTTTTGGCTGATTTCAGCTGTTTAAGCATAGCACAGTGGTGCGCAAATGAGATTGTGCCAAAAATAAAAAAAATGTGAAAAGACAATCTTAAGTGAAATCTGCATTTTGCCATTATAGTGTATAGCATGCAGAATCAAAACAATAACAGGTAGCACTGGTTGCTAAGGGGAAATGCTCTGGTGTAGTTGTGTAACAAGGGACTAAGGCAGTAGGGTATGCAAATGAGCAACATTTACTGAATCACAGAATGGGAGACCATTCTCTGGTTGCACCTAACCATGTAGGAGCTATAAAGCAGTGGAGTAAGCAGGTGATGCAGCTGACATGAAAAGGGGGTGTGCCATGCTTGGTGTAAACACATTGGAGCTCCATGGCTTCCATTTCAACTTAGCTGAGCACAGCTAAGCAAAGGGGTGTGTCTGAGGCTGTATTTACTTATTCCATGAAATGGGGAGCATGTTCACGTCCAGTGGAGAGTCATTTCTGCTTAAAAGTATTTACCTTCACTAAATGGGTTTGCGTGGCACCCACTGGGTCTTAAATATAAACCCCATGGAAATAGCAGAACTGTTTACATTTGAGCAGCGGGTTTGCACTGTGCACCACGGGACTTAAAAGGGGAGGAAATGGGAAGGGAAAACAAAAAAATGGGAAATAGCAGAATAAAAGCAATCAAGTACAAATAATATAGCTGGCAGGTGGAATGTATCATAGTCAGCCAATCATACAGGCAGCATCTGCAGCACAACAGTATAAACTATGCAAAACACCTTTCAATCTGTTTTTTTTCCCACAAACTCTGCACCATTGCTGTACACACTTAGGGAACTTTAACTGACAAAATGTTCGGGGCTTTTGTCACTTTGATACATCAGTATGTGCTAGAGGCTGAAGGCGGTGAGGAAGATAATGCTGACAACTGCCCAGGACTGAGGAGGAGGAGAAGAGTGTTCAGACCCAGCATAGCCTACCAGGGGATACATGATGTGGAGATAGTAGAGCTCTACAGGGTGGACAGGGACATACTTCAGCAACTCATCGAGCAGTGCCATCCTCACCTCAGACCCAGAACCAACAGAGGGGAACCCATACCAGTGGATACCAAAGTATATATAGCCTTAATAATACTAGCTGCAGGTACTTTACAAAGACCTACTGGGGACATCATGGGTGTCTCACAGGCATCTGCATCCAGGGTACTCCACCAGTTCCTGGATGCCATGTTACCACATGCTGGTGAAAACATTTACTTCCCCAGCACCCATGAGGATAGGACCAGCAATATGCGCCTCTTCCACAATGTAGCAAACTACCCAGAGGTACTTGGTTCCATAGATTGCATGCACATACACATCAAAGCACTACTCAGTGAGCACTGTAGGGTCTAAATCACAAAGGCTTTCACTCCATCAACTGCCAGGTCATGAGCAATGCCCATGACATTATCATGAATGTGTGCGCTGGCAGCCCTGGAAGGTATCACGACTCCCACATTTGGCATTCCTCACAGCTTTATCAGGGATTTGCCAGGGGGGACATCCCATATGGCCATCTGGTGGGGGATGCTGGCTATGCACTGGAGCCATGAATGATGACACCCATCAGAAATGCACAAACACCCACTCAAGAATGCCATAATGAGGCACACACACAAACCAGGATCATTATAGAGCATGTGTTTGGGATGGTCATGTCATGTTTCCGCTGCCTTGACATATCTGGTGGAGCCTTGCAGTACTCTCCAGCCACATGTGCACACATGGTCATAGTATGTGCCATGATACACAATATGATCCTGCCAAAACAGCTGCAGCAGGAACAGCATGGGGAAGAGCCACACAACCTCCACCTTTGCCAAGGTCTCCACAGGCATAGAGGGACTTGGAGGAGGAACCCTCTGAGCCAGCTTCTGTAGGCAGACAAAGGTGTGCCCAGTATGCCCTGGCCTTGGCAAAGAGGCAATGCATAGCACACACACTGACACTGTAGGGACCCGGGGACTGACACCTCTCTCTGACTCACATACACAGTAAAATGGATGCCATACACATCACACTACCTTTACCTTACCATGTATAGGCAGTTCATTGCATGCATCTGACATAGGTAGCTCTCAAGTACTGTCCTTACAACTGCCACAGGCACAAGGTAAGTCAGTCTTCTTAACAATAAATGAATGGATTGGTATGTTCTAGTAGCATAGCTATGGTATTGCTGCATACATGCAAGGGAGTGGGGTGGTGTACTGGGATAGCAGGAGACAACTGACAGCTGTGCGGGACACCAGGAAATGTTTGCCCAGTACTGGCTTCTCCACACTATGCAGTCGTACCCAAGGTGACAATTCCCACTGCAGTATATGTGGGGGCCAACTAACTGAGGGGGGTCCCATAATCACCCCTCAGTCTCACCCAGCAAGTCAGCTGTAGAAAACCATAAAGAAATGTCTGGCAAAAGTCCACAAATGGTGACAATGATGAAATACCCCCTACAGACTTACACAGTGATAGCACAACAGGTCTTGCAGTTGCAGTAAGGCTCTGAAGGGTAAGAGGTCTGAAACTCAAATGTATTCCATTACAATCTGACCTGTGGTCATTAGTGATATGCCTCTAGTCTCCAAGACAGGGCACAATACTATGCTAAATGGAACCAAAATGTAAAGCAAATATTAGCACAATCTGTACAAATGTGTACAGTTGACAGGTGTGCCCCCCACACCCATATTCCCATACAAATGCAGTAACGTGTATGCTTGGAGGGAAATAACAGCAGAGCACACACTGCAAGGCTGTCCCAATCAACATAATAACTTGTTGCATGTCCACAATATGCAGGGGTCAATGAGCTATGTATATGTGTGGTTAATACTGTCAGGATGTGGCCAGCACTTACTCCCAGCTGTTGTGTTGTAGTGGCCTGGGTACAGTGCTGTCTTTGACAGGGCCATATTCCAAGAACTGTAGTACCAACTATTCTGCATGTCAGTTACACCTACAGTAGGAGTTGTACACACTGTCCATATGTCAATATATAACAGGAAAGCTGTACAGGTCATGGACAGGGGGCCACACATATGGACAGTACACAGCTTGGAGTAACCTACACAGTGCTGACCATAACTTTCAACTGTACAGACCTGTTGCAGAATGTCCAGAGGTTTGCATCATAATTGTAGTCTGTATAACATGAAATAGTGGTTGTCTGACAATTCACTGGCAAATCACATAAGTCTAAGATTTGAAAATAATGACAAATTGTAGTGTCAGACTTCATACCCTATAGAAACTTGCATGCTAATGCAAAATCTGTTAATGCATCACCTTTCTATGTCTGTAAGGCCAGTACTTAAAAATAGTCCCTATATTTAGGCTTCAGTCCCCCAATTACTTATGGCTTTGTCCAGATGTCTGGTTCTCAGAAGTTGAGAGGTATGGTACCTAGTAGGGCAGCTGGTACCTGAAGGTCAGTGTACTGCCAGCGTATAAAATATTGCAACCTTTCTGTGTTAGCACTGACAACATGTCACTGGCCAACAGCCGTACCTCTGGAATGACACAGGTTGTCACAGAAGGAGCACAAGTATGCCTTGTATATCTGTTCTGCTTGTCCTAACATTGCATTTGCCTGCCAACTATTTGCAAAACAAGAAAGGATCATGTCAAAACAGCAAAGGCAGACAGTGGGGAAACAGATGTCAAACCCATAAGAGCAAACTAGCAATTACCAAACCGATCTCCCAACTGTCTATATTTGGCAGAACATTATTAACACCCTGACCCCATGTGTGGGCCTTTGTCTGACTGTCATATTTGTGCATGTCCAGATGCCAGTCTGTGATGATATGACAGCTAGGCCTACATGTATCCTCATTACAACATATAGCAACACAAACCGTCTAAGGACCACAGCAAATAGAGTGGTGCAATGATGGACAACCTGCTAAACAGGTACACTCAGAGGTGTGAAGTCCACAACCCTGTGTGTGATGTAACGGCATGTGCTCTGCCCACATCAGAATTCCAAATACATAACAGCAGCCACTGTAGCTAAAGCCTGTGACTGGACTACAGAAGGACAAAGAGACACACATAAGGGGAATGGGAACCAATGGCCAGACAAATGGGGAATGTGCACACCAGAACAGATTGTGCAGTAACATAGGTGCCATGCAGTGTAAGGAGTCAGTAAACATTACCTGCAAATAAACAACAAACACCCATGTAAGTGGAGGTCCACAACAAAACAAAACCCAAACAATGGACACCTCAGAGGCAAAATCACATGAGAACTTCACAAACCTACACACCACAGACCATGCAGACTCCACACACCAGGGTCTTGCAAACATGAAGGCCTTACCACAAACCCCAAATACCTACACTCTCATCTGCATGGGTTATAAGGGCTCCAGGACCAATACCCTACAAATGTCATAGCAACCTATCAACCTATACACAACTGTTAGTGGTTCACCAGATGATTATTTACTGCTCTGCCACTGACATACTTGGAAGTCGCAGTGCTATGTGGAATATACTACACATTTAATGGACATTTCTGCACAGTAGAATGCACTCTGTACTCACATCCATACTTCCCAACCTCTGACAGCAAGACATCTGGACAAGGTCACAAATAAAAGTGGGACAAAGACACAATGATAGGCACGTGTTGTAAATATTGCCCTTATATGCTGAGAAAGTTGGTAGAATAAGGGGTTTTCCATTAGCAGAAATTGTCTGAAGGTTATGAAGTCTGAAACACTAATGTATGTTATTATTTTGTAATGTCACTCTTCAATTATATGCAACTAACTTGCCATAAAAACACAAGTTTATGTAGACTGGATGAAACTGATAGACAAACACCTGGAAATCTGTCAAAAAATGTACAGTTGAGAAGTATGGCCACACCAGGATATGGCTTTTCAGGTAAGAAGAATACCACACAAGCAGGAGATCCCAAGCCAGTATATTACCAAGTTGCTGGACTGTTTACAGACCTTCATCAGTCAACTGGCTGTAGCCACACCTCTCAACTGGTCTTTTTGGGCAAGAATGTATATAGTCATGCTCATAATATTGGTCTGTGCATCATACATCTCGTATTCCTCTGGTAAAGCACTGTGATGATCTGAGGATGTCTTTCAGAAGGTAATGACAAAATGCATTGCAGTGTCAGACTTCAGATATGTCAGAAAATGTCTGCTATAACAAACCCAATACCTCTAGGAGAGTCCTGTTTACTTTTGAGAGGTATGGCTGTAGCACACAAAACCCTGGACCAAAGTACAACTATCTCTGGAATGAAGTCCCACTCTCACTATAAAAGGTCATACTGGGCATGCTCCTACACTTGGAGAATCACAGGCCATGTTGGAACCCATATTGGACTATATAACTGTATTGTGCATATATGTCTTTGCATACATACAGCTAGGTAACTGTCCCTACACACACACACACACCCATAAGACAGGATTACCCTCAGCTAGCTGTAGGTGGCCCATATGTGATATATCTGCATCTGTTGTGTGTGATGCACAGACATATATATGGGCAACAGATAATATGTCAAGCATACGCACACATAGATATGGGGAAGAGAGAGACAGACAGTAACAGAGAGAGAGACACACACAGGGAGACACACAGCGAGTGAGTCATACACATAGATACCCTGAATGGCATAGAATGATGTCCTGCTGCAGACAGCAGCATACCAGTCATAACCTGTTGCAAGTGCCAGCATGAAGGCGAGCTCCATTGTGTAATTGTACTGAGGTGGGGGTTATAATATCACATCACCTGCCTTTGTGTGTGTGTGTGTGTCAGTAGGTTTAAGTATTAGGAGGCTGTTCCCACTCAGTTCACTTCCCATTGCCCTACTTCACAAGATCTGCTGCTGTCATTCACATTAGTAGTACCATTGGACACCTGTCAGCCCTATAAGCTCTGTAGCATGTCCAATAACTGTGTAACACTATAGTACAAATAACTAGATAGGTAGGGGTTCTAATCTCAGTCCTGGCAAGTGTGAGAATGTGTTTGTTTGTTTGTTTGTTTGTTTGTAGGTGAAACAGTTTATGCCATTCCCACACGGTACAGTTCCCAGTGCCCCACTTTAGCAGTCCTGCTGTCAGTCCCCTTAGAAGTACCTTTGCCCATCCCCAGCCTATAATCTCCAGGGCCCATGCAATAACTATGTAACAGTCTAGTACAAATAACTAGAAAGGCAGGGGTTCCATTCCCAGTACTGACAAACATGTGTGCATAAATGTGTATGTTTATAGGATGAAGTATTTTGAGGATGTTCCCACCCACAGCACTTCCCAGTGCCCTACATTAGCAGTCCTGCTGATGCCAGTCACCTTAGATGTACCTTTGTGCACTTGACAGCCCTATAAGCTCTGTAGCATGTGGAATAACTGCGTAACACTATAGTACAAATAACTAGATAGGTAGGGGTTCTATTTCCAGTTCTGGCAAATGTGTGTGCGTGTTGTTATGTAGGCTGAAGTATTTTGAGGACTTTCCCACACAGTACACATCCCAGTGCCCTACTTTAGCAGTCCTGCTGATGCCATTCACCTTAGAAGCACCTTTGGGCACTTGTCAGCCCTAGAAGCTCTGTAGGGTGTGTGATAACTGTGTAACTCTATAGTACAAATAACTAAATAGGTAGGGGTTCTAATCCCAGCCCTGACAAGTGTGTGTGTGTGTGTGTGTGTGTGTGTGTGTGTGTGTGTGTGTGTGTGTGTGTGTGTGTGTGTGTGTGTGTGTGTGTGTGTGTGTGTGTGTTTCTTCACAGATGAAGCAGTTTTAGACCATTCACAACCACTGCACTTACTAGTGCCCTACTTTAGCAGTCCTGCTGATGTCATTCCCTTCAGAAGTACCTATGCACAGCTCTCAGCCATATAAGCTCAGTGGTGCATGCAATAACTATATAACAGTATAGTCCAAATAACTAGATTGGCAGGTTTTCTAGTCTCAGGTCTGACAAATGTGTGTGTGTGTGTCTGTGTGTGTGTGTGTGTGTGTGTGTGTGTGTGTGTGTGTGTGTGTGTGTGTGTGTGTGTGTGTGTGTGTGTGTGTGTGTGTGTGTGTGTGTGTGTGTGTGTGTGTGTGTGTGCGCGTGTGTGTGCGTGTGTGTGTGTGTAGACCAAAGTATTTTGAGGACTTTCCCTCCCACAACACTTCCCAGTGCCCTACTTTAGCAGTCCTGCTGATGCCAGTGTCCTTAGAAGTACCTTTGGACAGCATTCAACCTTACAACCTCTGTGGTGTGTGTAATAACTAAGAAACAGTATAGTACAAATAACTAGATAGGCAGGGGTTCTGCACTCAGTTGTAGCAAATGTGTGTGTGTGTGTGTGTGTGTGTGTGTGTGTGTGTGTGTGTGTGTGTGTGTGTGTGTGTGTGTGTGTGTGTGTGAATGTGTTTGTAAGTCTGTATGTTTGTAGGGTAATGTACTTTGATGCCCTTCACACCCAGTACATTTCCCATTGCCATACTTTACAAGGGCTCTTGATGTAACTCATTTTAGACATATCCTGTGGCACTGTCAAATCCTATAAGCTGCATGGCACATGTGATTACTGCGTAACACTGTAGTACACTTAACTAGATAGATAGGAGTTCTAAACTCAGTACTTGCTGCTGTGTGTGTGGGTGAGAATCATATCCTCTGGGGGTGTGGGTTATACCATTTTGAGGTGTGTAACCCCCATTACAAGCCTCAATGCCCTACTTTACAAGGCCTGCTGAAGTCAGTCACCTTAGATGCATCAGTCTATACTTGTCAGCCCTCTAAGCTCTGTGGGGTGTGCCATAACAGTGTAATACTATAGTAGAAATAATTAGATAGGTAGGGCTTCTAACCTCAAAACTGACAACTCTAGTAGAGTGTGTGAAGCATACCCCCTGTGGCTGTTCTGTGTGCAGGTTATACCATTTTAAGGCCTGTTGATCTCCTACCCATGACATCACTTTAAAGAGCCTGTTAATGGCATCTGCCTCACATGCACCATGTAACACTATATAGCCCATACCAGTCATCTACTCAGAAACAGCTCCTCGTGGTCCTGCAGAGTGGTCCTAGCAGCAGAGAACTGAGAAAAGCGACTACTTTCCTGATTTAAGTATTTTTTGCTGTTTTTTATCTGAAATACATTCTCTTGCTTACTCTGAACAAGCTTAAACTGTTTTTTAGCTGTTTGTTGCATTATATATTAACTGTACTTAGAAGTTTCATTTAGTCGAAAATTGGTTGAAAGTTGTTTGTTTGTTAAATTTAACTGTTGAGGCTGCCCACTAATGTGTGCTAGCCTGTGCAACTGATTTATTACTATTTCCTGCATTTCTGTGTGCTTTCTATCTTAAAACAAAAAAAAATATCCTTGTTTTCCCACCTTTCCTTGACTAGTTTAGACCAGTATACAGGCTTTGCTGTATTCTGGGCTGTGGCATAGTTCCTGTGTTGTCCATTGCCTTACTTGGATAGAAGGAAGTTTCTTTGCTCACCAGTGGGAGTTGGGAGCCTTGAGCAGCCTATCTGTCCCTGAAGGAGTGACCTCAGCACAAGAGCTTGTAGTAATTGGTTGTTTTGGACCATTTCTAACTCTTTTGAAGTTCCTTGTTTAAAATCTGCCTTTGAGCATTTTTTTCTGGCTATACTACTCAGAAACAGCTCCTTGTGGTCCTGCAGAGTGGTCCTAGCAGCAGGGAACTGAGAAAAGTGACTACTTTCCTGATTTAAGTATTTTTTGCTGTTTTTTACCTGAAATACCTTCTCTTGCTTACTCTGAACAAGCTTAAACTGTTTTTTTAGCTGTTTGTTGCATTATATATTAACTGCACTTAAATGTTTCATTTAGTCGAAAATTGGTCAAAAGTTGTTGTTTGTTTGTTACATTTAACTGTTGAGGCTGCCCACTAAAGTGTGCTAGTCTGTGTAACTGATTCATTACTGTTTCCTGCATTTCTGTGTGCTTTCTATCTTAAAAAAAAAAAAAAAAAAAAAAATCCTTGTTTTCCCGCCTTTCCTCGACTAGTTTAGACCAGTATACAGGCTTTGCTGTATTCTGGGCTGTGGTGTAGTTCCTGTGTTGTCCATTGCCTTACTTGGATAGAAGGAAGTTTCTTTGCTCACCAGTGGGAGTGGGGAGCCTTGAGCAACCTATCTGTCCCTGAAGGAGTAACCTCAGCACAAGAGCTTGTAGTAATTGGTTGTTTTGGACCATTTCTAGCTCTTTTGAAGTTCCCTGTTTAAAATCCACCTCTGAGCATTATTTTCTGGCTATACTACTCAGAAACAGCTCCTCATGGTCCTGCAGAGTGGTTCTAGTAGCAGAGATCTGAGAAAAGCGACTACTTTCTTGATTTAAGTATTTTTTGCTGTTTTTTACCTGAAATACCTTCTCTTACTTACTCTGAACAAGCTTAAACTGTTTTTTTAGCTGTTTGTTGAATTATATATTAACTGTACTTAGAAGTTTCATTTATTTGAAAATTGGTCAAAAGTTGTTTGTTAAATTTAACTGTTGAGGCTGCCCACTAAAGTGTGCTAGCCTGTGTAGCTGAGTTATTACTGTTTCCTGCATTTCTGTGTGCTTTCTATCTTAAAAAAAAAATCCTTGTTTTCCCGCCTTTCCTTGACTAGTTTAGACCAGTATACAGGCTTTGCTGTATTCTGGGCTGTGGTGTAGTTCCTGTGTTGTCCATTGCCTTACTTGGATAGAAGGAAGTTTCTTTGCTCACCAGTGGGAGTGGGGAGCCTTGAGCAGCCTATCTGTCCCTGAAGGAGTGACCTCAGCACACGAGCTTGTAGTAATTGGTTGTTTTGGACCATTTCTAGCTCTTTTGAAGTTCCCTGTTTAAAATCCATGTTTGTGCGGCTTTACGCGATTGTGTGCATAGCGCAGTGCCAGTTAAACAAGGTTAAACTTTTTCTGGCTCTGCCAAGTCTGCTCTTCAAATTTTCCCTTAAGAAAGCTCTACTTTTATAATAATCAGTCTACTCACTTTATTATAAGCCTAGCACTTGTTCTCAAAACCTCTCTTCTAAGTAAGCACTCTCTAACTAAAGTAAGTACTACATCCGCCTACCACCCCTGTGAGTATCCACTTCCCTTAAAGGCACAGCACTCCCTTATAATATTCTAGCATGTCGAGTAGTAGATTACTAGCATCCTCTCCAGTTCAGCTGGTTAACCTGGGAATCTTGAGACAATGCTACAATTGTTTCATGTACACAGACATCCCTCTCCTCCTCCCAACAAACACAAATACATGTGAGAGATGCAACTATATAGCCAAACTGGAGGCTGAACTCTCTCAACTCAGGACTGGCAAGAAAAGACAGGAGGAGAAGGTAACCACACACACAGCAAACCCAGTCCCACATAGACCTACCATAACTGCAAACCAAACACATAATAACACAAAGACATACTCGGAGGCTCTAACAAAAAACTTACCAAAACACATACTTCAATAAATCAGTGTGTCAAACAATCACAGCCCTTAAGGCCAAACACCATGCCTGATACACTAGTAATAGGTGATTCTATAGTCAGACACACTGACGTTCCGCTTACCAGGCTGAACAAGGAGAGGGTAATGGTGAGCTGCCTATCAGGAGCTAGGATCCGCCACATAACACATGCACTGAGGTCACTCCAAAGCAAGTACAAATATGACTCTGTCATTGTCCATGCCGGCGTGAATGACCTGAGACGTACCTCCCTGGACTACATGAAAAGAGACATAGAGGAGCTCTCCGATTATGTAGCCCAGGCTGGTATGACCCTGACCCTGAGCAGCATCTTGCCCTCACCAAGAATGATGCCACAATACAAAGACAAGATGATCAGCTTTAATAATTGGCTCATATACTGGTGTCATTCTAGGGGGATCCAATGTCTGTCTGTTTGGGATGACATGCTGGACAAGCCAGGCTGCTTCGCAAGGGAGGGCTTGCATCTGTCACCACTGGGCTTCCGGATATTGGCTAAGGCTCTTGCTACCCCCATAGTGCATTTTTTAGGCAAGGCTCAAAAGACAAACTCACCTCCTTAGAAAACAAAAATGGAAAAAAATAAGGGTAATGCTGCTCAACGCCAGAAGTCTAAATCTCAAGATGCAGGCTCTCAAAGCACTCTTCAGTATGGAGAACATCGATGTCTGTGCAGTAACTGAGACCTGGTTCAAGGCTCCTGAGAGCACCCCAGTGCTACCAGACTATACCTCGTATCATGCTTTTCGGTCCAAAAACTCAGGCCAAACCAAAAAGGGAGGGGGAGTGTCCATATTCATCAAGGACACCCACACCTCCAGGTTAGTGGCAACACATGAAGCATCAGAGACCATCCAGGTGCAACTAACTGTAGGCAAAACTGCTATACAACTGGTAGCATGTTACAGACCACCCTCCCAATTTCAGGAACCCCATTCAGCCTTCCTGAAGACATTGGAGGATATGAATGTCTAACCAAACACCATCATATTGGGAGACTTCAACTACCCTAACATAGACTGGGTGCATTATTCTAGCCCAAACACCTTAGCCCAAAGGTTCCTGGAATTCATAAATTCAAATACAATGGAACAGCTAGTCACCTCTCCCACAAGGGGAGATAATATACTAGACCTGATCATCACAAACATGGGGAAAAAGTGCTCCACAGAGTATACCCCTCACTAGTGAGATCTGACCACAAACTAATCACCCTTGATATACATATCCCACCTCCACCCCCAACACAAAAGACTACAGTGAAAAACTTCTCGAAAGCCGACTTTACACTTCTTAAAACTGAGATGGTATCCTTTAAGCCAACTGGGCCAGTGGAAACCACATCCCACAATGCAGAATCCTTCACAAATGCTTTCTACTGACATCTCCAAGAATGCATGGATCATGCAATCCCAAATAAAACCAAGACCCTCTCCACCAAGGGCAGGCATCCTGTCTGGTGGACCCCAGCCATAAACAAATTGTATAACAAAAGAAGGAAGCTACTGCACGACAGAGCAAAATCCCATAAAGAGAAGGCATCTCTGATCAGCACTAGTAGAAAGCTATGTTCTCTCATAAAAACATCCAAGGCCAATTTTGAGAGAAAAATCGCTATGGACACTAAAGATAACCACAAGGCCTTCTTCTGCTATGTTAGAAACCTGGGCAGAAACTCTCAGATATGTTCAGAGTTAGTTCACAATGACAAAAAATACACTGAACCCACAGATATTGCGAACATTCTGGCAGACAGGTTCAGTGCAAATTTCTCCCCTCCCTCACCTCCAAAAGAAGAAATACTTATCCCAGCTGAATGTAACCTCCCTGTCATCTCAGATGTCCAGGTGAGAACCACCCTCAGCAAAGCTAAAAACACAGCATCAATGGGACCTGACGGTATCCTGGGTTGCGTGCTACGTGAACTCCAAGAGGAGCTAAACCCGCACATAAAAATGCTATTTGACCTTAGCCTTGCTACAGGATATGTACCTGAACACTGGCTTACAGCAACAGTAGTCCCACTCCACAAAGGAGGCACCTCTACAGACCCTGGTAACTACCGCCCCATAAGCTTAACCAGCCTGGTCTGCAAAGCTATGGAAAGAATCATTATGGAACTCATAAACAGAGACATTGGGGACTTACAGACACTTGATCCCACCCAGTTCGGCTTTGTAAAGGGCAGATCCTGCCTTTTGAACCTGGATGACTTTTTTTTCAAAACAGTCACTAGAGCCATTGACGAGGGCAAAGCAGTCCATACAGCCTACCTGGACTTGGCTAAAGCTTTCGACACAATACCCCACTCAGGCATCATAGACAAGCTCAACAGCTTAAATGTAAATCCATATGTCACAAGATGGGTTGCAAACTGGCTAAAGGATAGAACCCATAAAGTCAAAATCACTGGAGCCATGTCAGACTCAAAGCCAGTCACAAGTGGTGTCCCACAGGGCTCTGTCCTGGGACCCCTCTTGTTCAGCATTTATTTCTCAGATGTGAAAGCAAACATGGGAGGGTTGTGGCTGACAAAGTTCACAGATGACTGCAAACTAGGCACCATAGTCGATACACCAGCTGACACATACATCCTACAGAAAGGCCTCACTGAAACGGACAACTGGTGCTGGAGTCATGGCTTTAAACTAAATGCCAAAAAATGTATAGTCATCCCCTTTGGGAAAAACAAAGTACCCACAAATTATCACATAGACAGTAACCCACTGAGTACGGAAAAAGTAATCAGAGACCTGGGGACCCAAGTCGATAGTGACCTCTCATTTGACACCCACATTGCCAAAGTGGTTAGAAAGACTTTCTACCTTGCCCACCTTATCATGAAGGGATTCACATCCAGATCAAAGGAGGTCATTGTACCCCTATACTCCTCCCTTATCAGGCCCATGATTGAGTACAATGCCCCATTTGGTATGTACCTCACCCGGCACTTGCAACAGCTAGAGAGACCCCAAAAGTACCTCACCAAGAGAATCAAGGGTCTCCAACATATGTCATATGCTGCCAGACTAAAGAAACTCCAGCTCTATTCAGTAGCATACCGCCTACTCAGAGGTGATCTGTGCCTGACGTACAAGGCCATGTCCAATCAGGATTTGATGGACATGCTCCACCTCAAAAAATCCAAATCCATCAGAATCATGAGAGCTAAAGATTTAAACCTCAGCACAAATATGAATAGGACATGCTGGAGGGACAGATTCATAACTCAGAGGCTTCCCATACTCTGGAACAGAATCCCAGTTCATGTTAGGCAGTGCCCCTTACTGACTCTCTTCAAGAGAAAACTTGACAAGTGGATGGGAGATCGTAGGTTTACCCCAGGGGTCATCTCTGTGTCACTACTAGACAGAGGCACAGTAAACTAATTCTATTATGTAAGGGGGTCTTCACTGTGTCACTACTAGAGAGAGGCACAGAATTCTAAATCTATTTGTACACTTTTGTACCATTACATGAGGTGGTGAAAGCCACATCACTATGGCTAGGCTTATAAATGTCCCAGGGCAGATAGCCTAGTACTAAACTATGAAACTATGAAACTATGAAATCTGTATAGATGTACATGGAATATACACATGTTTGAAACCCATATGTGGTCTCTGCCCCCTAACAATAAGCATTCCTGTGATATCATTGCCAAATATGTCACAGTTACTGCAGTCACAGACATGCCAGCATCAGACATCGCACCTGACTGACACATCATGCTGATACAAAATCTGTCACTCTATCACTTGTACAGGTTTGTAGGAGCAGTAAACAAGACCAATCACTATGTCTGGTGGTTTATCTCACCATCCATTAAGACATTTGCAAGATTACCAATTGTAAGAGGTTGCGTGTTAGCTCCCAGGCATATAATCTATTTGGAGCATGTCATATGTATGCAGTACTATAGTACATACAAGAGGATACATAGGGTACTAATATGTTTATTGGCAACTGTGTATATTTTTCTGTATGCTGAGCCCCTGTGGCTGTCTTTAGTGTGTGTATGTGATGGCTATACCACTTTGTGTGCCTCTTCCACCCTGTGAACTCCCCCATTACCAACCTAGTGTCAGTCCATACAGATCTCATCCATCGTACAAGCACAGTTACACAGTTTCTAACGCCAAGCCACTGTGGTGCATGCAATGGTTGTATCACTGTCTATTGTACATTAATAGATGGGTAGGCCATCTACTCTGATAAGTGTCACCACCATGTGCATGTGTGTTTCACTGCATATCCCCATGTAGCGGTATACATGTGTGTGTGTGTGTGTGTGTGTGTGTGTGTGTGTGTGTGTGTGTGTGTGTGTGTGTGTGTGTGTGTGTGTGTGTGTGTGTGCATCTGCATGTGTGTGTGTGTGTGAGTGTTTGTGTGTCTGCATGTGTGTGTATGTGTGTGTGTGTGTGTGTGTGTGTGTGTGTGTGTGTGTGTGTGTGTGTGTGTGTGTGTGTGTGTCCACGCATGTGTGTCTTTTTTAAAGGCCTCTGAACGGCCATTGCAATCCTAACAGCCCTTGCAATTGTCACCCACTTCAATAGAAGTGGCAGACACTGCCACACTACAGTACTGCTGTGCTATCTGTGTTATGTATCTAGCACTATCATTCATAAGATTGTGCAGGTAGGGGCTGTGCTCAGCTCTTTGTCAACTGCCCCGTGTACAGGACTATAGCTCTGTGTGCGCTACCAGCACAAGAGGCCAGACATGCATAGGAGATCATAGACACACATGCTGATGATTGCCGGGTTAGACTACCACAGGCTGACCTGTGTCAGGAATGCATACCCCAAACCTGTCATACACAGTACCAGGCATACCCTCATTGACTGCATGATGGTCAAGTGGATGTGACAGAAATGGCAGGGGAAACAGGTGCTGCTAGCTGAATCTGTTGCAGTTAAAGTAATGGCTAAGTTTGTGAGGGACTTTGTGCCAGTATTCAAGTAACCTCCTCTGTATGTGTAAGCCTGCAGTCCTACAGAATACCCAGGTGACATGCATGATGGCTAGGTAGCTGTATCAATGGTATGTATGCAAGGTCACACTTTCTGCCACAATTGCCCCCTCACACGCACTGTTGCATGTAAACACCTAGTAAACATGTACATATACTGCTGTACCTTTGCTATGAAAAGGTCACTCTGTTTCCACTCTGCCTTACTCATCATTGCTACTGCCAGCAGGCCCACAGCCTGCAGACACACAGATACATGGAACATGACCAGAATACAGTATGTGACACTACAGTCAGTCAGCAGTACTAACAGAAATAGTGCATCATAGCTAATAAGGTACATGCACCTTGATGTGTACCCATAACTACTGCCAGCAGACAGCAACCTTACACAGCATGACATTGCTACACTGTATTATAGTCACCCTGTGCATCAGACCCATATGAGCATGTATGTGCATTGATGGTATGGATAACAGTGGTGTGGCATAAGTATCATCACATGCACAGGGTGCAGTGTTGGATCACCAGAGGCCTAAGCTGGGCCATATGGCTGACATCGTGTGTGTGCATGTGTGTGTGTGTGTGTGTGTGTGTGTGTGTGTGTGTGTGTGTGTGTGTGGAGGGGTGGCATTTAACTGGGCCATGCAGAGGAGCTGTGTTTGTCTGTTGGTGACCAACAAGTGATAGGGATGTGTGAGTGTTTCTCTGCAAACCATCAAGCCATGTGGATACACAACACAGGGCTATGTTGGACAGCCATAGAACTTACATGGCAGGATGTATGGTTCACCATCTTCCGGCAGGGACGTGAGAACTGCTTCTGCCAGGAGTATCACTGTCACTGCCAGGCCCAAGGAGAGATGCAGTACTACTCCCTGATTGTGACTGTTGTCTGCTGGATCCACATCCCTGATGTGACTGGCCAGAACAATGTGCCTATGGCCTGCTCCGGTGTGGTGTAGACAACACCCTCCCTTCACTAATGCTGTTGGTAGTGCCACTACAGGACTGTGAATGTGCATGGCCATGTGGGCTCACATCTGATCATGTTGCTGATCTATGTCCACCTGGCCGATACCCTACTCCTACCACATGCTCTAGCACAGACTTTGCACAGTCGAGCAGTGACAATGTCTCACCCCACTGTCTATCCACGACATTGGCAAAATTATGTATGGCATCACAAATGCCATGGAGGTTGTCATACATGGCAGGGAGCACTGCATTCATGATCCTGAGGATCTGTCTGGTGTTGCGGTCAGTACACATCTGCGCCTCCATGATGGACCATAACATGCATCTGGCGACAACTGCTGTGGTACGTCTGACAGGGGCAGTCCTCCATCGAGCATCCCTGTCCATCTGCCTGTGTGTGACCTCACCTATTCTCTGGCAATGGCTGGTGTCTACACTCACACTCACCATACTCAACACACTAGCCTGTTCTATGCCACCACCCTTAACCTGTCCATTATCTGTGGTCGCTGGGGACTGGGTATGTGTGGGCATACTGACTGTGTGTGGAGATATGGTGGGTGAAAGTGGGATACCAAAGAGTGGCACAAATTCAGGCACCAACAATCCCACCTGCACCTCACTATGACAACCATCATGATGGGAGTCTGCTAAGACACTAACATCAGGTTATGAGGGGGAGGGACACCAACCTCTGTGTTCACCTGCGAGGGGCAGACAATATATGTAAATTAATACCCTGCAGTATTATGCTTGTTGATATACACACACACACACACACACACACACACACACACACACACACACACACACACACACACACACACACACACACACTCCTGGTACAGTCTGGCACAGCTGTGACACCTATGGGCCCTTCAGGGTAGACTTTATGGTAGTTCTACCTGCCACAATCCATCTCTTTCACTGCTACTGTATGGCCCACTATAAAGGGTGACAAATCCTACTGTGTGATGGGCTTAGTAGCAGAATGGTAACTGTGGCCAAGACCATGGCTATTGGAGTGAGCTATACAGTGTCACCAAGTGCATATGCATGTACTGTAAGAGCTGACTTACTGCTATACAGACCACACACAATGGCAAGGTGTAACAATATGTGGTGATAACTGATGAAGGAACAGGACTATATACTATCACTGCAGTACCTGCACAGTTCAGACTCACAGAGATTCATTTCAGACAACATTGTAGGACAGTCTGCAATACATACAGGAAACATGTAAAGTACTAGGTGCATAGCCTCATAAGATGATACAAGGCTATTGGCCCTGATGCCCTCATAAGCCTGGCCCAGACTTACACCCATGTACCTTCAAAGCCAGCACCTGTTTCCCCTGTCCAGCTGGGACACACACAAGATCCCAGGGGTGCCTCATCCATTTCCCATGCAGTCATCCAGCTTCTTCTTCAGGAAGGCTATACACATACTCTGCTAGACATGGGGAGGGAGTGTATTTTACAGACAGTGTATTGTGAGGGACACCACACCATCCCGGCTACAAGTACTATACATGTCACAGACCAGGTGAGGGCCTTGCGTGCATGATGTGTGAGTGGGTTTTGACTTACAGATATGCAGCAATGCTGTTGAGGCTGGTTTGGAAATGGCCTTGTATGCCAGACAGTCTGTATGAGACTGAGTACAGGTACAGAGTTTTCAGCCTACCTGTATAGGATAGGTGTTGCAGATCCTGGATTTGCCTGGTCAGGAACCTCTGTGGTCTTTGCAACTGCTGCATGTGCTTGGAAAGGTACATTCCAAAGAGACATTGTACTTGGTAATGTGTCTGATAAGGGTGGAGTACAGGGATGTTGTGGCCTCCGGGTTCCTGGATGACATATCCATATTTGTGAGGTGAGCTATGTAGACAGCCTTCCATACAATGGTGCCCACATGGTGGAGAACTGTCAGGTTGCTACCAACCTTGGTGCACAAATGGCCTCACACCTGATTGCATGCTCAGTACATTATTACTGTTATAATTAGTGTGGATGACATCTACCACAGCAGGGAGAATGATGCATCTCCTGGCATTCAGTTTGCGGCAATGCTTCTTGCACCAGTCATTAATTGGGTGAGGGCCTCTTGGGAGATGCTCACATCAGTAGGGGAATGTCAGACAGTGGCCAGCTTGCAAGCATTTGCAAACCTGGTCAGCCACAGACCACTGTTTTTGTCCTGGACCTCAGATATGTATATCTCAAACAGTAGAGGCCCCCAGACCAATCCTTGGGGTACACCACTTTGGAAGACTCTGCTACTAGAGGTTGGTTCCACTACTTTGACTGAGTGGGTACTATCATTGAGCCAGTTAGCTACCCATATGGTAACATACAGGTTGATGCCTAGCTGTGTAGGCATATATATCCTGGTCACCTAGGGATTATTGTGAAAGAATTGGATTAGGCGACTGTAGGCATTGTTCACCATCTTCCCCTCATCCTTGCATTTGTTAACCACTTCAGAGAAGTCAACCAGGTTTAACAGGCCTGATCTTCCTTTGACAGTACCACACTGTGTGGGCTTAGGCATTTTAAGGTTGCTGATGTCCCTATTCATAATGTCCTTGATATTGCCTTCCATGCCCTTGAAAAGCAGGCTAGTTAGGCTGATGTGCATATGATTGGCTGGGTCAATGGATTGTCTGCCTTCATGTATAGGGATGACAGTGGCTGTCCTCTGTGCAGATGGGATGACACCAGAGCTCAGGCTTTAGTTGACTATAGTGCATAATGGATCTGAGAGCTCATGTCTGAGTTCATGTAGGATGCAGCCAGGGATGGTATCAGGCCTATGGAGACTTCTGTGTGTTGCCTTTGAGATGGCATTATGGGCCTGCTTCCTGATGATGTGGGGAGGGGGGCAGGTGCTGTGCATGCACATGTGTACCGATGGGGGGACAGAGGGGTGATGTTTACACTTCACCTATCTGCAGCAGATTGCCTATTTCTATGCCGTATGTGTATGTGGTGTTATTGACCACCACTACAGAGCAGATTTGTATGTTGCCTTTGGGATTGCAGACACATGTGTGGAAGGCCTAGTGATTGACCTTGGTGGATGTGTCCAATTTGCACTCAAAGATAGCTTACGGTAATTCATCTTATTTGCTTGTGCAGACCAAGGTGACATTGCTTACAATAAGGTATCTGTACCTTCTTTGTCCTATCCAGCAATTATTTCCACCTATTATGGTATTTGTGTATTGCTGCTGTCCACCACAGATGTTTACCCTATCTTGAGGGAGATGATGTTGTCTTGTCAGGTATTGCTGTGTTCATACAGCTATGTAGGTGCTCACATAGTACTGTGGTATGGGCTCGGACACTGCTGCTAGTTCCAACTGATGGGACATTGGCTGTAAAGCAACTTCTATCTGCTCTGAGGAGATTTATAGTAATTTGTGTAAAGTTAATTTTGTTTGACCCTGACGTGGGGCAGGGGAGATGGTGACTTGAACAGTGATGGCTATGTGGTCAGACCTACCAAGGAGCATGACACTGTGGGAGTGCTACAGTGGCTACTCATGTTGGTTAAGACCAGGTACAGGATATTCCCACCTGTCGTAGGAGTGTTGACCGGCTGATACACTACATTGCCATTGACAAAGCCGAGGAGTCTCTGTGCGTTCATGTTCAGGTGGCATAGGGCATGCACACCATGGCTGAGTAGTTGAAGTCACCCAGGAGCAGGGTAGATGATTGAATCCTGACAGATTTCAGCAAGCCCCATTAGGTGTGGTGGGTGTCCATTGTCATGGTTGGAGGCCTGTAGCTAGCTATGATTTGAGTAGGTGTTTTGTTAACTGTTAACTGCACTCAAGATGTCTCCTGTGTGTCATACTGTTTGGTCAGCCTGGAGGTGTGTATGTGTATAATAATGTTTAATACTCCACCTCCTGTGGCTTTGCAGTCCCCCATTTGGGGTCTAACTCTATGATGGGATGAGTAACTTGGCAAGGTTAGTGTGCTCACCACAGCTCCAAAGAGGTGTCAGTGACTGCACAAATGTTGGCATCCTACAGGACAAGGTACATTTGCATTGATATGAGTTTCATGCTAAGACACCTAGCTCCTGTTAGATCAAGACATCTGCACAACAGCACACATCACTGGTGGACAAAAGCTGGGAAATAGTGTCACTTTATGAAGCTAGCTGAAACACACTTCGTTTCCATCAAAGACAGTGTCACTTTCACAGGTCTACTCCAGAGGATATGACATCTGACAATCAAATGTATGCTATTATGTTATGACTTCAATCTTTAATGGGCTGCCAGTGATGTGCCAGACAGTACACAACTGTATGAGGCATTGACTACAAATATGAGGCAGACATGTTGTCAGTCTGCAAAACTCTGGACAGTTGTCAGGTGTGGGCTCAGTATATGACATACAGTTCAACAGACACTTCTGCTCCTGTTGTGTACTATGCACATACCCTATATAAGTTTCTTACATTTGTAAGACAAGCATATGTATCATAGTAGCATTCCCAGGTGACATATGACTATTTACAACATCACAGGTAGCTGGCCTAGCAGTGTCACACTTGATATTGGACAACAGACACTATAGTAGTAGTCATACATGACCTGACCTTTGCTAAGGTGACTCAGGGACCAGAGATGTGATCCATGTCACTGCAGACAGGACAAGCAGGAATGGCCATAGGTGCCGGACAGCAGCATGCGAGTCCAGCAGGTCTTGTTGTGACCTAGTGTTTTACTTCCTATTTGACATTATTGCATCCACCCTTCTGCATTCCATTACAAGCTTACATGATTGACATACCAGTTATAGTGCTCAAGAGTTTCCTCAGAATAATTCAAATGATTAGGTTTGTGTAGTCACAGTCTGTCTTTGCCTTTTGTAAGTAATGCTCATAAGCAGGTGATGGCAGGTGCACTAACTGGTGTCTCCCACTTGTTACTTGCATCCAGAGCAGCTGTGTTGTCTTTCCATTAGCCAGTGCCATAGCAGCACAGTGCTATAATTAAGTCTTTCATGTGGGCCTTGCCCCTATTCCTTGCATCTATGCAGGACATTATGGAGATGTGGAGGCTACCTCTCAGGGTAAGACATATGGAAACAGCCCAACAACATGGGGGACAAAGCTCCAGAACTGGGTATAGATTGTAGGTAAGTACTGCTGTCATACTCATAGAGGACTGTTAGATTAACGGTCTGTCTGGACATGCATTTTATGTGTGACTCGATGTCTGACAATGATATGTCTCTGACATACTCTCAACTGTCCAGATGTCCACAGACTGCCCATAGGTTTGCCTGTTATGTTTAGTTTGTTCCTCAGACAATTTCTGTTTTTGAGAAATCAGTAGGATAATGTAGATTGAAGTCAGTAAATGTTGACATCCATTAGTGTTTCAGACATCATATCCTTCAGGAATGTTATGTTACCACAAACTCTGTAACACATGCAAGTGTTTCAGTTTGTAACACCATTATGTGAGATATATCTCTCTTTTCAGCCCCCTGTCCCCCAAGTATGTCATGCTTTGTCCAGGTGTCTTGCAGTAAGAGGTTAAGAGGTATGTTATATCATTATTTAGTGAGTGCACTCCTGATATCATCCCAGTGACTTAGCAGATTCTTGGAAGTGGTATGCAGCAGTGGCCATAAATATGGTGCCACACCCTGGACATTCTGTGAAAATCTGTACAGTTGAGAGTTCTGTATGTCTGGCCATTGTTAATAGACTGCCAAGATTGTGTAGCAGTGTTGTGTGTAAATGTTTGTTGGGCAGAGTAGGGAGAGTAGCAGATGTGAGTGTCATAGATCATTTTCTGACTGTGCATGCTGCTACAGTTGCTGGTGGTCTATCAGGTGTATACGTTTGTAGGGGCAGTCTGACAAATGTCATGTGACACCTCAGGATTCCCAGTAGACTGTGAGTTGGGCCAGTGTATGTCGGTGTAGTGTGTGACTGGCAATCAGGGTATGTTTGTTCAAACAGTCATTCTACTCTAAAGTTCATTTGAGGTACTGGTATGTTGCTGTGACTTTGGTGCAAATGGTTGTGGGTGGACAATTTCTCACCAATGTCTGCTTTTCCCTACAGTTCCATCCCTGTAGTGCATGATATATTTGGAGATACATGGGTAATTTCTCAGAGCTGATTTGGGGTAGTGTTGGTCTTACTGTGGTGCAGAAGGTGCTGGGTGTAATGGTTGGCAGCTCTCAGTGTTTTTTTCTCTTTTGTTACATGAGTGCAGTCATACCTCTCCACTGTCCAGATGTCTAGACACTGTTCAAATGCATGGCTCATATGTTTGGTCTGTTCCATATAACAGTTGTGGGTTTCTGATGAATCACTGGGATGATGTGAGGATTGACATCAGTAAAGGATGACAATCATTTGTGTTTCAGACCTGCAATCTATCAGGAAATATATGTTAAATCAAACCATGCTACTCTAGCAGACTTCTACAGTTATGACAGCCATATTTGAAAGATGTCACTATTGTTTGCCCTTTAACCCCCACTTTGTCAGGCTTTTTGCAGATGTCTTGCAGTAAGAGTTTGGTGTTTATATATATATATATATATATATATATATATATATATATATATATATATATATATATATATATATATATATATATATATAAAATATAAATATCCATATACACACACGTATATATATATATATATATATATATATATATATATATATATATATATATGTAGGGATCTACTTCAATAGATCAAACATATTACAAGTTCGAACCATATATGGCCGAGACCATATGTTCAAACTTGTAATAGTTCGAACACCGAAGTAAAAAAAGAAAAAAAAATAACAAAAAACAAAAATTAACGTCTGTAGCGGGGGGGACTACACCCCCCCTGCACCCTCCACACCCCCTTACTTAAATATACTAACTTAGAGATCACACTACTTTGTGGAAAAGGGAAATCTTCCCATTCCGCACTGTACAGAGATCTCCATTCAGTCCGATTGAACGTTTACAAGTTTGAAAATATGGTCTTGGCTATATGAGGTTCAAACTTGTTATGTGTTCGATCTAGTGAAGGGGACCCGTATGTATATATATATATATATATATATATATATATATATATATATATATATATATATATTTGTATTTATATATACATATGTGTTTTTGTAGACTTAGAGAAAGCATATGATAGGTTGCCTAGAGAGGAGTTGTGGTATTGTATGAGGAAGTCGGGAGTGTCAGAGAAGTGTGTAAGAGTGGTACAGGATATGTATGAGGGTAGTGTGACAGAGGTGAGGTCTGCGGTGGGAGTGATGGATGCATTTAAGGTGGAGCTGGGATTACATCAAGGATCACCTCTGAGCCCTTTCTTATTTGCAATGGTGATGGGCAGGTTGACAGATGAGCTCAGATAGGAGTCCCCGTGGACTATGATGTTTGCAGATGACATTGTGATCTATAGTGAAAGTAGGGAACAGGTGGAGTAGACCCTGGAGACATGGAGATATGCTCTAGAGAGAAGAGGAATGAAGGTCAGCAGGACTAAGACAGAATATATGTGTGTGAATGAGAGGGAGGATAGAGGAATGGTGAAGATGCAAGGAGTAGAGGTAGCAAAGGCGGATGAGTTTAAATACTTGGGATCAATAGTTCAGAGCGATGGTGATTGTGGAAGAGAGATGAAGAAGAGAGTACAGGCAGGATGGAGTGGGTGGAGAAGAGTGTCAGGAGTGATTTGTGACAGATGAGTACCAGTAAGAGTGAAAGGGAAGGTCTACAAGAGGGTAGTGAGACCAGCTATGTTATATGGGTTGGAGACAGTGGCATTGACAAAAAGACAGGAGTTAGAGCTGGATGTGGCAGAGTTAAAGATGTTAAGATTTGCACTTGCATTTGACGAGGGTGGACAGGATCAGGAATAAATATATTAGAGGATCAGCCCAGGTTGGAAGGTTTGAAGACAAAGCCAGAGAGGCAAGATTACATTAGTTTGGATATGTGCTGAGGAGGGATGCTGAGTATATTGGGAAAAAAGATGCTAAGGATGAAGCTACCAAGTAACAGGAAAAGAGGAAGGCCTAAGATAAGGTTTATGGATGTGGTGAGAGAGGACATGCAGGTGGTTGGTGTGACAGAGCAAGATGCAGAGGACAGGAAGAAATGGAAACAGATGATCCACTGTGGCGACCCCTAATGGGAACAGCTGAAAGAAGATGATGATGATATACATATATATATATATATATATGTATATAACAGTACTACAGATATATATTTTCCCTCATATTAAATGACTGTAGTGCATGATATGTTTGTAAAAAACATTACAACTTCCCACAGCTCAGATGGTATAGAAGTATGTTACTGTGATTGTAATGCACAGCATCCTGGGGTTGAGACTTGACAGGGTTGATTCTTTTGTTGCTGGGCAGAACTAGGGCTGATGGAGACAGAGTGATTAAAACATTTTTAAGCAGTTGCAAGTGGGTTTGCGTGAAGCTAAGCAATGCTAACAGACAGTTAAGTCCTCTTAGCTTCACTTAGCACTGCTTACTCCTGCTTACACCCATGCTAATTTTAATTAAAGAAAAGAAAAAAGGATGATAGGAAAGTGGTGAAATGGTGGAAAGCAGATAGTAAAACATTAGGAACACCAGCTAGGGATGTGCAGATGGGTGTAGGAAAGGACCATAGCTTTACATTTCTTCTGCAGCAACAGCTGTGAATAATGTGTAGAATTTGGGATTTACAGCCTCACACCCCACAGAAAGAGGTGTTGGTGACAGACATTTGTAGAATAATTTGAGGGTAGATTGATTAATTTCATTGTACATGGGGGCGAAATGTAGAGCTTTGTATGGGGCAATGATTTTTTGTGGGACAGATGCCCTTTTTTTTTTAGGTGAGAGTGAAATGTTGGTGAAGGGCTGTAGTTATGTTTAGGGAGGTAGGCTGGGTAGGATAGGTATCATTTGCAGACAAACAAGACACACAAGACAGCAGACAGGGTGGTATATGACACATGAGGGGGGTAAACACCTTGGACTGGGAGGGTGGTTTGGAATCAGAGTCCCTTGAGCCCCCAAATGGATACAGTGGGACTGAGGTCCCAAACCATGGGCAGTCACTACTGCACCTTCAAGGCCCCAAAGGTGGCTGTGCTGGGGCTGGACAAGAGGGACAGCCTGCCCCTCGAGGTGCTCCAGGCACCCTCCATCTGGCAGAGCTGTACACCTATCTTGGAGCAGATGCCGCTGCACACCATACCCTGGAATATTCTGTGGGTGACAGGCTCCTCTCCATGCCCATGGCCAGGTGGAGGGATGGGCCCCATCCCCTGAGGCAGTTCCACCCAAAGATCATGCATGACCAGCAGAGGAGGATGTTCTGGGTTGGGTCCAAGATGTGCTAGGGCCCAGTGTCATGGCCAGATGAGGTGGGACAGGCGGATCCACTGGGATTTGCCTTCCCAAACTTGTTATGATGTTGCGTTTTTCTAAGATATATTGGTTAGTCATGAACAACACATTTCAAAATTAGTTATAATAGCATGCGTGGGTGTTCCCATTAACTCAAACCAACAGATATGAAACAGCTGCATAGCAAACAGATCACATGCATAAGTGCAACAACAGTATGCATTTTAACAGCATGCAAGTTACATTGACGGCAACAGGCCACTGATAATTTGAACAAAGTATGTTAATATACAACCAATGAAATATGTGAACAATAATAGATCACATGTCCCAACAATAGATTTTGAGAACAACATACCAGTAGTATATGAATAATTATTGATGCAGATGACAGGAGGGGGGAGAGAATTAAAAGTCCATTAATAACTGTATTGGCTTCTATTTTTCATAACAGTACTGCTCAATACTCTACAGGTCTGCCCTCACTTTACATCTAACTTGCCCACAACTTCTATGGCACTTGCATACCTGTTAGACTGTCAACCTGTAACAGTATGGAGCAGACTGGGTGAACTGTAGCTACTTTACTGGAGGAGGCTTGTACATGTCAAGATTACATACTTGACAAAGGAGGGGTACCCCACAATGATGTTGTGTGAGTCTGCTACTAGCATAGTTCACCTGGATTCCTATCTGTGCCCAAGGTGACTGGCAGCAGAGACCATTAGCCATGACAGAGTGACACTTGAGAGACTTGTATCAGGAAGAGGGCATGGAGTATGTACCTATCCTGCTGTCATTTGCAGGCATGGGGTTGGACAGTGGGACAGTTGTAGATGGTGCATTGTTATACCCTTCAAACAGCTACTACAAACATTTTGTTATCTGTAAGACCTGGGGACAAATATCTGTTACCACTGTCTGACTGTTTCTACAGATATTCAAGATTTCTTGAGTGTATATATGCACATATCTCAGTACCACTCCCTGGATATGAACCATGTCTGGGTGTACTAAAATGAACCACAAGGCTGTTTCACATCACACTGAGCTACTGAGGAACTGCTGTTCCTTGTTTGACTGTTTTCTGCCTAATACTCTGTGGGTTTGACAGTCTGACCTTGTAATCCTGAGATTCATGCATGACAAATAGTGTACTGTGTAGTAATCCTTTGAAATTACATGATCTGGAAGGTAAAGGTTAATACAAGGTACTGCAGCAGGGGACACACCATCATGCATTTGACATTAGTAGTCAGGGTTCTGATTTTAGTGCATAACATATGTCATATTTCATGCATATCTTGATTTACAGCTCCAAAATCTACTGTTTTGCATACTAGCTGGTTCGCAGAACAACCTCTGTTAATTCATGCTGTCAAAACCATATTTTCTGTGCAGAACTTGCACACATTTTATTTCTACAACAACATACCAGAATAAACACAACAGTTGGTGGTTTAGGATTTTATTGTACTTATATGACACAGTGCTCTACTACTGCTTGCACTGTATATGACATTCTGTCAAATGTTTCTTTAATCATTAGATACAGAACACAGTAAACAATTTACTCCTTCTTATTTATTTCACTATATACTGCAAGGTAGAGCTGTACTCACCAGCCTGTCGGCGCAGCCTTGTCAGCCTGTCTGCTCAGCATTGCTAGCCCTCTCCACTGTAGCTGTAGGCAGAGAAAACAAAGAAACATTATGCATATCTGTCTATCACATACTCAGGCTAGAATCTGGTACAGCTATATCTGGGATACTTACAATCTGCTAGAGCATGGTTGTCCCGAGTGTCTTGGATCCATTGGGCCAAGAGTACCAGCTTCCTCTGCTTTAGGTCAGCATAGTGATGCCGTACCTGCTCACCAGTTTGGGGGATTCCAGTGGCACTGGTGAGATTGCATGCCAGATGGTGTTAGGCCTCTGCTTTATACTGTGAGCCATGGTACTGGCCTTGCAGCAGTCTGTCATCATGGTTTGCTACAAGGAGCACAGCCATGACTCTGGACTCCAAAATGTCCCAGCACTGCACCCAAAAGCATGAGCCTACACCAACACCTGACATAGCCTACTCAGAGTAAGCTACAGCATATTCTGGCTGTATTCCCACCTGCACCATTTAAATAAGGCTATATTCCCACCCTTTGCTGTCATTGGAATATTTTGAAAATGCTAAGCTCAACTAAGCAGTGTGAAAATCCCCTAAGCTGAGCTGAACAGTGCTTAAACGGGTAATTGCTGAGCACTGCTTCAGTGCGTAAATCTGGTTAACTGAACTGAATGCTCATTAGCATTCACATTTAAGTAATGCTTACACCGGCTAAGCATAGCTAAGCACTGCTAACCATTGCTCACTTTTCATTTTAATAAAATATCAAAATAATGACTTAATGAATCATTACTAACATATTAGTAAGTGCATATGATTTACTTTACATGACGTCCCTCTATGTACTTTCATTATATTACCATGGTGTGTGAATATACTGTATGGGACACTTGTGTATACATGGGTGATTTCACATGTTATATGCACTCACACTTCTATTGTAGACCAGCTACACTACCCTGGTTGACAAATATCAATCACTACATAATTTAAAATAAAACGAATAATTTTAACACTGCTTTCCCATGTAAAAATAAAGTGCCTGTTTTAGTACTCAAACCGTGAACACCTGCGTGCAAAGATGGGACTCTAACCACTACACTATCTTGCTGTTAGGACTTCAGCTGTATATTTTTATCTCCTATGGGATGTTTAAGCAATGCTGAGCATAGGGCCATAATGCACACACCCACTCAGCTATGCTTAAACATACCTGAGAATGGAAGAAAAATAAATTAATCAACCCATTTTATTTACATGTATCTGTACTCATTATCAGTCACAGTAAGGGACATTGCAGGGGGACACATAGGGACAGATTTTAATTATTGCTCTTACAAACTTGGAAAGTGTGACTGTGGTTTTCTAGCAAATCATTGACAAATCACTTGGGGTTTAAGTCAGAACATAATAACAGACATTTGGGTTTCAGACTTCATACCCTTCTGGAAATCCATGCTAATGAAAACCTTTTATTCTATCCACTTTCCAAGTTTGTAAGAGAAATATTTAAAAAGTGTCCCTATTTTTGAGCCTTTGTCCCCCCATTATTTATGACTTGAAGCAGGCATCTGGGCATTCTGTGGAAACCTGTACAATTGAGGGGTATGGCCATACGGCACTATGACAATGGTAGACATTTGAGTTTCAGACTTCAAATCGTCCGTGCTAATGCAAACTTTATTCTATCAAATTTCCAAGTTTGTAAGTGCAATATTTAAAAAGTGTCCCTATTTTTGGGCCTTTATCCCCCCGTTATTTATGGCTTTGTGCAGCTTTCTTGCTATAGGAGGTTGAGAGGTATGTGAGGCAGGCATTTGGACATACTGTAGAAACATGTACAGTTGAAGGGTATGGCCGTAAGGCACTTTGACAATGATAGACATTTGGGTTTCAGACTTCATACCCTTCAGGATATCCATGCTAATGCAAACCTTTTATTCTATCAAGTTTCCAAGTTTATAAGTGCAATATTTAAAAATGTCCCTATTTTTGGGCCTTTGTACCTCCATTATTTATGGGTTTGTACAGCTTTCTTGCCCTAGGATGTTGAGAGGTATGTGAGGCAGGCATCTGGGCATTCTGTAGAAACCTGTACAGTTGAGGGGTACGGCCATAAGGCACTTTGACAATGGCAGACATTTGTGTTTCAGACTTCATACCCTTCAGAAAATCCATGCTAATGCAAACCTTTTATTCTATCAACTTTCCAAGTTTGTAAGTGCAATATTTAAAAAGTGTCCCTATTTTTAGGCCTTTGTCCCCACATTAATTTTGGCTTTGTAAAGCTTTCTTGATCTAGAAGGTTGAAAGGTATGTGAGGCAGACATCTGGGCATTCTGCAGAAACCTGTACAATTGAGGGGTATGGCCATATGGCACTTTGACAATGCAGGTGGTGTGTGACAGTACCTGTCACACACCCCCTGCATTGATTTCTTGCTCCCCTATCTATTTCAGTGTCAGTGGACACTGTTTTACTATTTTTATTTGATTTCAGTGTCTGCGGACACTTCATGAATATGCAAGGTGTGCTGCTGTTAAAGCTAAGGGTAAACGGACATGGTTCACTCCGTGCAGGAATAGCACTATTCCACCACAGAGCTTACTGAATCCTGGGGTTAATTAATGCCTAAGGTTGTTCCTTTTCCAATATATTTTAAAGTTTTTTTTTGTTATTTAATTCTGGTGGATGGCAGGCATCTACTCTTAGCTGTCACATATACTCTTTCCAGTCAAGCTCATCTTCTGGATCAAAATAATTCTCATAATTTTTAATTTGCTCACAATTGTGTGTCTGTCTCTGCCTCTGCCTGAAGAAATGTCACAATTTGTTACTTAAAACTGCAACTTAAGAATGTAAACTATACTATGTGCTACTTAAAACTGCAACTTAAGTATGTAAACTGTAATAGTTGAAAGTAGAATCTACAATGAAAGTGTATGTTAAAATTGCTGACAAAACCCCTCCCACAAACAGACAAGCCATGCACACATACAAAGTGTAACAGTTTGAAAGAAGGTGCACTTCTACTATTTTATCTTGCATTAAAGACAATCTGTTGTTGTACTTCAAATGTGAATAAATGTTTAAAGAAAGAAATAAATATACAAAGGAAGTGCAACTGTAACTGCAATGCCTTGCAGAGTAGTACAAGCAGTCATGTCAGAAATATTAAGGAAAAAGTCAAAAACAGGTAAACAACCATTCTGTTATGCATTCTTTATGAAGCCAAAGAGTAGATCCAATATAATTCCAGTCAACAATGTAGGAGACTGGCCAGATGAACTGATGATGCTCATAAGTATGAATAAAAAAACCTTACCATTGAAAAAAAGAAGTTTCAAGTAGTAAATGCTGCTTTCTGTCTTTAACTTATTTGGTTACTATATATAAGAATATATAATAGCAAGAGTATTTAATAAAGTATTACAACCAAAGCAGATGAAGCAGTAATATCAAATGTATTACCATTTCTTATGTTAAACCAGTATTTCTCATTAGTATCAATAGACTGAAAATGTAAAAAAACACCAAAACTTGATAGCAATACACTCACTCATTGTTCCCATGTACGCATATGTATTTCCATAGTTTGCTTTAGTTCAATAAAGATTAAATAAAATTAAAAATTACTGATAATAAAGATATGAATAATGTGTAACATTATGTGTGAATGGATTGTCTATATTTATTTTTGCCCCCCAGCTTTTTTCTTTTCTTTTTTATTATGGTTTCATTTGTCCTTCTTTAGTTTCTATATCATCCATTTCTGTTCCTTTTTATATGTCCAGAATCGTTAGGAGCAACCCAGCCACGTGCATCAGAGGTTAGGGAATGTTAACCCTCTGCCCATCCAGAGATGTCCTCACATGGTCAGGTTGATGATACCATTCCTGTAGGTACCTCAAGCCTCACTGAACATGGCCTTTGTGACTTGGTTGAGGACATGGTGGAGCAAGTAGTAGACAGATACTTTCAGCCAGTACAGGATTCTCTTTAGCAGGTAGAAGACTCACTGCCTTGGTTGTCGCCAATCACCATGTTCTCATAGGCCTCTGTCCCCTCAGCACTGGTGTCCTCCTCTGGAACACCATCAGGCAGTAGAAATGATTGAGGCCTTGTGGATTGGGGACTGTTATTGGGCTGGACTCCTCTTCACCCTCTCCTTCTCTTACCCTCTCTCTACACCCTCTTACCTAATTCCTACTTACACTGTTCTCTAATATAAAAACATATTTGAAAAAAAAAATAGGGTGGTCTATCCCTCAAAAACATAGTACTCCTTCTCTCCCACCTCCTCCAGCACAACTTTCTTAATGTTTTCCATCTGTGTTCCCCTCTTTGTTATGTCTTTCCTTTTGCAATCTTTCCTAGCTCCCCCTTTTCATTCTTTTAAGAAACTAATCAGGGTGTCTACATAAGGATACCCCCTATGTCAAAAACATATTAAACCTCTTTATTTTTTTAAAAGATTAATAATAAAAGCTGTGCTGTCCACTGCTTGTCTTAAGGCTTTTAAGCATGATTGTGCATAACCATGTCCATCCTTCACACATACTTTACAATTAACTTCAGCTACTTTACACTTTTGCTGTAAGTTGGCATTATTCTTAAAATGTCTTCTCATTTACTAACTGTGAATAACCTGCTCTTACTGTGTTTGCATATTGGCACAGCAGTGCTCTTCTTGGCCATCTGCTAGCACAAGTGCGAAACCTAGGACTATGAATACCACCCAAAGAATATCATCATAATGCAAATAAAATAAAAACAAAAGATAACCTCTGGATTCTCTATGCCTTGCATGGCATGCTGGATTAGTACAGGAGCTCCAGCAGGCAATATGGCTGCCGTGCGATCCAGGAACTGCCTGCAGGGGTGTGCATGAGCACTTCTGCACTAGTCCTGCATGGACTAAGCCCCTGTATGTAAATCACCCCATTTGCAGGAGAAATCCATGCAAATGAGGTGAATTTGTGATCCAGGAAGCTTGCAACCGGCCATGCAGAACTAATGCAATCTGCAGAAATGTACTCGGTTAGTAAACCGAGTACATGTCTGCAAAATCCAAAACAGAGCTGTGACAGCTCCAAATAAAGGCTGCATATCTGTTAGGAAGCATGCCAATGGCCAAGTATAAGGCCATTGGCATTGCAAACAGCCAAAAAAATACCAAAATAACTTTTTTTTTTTTAGCTGATCTCGGCTGTATAAGCGTAGGGCAGTGGCTCGCGAATGGGATAATTGGGAAAATAAAAAAATAAACCTGAATTAAGCATTCTAACTAAAATCACTATTCTGCCATGCAAGTCAATGACAGGCAGAAGACAACATGACCAGTGAGTACTGGTTGCTAAGGGGGGAGGCTCAGTGTGAGACATGTAACTATGCATTAGCAGGCAATCCTATGCAAATGAGGGGAATGATAGTGAATCACAGTTTTCCCCAGCATGCTAGTCAGGTCCCAACAGTGTAAGAGTAGGAATAGCTTGGTGCAAGCTTAGGAGTTAGCGGACATCATGGGGGGTGTTAGGCATACTGTAAGTGGATTGGAGCCCTGTGGCTCGGGTTTGCTCCTAGCTTAGCACAGCTAAGTTAGGGGGTGTGTCTGAATCTGCCTAGCACTCTTTACATAGTCTAAGTAGGTGTGTGTGCCATGCACTGAGTTTTAAAGGAAGAAAAAAAAAGTTAAACCAGGAAATAGCAACACTGTGCACATTTGAGTACTCTGTTTGCACAGCGCGCCCCCGGGCTTAAACAGGAAGGCAATGGGAAGGGAAAACAGCTGTAGGAAGGTAATCAAGGAGAACTAGCATAGCTGGCAGGTGAAATGTATCAGAATCAGCCAATTACACAGGTAGCAGTCCAGCCCAGAACACTACTATGAACTATGCAAACACCTTCTCCTATGGTTTTTCCCAGACTCTACACCACCGGTGTATGCAAGCATGGAACTTTTAACAAACAAACCTACAAAATGAGAGGGGCTGCAGCAGGCAACATAGAATAACATGTGCAAGAGGCTGAGGGTGGTGAGGATGTGAATGTTGCCAATCAACCCACGGTGAGGAGAGAGAGAAGAGTGTACATACCCAGGGTAACCTACCAGGGGCTACATGAGCTAGAGGTAGTGGAGCACTATAGGGTGGGCAGGGACCTCCTACAGCAAATTGTTGAGCTGTGCCAGCCATGCCTGACACACCAAACTGACCCATGGGAACCCATCCCAGTGAATACCAAGGTGTGTATAGACTTAGGAATACTAGCCACAGGTCCCTCTCAAAGCTCAACTGGGGATATCATGGGGATCTCACAGCCATCAGCATCCAGAGTATTCCACCAGTTCCTGGATAGCATGTCAGCACATGCCCATGAGCACATATATTTCCTCAACACCCGTGAGGTGTTGGCCAGAAATATGCATCTCATCCACAAAATAGCAGAATACATTGAGGTAGTGGGTGCGATAGACTGTACACACATATGCATCAAAGCACCACTTGGTGATCAGGTTATGGCCTACATCAACCACAGGGGCATCCCCTCCATCAACTGCCAGGTTATCTGTGATGCCCAGGGCATTATAATGAATGTGTGTGTGCTGGCTGCCCTGGAAGCTATCACTATTCCCACATTTGGCATCTGATGCAGCTGTACCAGAGATGTGCCAGTGGAGACATTCCCTACGGTCACCTAGTGAGGGATGCTCGTTACACACTGGAGCCGTGGCTGATGACACCCATCAGAAATGCACACACACCAGACTTATAGTAGAGCATGTGTTTGGGATGCTCAAGTCATGGTTCCGGTGCCTGGACACATCTGGTGGGGCCTTGCAGTACTCACCAGCTGCATGTACCCAAATTGTTATGGTATGTGCCATGCTACACAATATGATCCTGTGGAAAGAGCTGCTGCAGGAACAGCACGGGGCAGGGCCACACAGCCCCCACCAATGCCAAGGCCTGCACAGGCACAGAGTGACTCGGAGGAGGAACAACCTAAGCCTGCCCCAGTAGACAAATGGAGACGTGCCCAGTATGCCAAGGCTGCGGCAAAGAGACAATGCATAGCACATACACTGACACAGTAGGGACCCAGGGAATGACACCTCTCTCTGACTCGCACATACAGTAAAAGGGATGCCAAACATGACACTACCTGTGCTCAACCATGTATAGGGAGTGTACTATGTGCATTGGACATAGGCAGCCCTCCAGCACCATCCTCAATCCTGGCACACTCACAAGGTAAGTCAATCAACCTACCAATTGCCAAATGGAGTAGAATGTGTCATTACCTGTATCTATGGTATGGATGTGAGCATGCAAGGGAATTGGGTGGCTGAATGTTATGCAGTAGATAGTAGACACCCATTGTGGCACCATGACATCTGTAACACATACTGGAGTCACCATAGTAGCCAATACTACACAGGGTGACAAAACCCACTGCAGGAAATGTGCTGGAGGACATGTTTGTGTCCATATGACTCACACATGCCACTCAGAGAGGTTCACATACCCAACAATAGTCTCAGCTAGCAGGACAGGTGTAGACAAACCCAAACAGAGCCTGTGCTATGGTCTCTGAATGATGCCTATGGGTAACCTCCCCCCAGGCCTACACAGCCAGACTACAGCAGGTCAGGCAGTGGGATGTTAATTCTGAAGGGAAGGAAGTCAGACACTAATATGTAGGGCAACCAAAGCTAAGACCTGTAGTACACTGATATGCCACTAGTCAGTATGATAGGTTAGAATACAGAATGAAATGGAGTACCTGACATACCAGTACAGTCATAGCAAATGTGTGCATGTGCCATGTGTGATCCCCCCATCCTATGTAGATATGTAGAAACAGTAGGGTGTGCCCCCAATTCCATGTAGACATGTAGAAACAGTCAGGTGTGTCCCCCCCAATCCTGTTTAGAAATGTAGTAACAGTCAGGTCTACCCCCCAATCCTGTGTAGAAATGTAGTAACATGTATGAATAGGTATAATACAAGTGGAGCACAGATGGCCAGAGTTGTAGCATTTGCACAATATGCAAGTCTGAGTGTGTTAGGATGGTGTGTGTTTCATAATGTGTGAGAGTGGTCAGTATGTATGCATGTTGAGGTAAGACCTGGTGGCCATTGTCCACTACTGCTGATAACAGGGACAAGCCCTCATGACTGCAGTGCCAAAGACATTCCCCACCAGTATAACACATGCAAGCAGTAAGCCATTGTAAATGTATGGTGGTAATATGTGTCACCATCTGAAAGACTGATATGACATGGCTCTTGGCTAGATATACAAGCAGTACACAGGGAAAAGTACCCCAGACATACAGTATATATTGTGTCACTGTGAAATGGTGACACCCTTGGATTTGTACATATAGGTATGCATCACAATAACAGGACCTGTAGTAGGGGATACCAGTGAGGTCTGCCTTAACACCTGCAGATCACAAAGGAGGTAATACTGATGTACTGCTAATCAGTTGATGTACCTGCACATGCCAGCATAACTGTAATTCCCCATGCATATCTGTGTGTCAGATGCAAGTAGTGTCCAGAGCACACATGCACGCAGCCACGCAAACACCACTCAAAGGCACCTCTTTGGCAATATCCCTGATATGGGGAATGGGTATAGTATGACCCCACTTGTATATGGCAATAGCGGAAGACTGCAGCATGCAGTGCAGGTGTCCCATGCAGGTGTGCCCCTAGCTGTAGGTAGCACCCTGACAGCATCCACACCACCTGATCAAGACTGATAGAAGGTATTGGCATGAACAACTATCACATCTGCCCTGTCACCTCAGGGGAATATAGTGTATGGTGGTCTGGGACTGTAGGACTGACAGAATGCAACGGCTTGCCACATCTGGCCTGCATCAACACCTAATGCCCCACAGGCATCTGCCAAAGGCCCGTGTCTCACATGAACTGCCAATGCATCTTATGTCATGGACACCCAAATAACAACATAATACACACCATTTAAACTGTATGAAAGGTCATGTGGACAAACCACAGTAACATGTCCACCATGTCCCACTGCATGAACTGTGGACCAGCACTAACACACATCTGTGATGATACCCTTAGGAAAAGTATCACAGTATGCATGCATAATGTATGGAAGAGGATAGAATAACAGAGGGTGGAAGTGGAGCATGGGCAGCATGGAATGTGCAGGGTCCGACACCAAGCTGTGTGCACACTATCCCTGGCTGCAAATACATAAATGGGTGGCTACACACCTGCCCATACACCACAATAGAGTAAATGTCTTGAGCCATGGCCCCTGCCTCTAGCTAGCATGTGCAAATCTGTACAGCTATGATGCATTGCCATAGCAAGATAAAGCCATACTGCCATGTTGATGGGCAGACAAGTGTGGGATCCTCTGCCAGCACTGTACCAAGGTGCTGAACTGGATACACAAATCCAGCACCAGGTGTTTGTAGCTCCCCCTCCAGAATGGCATAACTTACTATGAATATGTAGGTGTCTGCCCACAATACTGGACACAGCTGTAGTCACCCTTGTCCCACAAGTCATCACTATGAGCAAGAATGTCCATTTGATAGTACATGAGGACAGAAAACATCACTGCGTCTAACAGTACACATGCCTGACTATCTCTGCTAACAGCAGTACCATGCAGCTGAAGCAGCACAGACACAATCACCTACAGTACACACTTTTCCGTACACAGTTTGTCCCCATATTGCCAAATGATTGATGGATACCCTGCAGAGACAGCATGCTACCTGCAGGTGCACAACATAAATATCTGCACTGCAGTACAAACTACCTGGAATTGATCCACACATTCAATACAGAAGTTCATACTGGGCATGCTCACACACTTAGAGAAATGAGGGCAATGTCAGCCAACAACATACCAAAAGGTCACACTAGGCATGCTCACACACTTAAACAAATGAAGGCCATGTCTGCCAACAACAGTGGACCAGACATATCTGGCATTTACAGATGATAGTGCAGACACTCCTCAGTATGCAGCACTCATGCTTTGCACACACACTGGATAGGAATACAGGCATGTATCCAAGGACAACAAACTATAATAAGCCAAAAGTAGACGTGCACAGATGTGTGGAATAGAGTGACTGTCCCAAGGGTCCATCCATAATGAGACCTGTCCCACCCTGCACACAGTCAAATGGCTACAACCACATGAGGTTCAGATGTCACTCACTTTTCACTTTAGCCAGTGGTATCTGTCAGCATGACAAACTCTGTGGTGCAACTGTTAGCTGTGCAGTAGTCATCTAGAGGCTGTATACACATACCTGTGGAATATACCCTGCATGTGTCTGCATGTGGTGTGTCACCCTCTAGATGAATGGTTTATGGCCCATGCACACACACTGCCCTCCCCATAGCTGTACTGTGACAAGCCTGTTGAGGTCATCCACTTTGAAATACACCCTTGTGAAAGGTGTAGGCCAGTAATCTCCATGGTGCTTCCTATAACTGTGTACTGCTGTAGTGTGACACTAGTTAGGTAGGAGTTATAATCCCACACATGGCAACTGTGTGTGTGTGTGTGTGTGTGTGTGTGTGTGTGTGTGTCTCTGTCTGTGTAGAGAGCAATTCTTTTTAGGCTAGTCACACTCACTACAATTCAAATGCCCTACTTTGTCAATGCTGCTGATGTCATACACTGTGAAAAAAAAACATTTTGGAAAACTGCTGCTCAGTAATCTCCATGGTGCATCCTATACCTGCATACTGCTGTAGTGTAACAAACTAGATAGGTAGGAATTCTAATCCCAGACACTGCAAATGTGTGTGTGTGTGTGTGTGTGTGTGTGTGTGTGTGTGTGTGTGTGTGTGTGTGTGTGTGTGTGTGTGTGTGTCACCATCTGTGTAGAGAGCAATGCTTTTTAGGCTAGTCACACTCACTACAATTCAAATGCCCTACTTTGTCAAGGCTGCTGATGTCATACACTGTGAAATACACCTATTGGAAAGCTGCAGCCCAGTAATCTCCATGGTGTGTCCTATACCTGCGTACTGTTGTAGTGTAATAAACTAGTTAGGTAGGGGTTCTAATCCCAGACATGGCAACTGTGTGTGTGTGTGTGTGTGTGTGTGTGTGTGTGTGTGTGTGTGTGTGTGTGTGTGTGTGTGTGTGTGTGTCACCATCTGTGTAGAGAGCAATGCTTTTTAGGCTAGTCACACTGATTACAATCCAATTTCCCTACTGTGCAAGGCTGCTGATGTCATACACTGTGACATACACCTTTCAGAAAGGTGTAGCCCAATAATTTTCGTGGTATATCCTATAACTGCATACTGCTGTAGTGTGATAAACTAATTAGGTAAGTGTTCTAATCCCAAACATGGCAAGTGTGTGTGTGTGTGTGTGTGTGTGTGTGTGTGTGTGTGTGTGTGTGTGTGTCTGTGTAGGGAGCAATGCATTTTAGCTTAGCCACACCCACTACAATTCAAATGCCCTACTTTGGAATCCTGCTGATGTCATTCATTGTGAAATACACCTTTGGGGAAGGAGTTCTCCAGTAATCCCTGTGGTGCATCCTATAACAGCTTCATGCTCTAGTGTTATATAAACTTCTGTTAGGGATTCTATACCCACATATGTCGGTTGTGGAGGTTTTGTGTGTGTTTCAATGTCTGTGTAGGGAGCAATGCATTTTAGCCTAGCCACACTCACTTCAATTCAAATGTCCTACTTTTGCAATCCTGCTGATGTCATTCATTGTGAAATACACCTTTGGGGAAGGAGTTCTCCAGTAATCCCTGTGGTGCGTCCTATAACAGCTTCTTGCTGCAGTGTGATATAGACCTCTGGTAGGGGTTATATATCCACACATGTCAGTTGTAGATGCTTTGTATGTGTTTCAATGTTTGTGTAGGGAGCAATGCATTTTAGCCTAGCCACACTCACTACAATTCAAATGCCCTACTCTGGCAATCCTGCTGATGTCATTCATTGTGAAATACACCTTTGGGGAAGGCGTTCTCCAGTAATCCCCGTGGTACATCCTATAACAGCTTCATGATGTAGTGTGATGTAGACCTCTGGTAGGGTTCTATTCCCACACATGTCGGTTGTGGATGTTTTGTGTGTGTTTCAATGTATAGGGAGCAATGCATTTTAGCCTAGCCACACTCACTACAATTTGAATGCCCTACTTTGGCAATCCTGCTGTCATTCATTGTGAAATACACCTTTGGGGTAAAAGTACTCCAGTAATTTCTGTGGTGCGTACTATAACTGCATAGTGCTGTAGTGTAATGAACTAGTTAGGTAGGAGTTCTAATCTCTGACTTGACAGGTGTGTGTGTGTGTGTGTGTGTGTGTGTGTGTGTGTGTGTGTGTGTGTGTGTGTGTGTGTGTGTGTGTTTGTGTTTGTAACTCAAATCCTGTGTGGAAGTGGTTGTGAGTGTGTAACAACTGGGCCCAATGTGGAGTGGGTTTTGCAAATTTCTTATATGGTGGCCCTAGAATATATCACAATGTCCACCATACAGGGATAACAGATGTGAAATACTTGAGATGCTGGGATGCAAATCCATACCCATACATGTGAAATCAAGGCCAGGCAAGCAAAGTTAGCAACACTAGTATTTCCCAGAGAACACTCTCAACCCATGTCTAATACACACACACACACACACTTGCCTAGGTAACAGCCACTATGTTGGTAGTACACTGCATATTGCCCACTGATAGTAACTATGGAGTGATTACAGTGGGCTACAGAGGGCATGACACCCGGTCCATCTGTCCAATAGGCACATACATGCAGACAGTGCACCTTCCCCATGTTCTCCACTGGACACCTGCAACACCTGTGGTGCCATCAAATGTGACCCACAAAGGATGTACCATGCCTGAAAACATGCCCTGTATGGACAGATGCCACTAACACCAGAGAATGCTGTTAGCATGCTATCAACATAGGTGCAGGGTAAACCTGCTGTTTATTACCAGTTCTCACCACATAAGGCCAGGACTGGTACATCTGATGATAATCTGTGTACACAACATGGACCAGACACCCCAGGTACAGTTCTACATGTCACTGTCCATGCATGTGGGAGGTGTGCACATCCTATACACCATCCATGTCATGGACTAAGGAACATATACATGGCAAGCAAAGCACAGCATTGGCCACACCCAGTAGTCACCCAGGTGACTGGATGGTGAATACAATATCCACCTGTGTGGGCAAATCCAGAGACTACACCCCTGAGCCACAATGCAGACCATTGTCATGTGGCCTGATGCCAAGGTATACCTATCACCTAGCCTTGTATAGCCATCTGGCACAGTCGACCACTACACACCTGTGTGTGTGTGTGTGTGTGTGTGTGTGTGTGTGTGTGTGTGTGTGTGTGTGTGTGTGTGATGCGTATGATCACATTCACACTCACTACAACCCCTATTGGCATACTGAAGCATGCTGTCTGATTTCAGACACCTCCCCATACCCTTTGCCCATATAACCTCTGTATGACCCCTGTGGTGCATGTGATACCTGCACAGTAATGTGTTGTGGCAATCTCACTAGTGATGAGCTTTATTCCTGGCCCTGCCAAGTGTGTCAGTGTGTGTGCATCCCTGTAAGAGTGTGGCTACGTTGATGCTGGCATCTGTTCATGTGGACAGGCACATGTACTACACCTGCCGTATAGCTACCATATCCCTGTTGCAGATGTCACTCACCATCACATATACGTTCTGAGGGCTCCTCAACATGCAACCTATGTGGCACATCCAATAACTGCATAGAAATGTGATAGCACTACATAGTCATCTTGGGTTTGATACCATGTGCTGGTAGGTGTGTGACACAGACATGCTTAAGTGTTACTCTCTCAACACTCCCTGACTTGTCTTTACCTCTGTCTGCCTCTCTCACTCCCTCTCTTGTGGATGTGGAGACCTACACCTGCTTTGCTTAGGCAACAGCATGTGTATTTTAACTGATGCTCATGATCAGCTGGTGGCCTCTGCATAAATTGCAGCCCTCCTCTAGCTGGTTGCATGTGGAACAGCTGTGGCAACATTCCCATAGCCAATTGCATGGAAACACACTCCAATATTTAGAAACATCATGTTGGTGTTGGGCCTTTTCATTCACTGTGAGCAGGAACTCGATCTGTTGTTTGGCAAACAGCATCTCAGATGGATTGGGGATTTACCTCTAATAACATGCACTGTGGAAACAGGGCAATACACAGAAGGGGGATGTGCCTGACCTGAATACAGACTGTAAGTGCTGCTATACTGCATTTGGAGTAATGTTGGTTTAACAGGGTGTTTGTGGATATGGCTGTCCTGCATGTTTTAATACCTGCCATGTTAGTGCTATGTTTATGAGGAATCCCCATCTGTAAGGTCATCTGCAGACTGGGCAGTGTATGGTGCCTTTGATTTCATGTGTTACCCACAGAGCATTTATCTGTGAACTGCAGAAGGTAGTGTGAGGATTGCAGTCTGTAGATGGTGAAATCCGTGACAGTTACTGACTTCATATCCTTCATAGGACATATGTTGCAACAAACCGTGTTACAACAGTAAATGTATGAGGTTGTCACAGCAACATGTCAATATTGGCCCTGTTTATGTGCTTCCAGCCACAACTCTGTGACATATGTCATGCATTAAGATGTGCATATGTGCTGTACACCATAATTAGTGACATCATATATGATAACAAGCCAGTGAGGTATCAGACTGCTACACTTGTAATGTACAGTAGGAGTTATATTTCATGACATAACCTGTACATTCTGTGGTTGTGTGTACAGTACTGAGTTCTGTGTACTTTTGGTGAATGTTGACAGTGTGTATATTGTTAATATGTACTTTGGCCTGTGTACAGACTGTGGTAGATGTCATTGTTCTTGGTCCCGTCCTATGTGATGTTATATACTACTCCACTGTATGTTACTGTATTGGCTTACATGTTTGTAGGGCCATACACACACATGTCCCATACCACAGACAAGCATCGGACAACACTGTGCAGTGGCCCAATATATGTAGGGTTAGTGTGTGAGTGGTACATATGAGGATGATGTTGAACAGATAGTCCATATACTGTAATATTATGCTAGCTTACCATATGTGGCTGTGTTCACATTGGTTGTGGTTATGCACTTTCACACAGGTGTAACCTCCCCTGTGCTGTGACATGCCTGTAAAGCCTGTTATATATGCAGGGACATGTGCATTCCCCCATAGGAAATGTAGGCCAGTGTTGAGCCAGTCTGCCTGTAGCCTGCACAGTGCTTTGTTACATGCCTAGCAGCTTAGTGTACTTACCCAGTGAGATGTCATGCCCAGATACTTGCCAGATGTACTGCTGCCAGGCCTCCCTTAACAGTCATGTATGTCAGACAGAGCAGTGGGATGCTGTACAGAGGTATGTCAATATCTAGTGGTTAATATGTGGCTATGTCACCTATGTACCAGCAGTCATTATGTGCCAGGCAGACAGGAGTGTGTGAATGCATAACCTATGGGGGCAAATGTATACTAGTCATTACATGTTATACCCATCTACATGGCTGTTAATATCCACATTGTCAGGCTTGTCCCACATGTTTTGCACTAAGGGGTTTTGTGTATACCTCTGGACTGTCCAGAGTGTGTCAGAATGTCAACATATATTGACCAATATCTCTGCTGTAGTCCACAGGAGCATTAAGTGCTAGCAGCGGTACTGTACTAAGATGTCCTTAGGATGCCTGTCAGTAGCCAATGGCGCACATGTGAAAAGCAGATGTGACCTCCCACACACACCATGTCTGTGAAGACAATCACCATTACAGTAGCAATAGTCTACTAATATACCTGCTATACATACCTGACATCCCCTTGCACTATGAAGGTGGGACTATAGGGGCTGAGGTAGGGCTATACTCCATAAAATATACGCATATATAATAATTCAGATATCTATATAGATATATACATATATACATATCAACATATATAGATGGGTATGTATATGTATGTAGATATACATATACACACTCAGATATATACATATACAGAGTAATATATGCCTACACATATACAGATAGTGATACATATGCACATATACATATGGATATCTGCATATATATTGACAGTAGTAGGTATATCAGAATAGATATGTATGCACATATAGTTATAGATATCTACATATATACCAACATAACTAGGCATTTCTGTACACATAGGATGTGCATACAAATATAGCTGTATAGACATATATCTATATATACATATACGTATATCTATATATACACATATCTATATATACATATATATATATATATATATATATATATATATATATATATATATATATATACATACAAAGAGATGTACACATGGCCATTTATATGTAGCACTATACAGATGTGTATACAGACATATGTATGAGTATACATGGGTATGTACATGTAGACATATATAGACCTATTATATGTATACAGCCATATTCCTGTCATGAGTAAACATCATGGTTGTGTATACCCTCCCGCATGTATCTCACCATATGTATCTGCTATGTGCACATTATGATAAAACAACATTTGTGATGTAACAGTCATATTAATAACAAGGACTATACAATTTAGGAACTACAGGCAGTGATGCGACAGTCATATTAATAACAAGTACTACACAACTGTAGAAGTAAAGGCACTTGTTCAATACTACTCAATATGTGTATTGACAGCTATATTGGTAAAACAACAGCAGTTTTCATAGTGGTCATGGTGTAGTGGTTAAGTGTTGTAACTTCAGTGTAAAGGGTCCTGGGTTTAAGACCTGCAAGGGCAGTTCATTGTGTTGCTGGGCAGAACAAGGGCTGTCAGATACAGAGTGGTTAAGGCAGTTTTAAGCAGCTTTAAGCATGTTTGCATGGGTTTGCATGAAGCTAAGCTGTGCTAAGCTATGGGTAAATGTATGGGCACTTACACAATGTATGCAGCACTTACCAGTGTGCAAATCAGCTTAGCTGTGATATTACAACAATGTTGATACTTGCTAAGCATAGCTTAGCCCTGGTAACCAGGATACACAACCCAGTCTGATAACCTGTAATAAGTGTATGTAATGTCATGTATAATACATGCACCTATGTGCTGTCATTACAGTAGCAAGGGGTGTGAGTTTCATGTGTGGGACACAGACATATATGAGGCCTGTACAGCACTGTTATCCATGTGAATGTGTTACATACAGGTGTAGTAGCCCAGGGTATGTGCTGTCACACTGGCATGTAGTGTATCATGGCAGTACTACTGTTGACAGTGCTAACTCAGGCAAGACCAGAGTGGTTAATGTAGTACTGACAACAGGCACACCTGCGAGCATGGCTGGACACTGAGGCCTCCCTGTTGTATCCCTGGTGTGTGAGCTGTGTTACAGTATATGCCCATTACTGGGTAATGATCCATCATGTGGAATGTAACTGTAGACTACCGTATGTACAGCACATGTTAGTGAGGGCATCCGACATGCAGTTATGACATACATACTGTTGTCAGATGTCTGCCAATGCACTCATGCTACTGCATAGCTACTTACCAAGCTGATGACTGTCAGCCCCTGTACAGATTGCAGATGGCAGGTATCCAGCTGGGATATGTACAGGCAACTTAAGCTTGATAGACACTGACATGTCTACCCAGCTGTGGAAGAAGTGTCACATATAGGAGATGTCACCCTGTATGCACCACATGCCACAGGTACCTACACTACACTAACACAGTCAACAGAACATGCCTGGGTACAGGTCTCCATCACAGACACTAACCATGTGTTGTAATGCATGTTGCATACATGTCACTTTGGCCACCTCAGTGGCCATGTGCAGGAGGCACCTGGAGGATTGTCTGATGCGTGTAATTCTCACCCTAGTGCCTGTTGGTTGATTGCCCGCTGCCACCTGGCAGGTGGCAGGATAACACTGTACACACAACCCCTACACAACCCATCTCACCTTGGACAATAACTAGGTACACAGCTATGACCACCTGCAGGGATGCACCCCTGTACTGACACATGTGTACTTGTGCATGACTGAGTATATCAGTGTCTGTGTGTTAGCACACCTGTACATGGGAATTGCATGAGGGCCTTCACAACCAATGCAACACCCATTGCCATAGTCAGTTCTGGCTGCTGCTGTATGGGACATTACATGTACCCTGTTAAGCTCACCCCATACCAGCTACATGAGCCTTGCAGTACCAGTACAACAGTGTTTTACAAATGGGGTGATAGGCATGGGATACCCATTGTATTCTGGCATGTGTGTGTAGTTGTGCATGTCCGTATATATGTAGGGTACTGCATTCCAAGGCCACATACTCCTATTACAATACCCATTGCCACACAGTAGTACAGATAGTGTTGTTGCTGCCCATAGGTGAGGCATAACAATGCAACACCCTACTATGCGTGTGGCATGTGCATGAGATGCATATCCTTGTAGTACCAATGTTGGGGTATACTAAGGGTTGTATCGCAGTCGTGGCCAATGTGTGATGGTGGGTATGCCAGAGTGTCATCATGGGTTTGATGGAGTACAATATCCAGTAGGGGCTATGGGTACTGTATACACAGTTATTACACCAAGGTACACCCGGTATATGTCTCATGTACCACGTTATGGTTACAACTGTCACCATCAATCATACAGGCAACTGTTACCACAGTCCAAGCAAGTTATGCATGTGATGTGTGCAGCCTACCTGTAACACATTGCAGACACGGTCAAGTAAGTTAGCAGCGATAGGCCCTGGTACCGCAGATGTGTGTCTGGCTGTTATGTGTCTGTAAATGCATATATGATGGTGTGCCACACTACATATTGTCCAAATACACCCATTACATCCCCCATTAGCATACTGTACATGTCGGGGGATGTTCTGCATGTACCATGTAACCTGGGACATATCTCACCCTAAGCACTGTGCGGTGTGTGCAATGTAAGCCACACACTTCAGTATCATGACATAGCTAGGTAGGGGTCTAGTCCCAGTGTTGCCAAGTAGCAGTGTGCTTATATATGGATGGGTCTACATTGGGTTGCAAGGTATACATGCCTCAGCGGGCCACCTGTCCATATGGCACAGGCAATAACTGGTTTAGTAACCCATAAAATGTGTTTGACTGTACCCCAGATAGGTCACAGCCATGGTGTCACCGCAGTGACATACCCCGTTGTGGAATATGACTGCAGACCATCCTTGTGCTGACACTTGTACACCTACAACACAAATGGATAACATTATAGGGACTACAATCAACCAGTACTACTAACAACTATAATGCATCATTGCTGGATGGCTACACTACCCACCAAATATGCCTTAGAGTCTACTCCCTACAACATGGTACATTGCAGTACTGTTGTACACTGGTAAGTCGCTGTGTCCATCAGAACCATATCAGCCTGTCCTTGCATTGATGGTATGAATGACAGGGATGTGGCATAGGTATCATCATATGCACAGGGCATCCTAGTGCTGACACATGCACACCTACAACACAAATGGATAACATTACAGACACCACAACCAACCAGCGTTAATAACAGCTATAAGGCATAATTGCTGGATGGCTACACTACCTGCCATATATGCCTTACACTCTACACCCTACAACATGTTACACTGCAGTACTGTGGTACACTGTAGTATAGTCACCGTGTGCATCAGAACCATATCAGCCTGTCTCTGCATTGATGGTATGGATGACAGGGATATGGCACAGGTATCATCATATGCACAGGGCATCCTAGTGCTGATGCATGTACACCTACAACACAAATGGATAACATTATAGAGACCACAACCAACCAGTGTTACTAACAGCTATAAGGCATCATTGCTGGATGGCTACACTACCTGCCATATATGCCTTACACTCTACACCCTACAACATGTTACACTGCAGTACTGTGGTAACCTGTTGTACAGTCACCGTGTGCATCAGAACCATATCAACCTGTCCCTGCATTGATGATATGGATGACAGGGATATGGAACAGGTATCATCATATGCACAGGGTGTGATGTTGGTTTGCCAGATGCTGAGGGTGGGCCATACATTTGACACCATGTGTGTGGGTGAGGGGTGTACTGTTGGGAGCTGCGCAAGGTGATGTGGTGTGTGTAGGTATGGCTTTGCCCTAAGTGTGTTTGTATAGTGTGTGGGTATGCATGCACACAGTTCTGCCATGTGACTGCCCTACACAGGTGTTTATGGACAGCTGCAGACCATACCTGGCAGGGTGTGCAGTTCACTGCCTCCCGCCATGGACACGTGGACTGTGCCTGCCAGGGGTTCCACGGGCACATCCAGGTATAGGCCTCGATGTGCTACTCTCACCTGCTGATGACATTTGTCCGCTGGTACCAGGTCCCTTCTGGGACTGGCCAGGACCACATGCATGTGGCCTGCTGTGGTGTGGTGTGGACAGAACACCCCCACACTGCCAGGGCTGCTACTGCCCTACAGGAGCCCGTTGGTGTCCTAGCATGTCCATGTTGACTACCAGCTGTTGGCGTTGTTGGCCTACGTCCATGGGGCTGTTGCTGCACTCCCACCACATGTTCAAGCACGGACAGACCACGGTCAATGAGGTCCATCATCTCACAAGACCATCTATCCATGAACTTATTTAATCCATGGATGGCACCAGCCAGTTTACCGGCATTTTCATTTGAAGATGTAAGAGCAGCCCTCTGCAGCCTCAGGCCTTTTCTGTGGTAACGTTCTATACATGCCTGTGCCACCATGACAGCCTGAAACATGCTTCTGCTGGTACCAGCTATGTCATCTCTGCCAAGGGCATGATGTCCAGTGGCTCTACCATGAGCACCCTGGGACATCTACCTATGTGGTGGCCTGCCAGACGCCAGGCTATGCCTGCTGCAACTGGAAACAGTGGGCATGGTTACCACACTTTCCTGTGCACTGCCACCAAATACCAGATATCCCTCCACTATGGCCATTGGTGATGTGGTGTGTATAGGCACTAAAACTGTGTGCAGTGGTGGGGTGGCTAAAAGGGGGATGTCAAATGTTGGTGCGATGTCAGACCCTGACAACCCCACCTGTGCCTCAAATTAATATCATCATCTTTGGTGTCTTTATGGACACCAACATCAGATTGCATGCAGGAGAGACCCTGACCCACCTTGTCACCTGTGGGAGAAAACAATAAAAGCAATTTAATACTTGTACAGCATTGCCTACAAACACACACACACACACACACACACACACACACACACACACACACACACACACACACACACACACACACACACACACACACACACACACACACACACACACACACACACACACACACACACACACACACACACATCTCAGTAATACCTAACTGTCCATGGCTTTACAGACAGTCCCAAGTATGTGTCCATGTGTTACACCGTCCTACATCACACCTATTAACATACACACATTGATACCACCCATTAACATCTCAGTCCTCTAAATACCCACACAAGCAGCCACAACACAAGACCTGTTACTACTTTACCTGCCTGACCTGTGTGTAGTGGTTTTACATGGCCTCACTACTGTCATTCAGTATGCTCCAGACATGATGTGCATGGCCCCTATATGTGTGGGCTAATATGTTGTATCAGTAATATCTCGCACTGATATGTGATGTGCATGTAATGATCAGTACATGCCAGATATGCTGCTCCTTCAGCCTATCATGTGACAACTGTAATATTTAGATACACTCCCTGGCATTGACTAGTACTTCCACAATGAGTCTGTAGAGCTGCATACATGGGTTGTAGGTGACCTCTCCCCTGACTGCAATATTAAGGGTGTACCTTGTGTCTACCTTCCCTCTGGATGCCTGTTCCATGCTACAGACCATATTATACCATTTGCTGTCCTGTGATTACACACATGACAGGTATTCCTCGTGTGTAATGTGACAGTCCATGTCCATGTACTGCACAGTCCTAAAGGGAGGTACAGCCTGATGAACACCCCACAATCACACATGTGCATACATGGCCACCCACACAAACACACACATGCACACATGCATCCTACATGCATTTACCTCCCTCCACTTCACCAGAGTGACCCTGCAGGCAAACTAACTAACCACCAGGATGCACACATACACATATACAGGCAAGGTTCCACAATGATAGTACACACAGTTCTCCTATTACCCATCTGCCAACATGCAGAACATATGGTACAGAACAGCATGCAGTTCAGCTATAGTCAGTCCATGCTAGCAATAGTATACACATGTGTGATGCATGTGCTGTGTCACTAGGTGATGCCCCTTCTCCTGGATACCACTGCACCCATGTACACAGTATTGCTGTAAACCTGTTCTGCACCCTGCCATGTACTATGCACCACAACTCACTAGTGTACAACCCACTGTGGAATGTGTAGTACTGTGTCAGTTATGTCAGCTTTACTTCTCATAGCCCCTGTGTTTTTCAGCAACACATACCTGGGAGGATATGTGGACAATTGTCACTGGTGAATGCCTGATGCCTGATTTACAGCTGTCAACATCAACAGACCATGTATGACCACTCCAATACTCTTTCACTGACAATCATCAGAGCATACCGTGGCTATGGGGGGTGTACACACCCTTATTGATTTGACGCACACATCCTTGATCTGCCATGGGACCACATCACTGCATATCTTAGCAGTACACAAGCCCGATTTGTGACATATGTCCTGTACTTTCACATGCAGTTTCTACAAATTGTGTTAGGTGTGCGGCTGCTGACCAAAATGCATACACACCGTGTGGGTATATGTGTGCACACTCTTATCATGATTATTTATTGCACCTCTTGTTGTGTGTACTACAGCAGTCACTGCTCCTGGCTGGGATATACCAGTGTGGGCCATCTGCATTTGCCAGTGTATGTTCAGTCTGCCCTAAACATGTCCCCCTATTCTGCATGATTGCAAGGTCTACTCATGTGCACATCCCATGGTGTTCACACACTGCCGTCACTATTGCTGTGTCAGTAGGGTTACAGCTGCCACAGGTCCTGAACCTGACTACGTGCCGATAGAGCCATTTCTAGCATCCTTAGGTTCTCTGCTGCAATGCACTGGTGTGTCATGCTGAAACCCTCTCCTTCAGTCTTTCTACAGATGCATGACAAGAAAGACCTACATACGTGTGTCACTTTGCAGTGTCCCATACACTGAACACCACATGTTGCAGCCTAGACCCAGCTGATAATGTGGACTACTGTAATGCCTTATGCCATAGTGTATCTCTGCAGCAGTTGCCATTGTCCTACAGGTATATACACTGGTGTTGCACTGTATATGGGTGTTGCTCCAAACATGTCCCTGCCATAGGCCATGTCTACCAGCAGTATGTTACTCCCTGTGGACATGTTCCACAATGACAGGATGTTAGTTATCATACAGGTATGCAGGTGTCTGACATACCCTTCCAATGCCCCATCATGGTCACCCCTATGAGACCGTGCATTTCACAGCAATAATACATGCACATGTACAGCATGCATTCAGGCTAGGTGTGTTAGATGTGTGCATGGAATATACCATCACCATTACATGCCTGGTGTGTTGGCTACAGGCTGCTGTCTTGGTGGTATCCCTGAGGGACTTACATAAAAGGGTGAGAGATGCAATGTCAGTGGCCACACCTGTGGCAGTGCTACAAGGTGGGTGCAGTATTGCAATACATCAACGGTACAGTCCCACAATACTACCACATCTGGACATCTGTTTATCACTACAATGCAGCAACACAATATATCTATGACATGTCAGATATGCATGTTCTACCTGTACCGATGCAGATGTATACACAACAGTGGTCTACTGATGTGCCCTGTGTCCTTCCCTGCAGGTTCCTCTGCTGGTGTGTGGGTGACACCCACCTCCACGAAAGAGTCCAGCAGTTGACGGCTATCTGGATGGACAGGTGCCACAAGGCTGGCCAGGAACTCCTCTACACACATGTCAGGGGGGATGGATGGCATGGCCCCCCCATGGTGAGGTGATCCCCCTGGACTACAGCAGCATGCTGACGGGCATTACGAAGGACGTCAGTACAATGATGCTGGACCTGCTCATAACTGCGGTTGTGGAGTCCGACATCATTGACATGTGGACTAGGTCATTCTACAGGGCGGTCCACTCCTGCTGCTCATGTACGGCCCTGCCAAACAGCACTGGATAGTGCTGTATCAAGTGTGATATCATTACATCATTCTCCGCTTGGGAATAGGTGGGCAACCATGCATGTGCCATCTTGGCTGAAAGACATAAAGATGGAAATGGGTCTGAGCAACTTATACAGCATGGTTCGTACCACAGTTCATAATACACATCTCTGTCACCCCCCCACCATATCAGCTTCAACAAACTGTAAACACAACTCATTAGGTATGGCTACAGCTTACCTACCAGTGGGACAGATATTGTATTGTACCACACTTTCTGCTATGTGATTGTAGCCATGTCCCCTGTGTGGACACTATAATTGCTGGCCTGTTACAGACTATGCACCTGCATACCATTGTCAGGGCCACTATGGTTCCATATATGCCAGTGATACGGCTGCTCTGGGATTGCTGCACATCTGACATTCTGTGCTATTGGGGATATCTATGCATGCTGTTGGACATGTACTGAGATTGTGTAGACTATTACTACCAACATATGTTCTATAACAGTGACACGATAACATGTATATGTTCTATTGGCTAGCAGATCCACCTCTTCAAACCCATCCGCCCATGATACCTGGCTACATCACATGTGTGTCCTAGCCTGGGGCCTTCTCATGTACTGGTCCAGTCAATACCATCAGGTGGAACCACCCAGGGGATGTTGTCCCCCTGGGGCACACACAGGCATGTTGTTGTCCCCTGAGGTCAGGTCTAGGGTCTGTTCCATACCGTGCTCCACAGACACATGTGGGATGTGCTATATCAGTCTGAGGCACCCAGTACACATTCACAGGGCCAACATGCTCCTCCTGCTCAGCCTCCATATCAGGCACCTTCAGGATGTAGACTGCTGTTGTGAGTAGCAGTGGGTAGGAGGCTTTTTCCCATTGTGCCCATATTGGGGCCCATGGGGCATCCACATCACAGACCACACACACCATCCAGGGTGGTTACCCACCACATGTGTCACATACTACCCCTATAGACGGTCCTCTATCTCTACCATTCCTGACCACCTCCATAAGTGTACCTGCTATACTTCCCCATATTCCCAATGCATACTTCATGGATGGCTGCAATGTGGTCCCAACAAGGGACTAACATGTGACACACCCATCCATGTTGCACACACTGCCAGCTGTAGATATCTGTGTGTATTGGTATGTGTGCTGGTGCCTCACATATAGCATGCATCACTGTAGTAGTAGTAATACAGGAGACATGTCTTTACATACATATATCTTTGTGTGTATGTTTGTATATATATATATATATATATATATATATATATATATATATATATATATATATATATATATATATATGTATATATATATATATATATATATATATATATATATATATATATATATATATATAGATATATACACATTGTATATATGTGCGCATATATATGTCTACACATGGGTATCTGTATATTTGTGAACATACATGCTGATATACATATATATCTTTACATATTATATATGTGACATATGTACACATATGCATACCTATATGTGAGGTACATTTAGACATCAGCGCCACAATCTCATAACACCTTCCTGCACAGCTGCACTGTTTTGCCTTGCTACAACACAGACAGGTGCCATATATGGACACGGCCTGACATTAGGTGGGTATATGTAGGACCCGATTCCAGGTAAGCTTATTACACACCTATTGCATTCCACCATGCTACATTACAGATTAACCTGAGTATCCTGCCAGTGGTGGGCCGTGGATCCCACGTGTCCATCATAATGTCATTACTTTCACCACCAGCTATTGGCCACGTAATATACATACTTCTCATTACACAGCACACATTATGGTGGCTTACATCTTGTCAGTCAGTGCTGACCTGCACAGTTGATGGCTATGGCCCACTACCCACAGGGACAGACACTATTGTCCATAGCAGTTGTTCAGTTAAACATCATCACAACAACACCTGATTTTACATATAAATCATTCCACATCATCTATCCCATTATTATGGTCCAGGTACTACATACTATTACATGTATATATACTTCACATACCTGTTGTGGGAATGATGTCTCGATGAATGAATGCTGGCTGAATGCCTTTGCCTTAGATGTTTTATTTTTTAGAGTTTTTTGTCTCTCTCTTTGTTTTGGAGTTTTTTGTGTGTGTGTCTCTCTCTCTCTCTCAAGCTACTTTGAATAGATTGCAGCATGGCTTTAGTAGGTGATGCACATGATCAGGTGATGGCCTCTGCACCAATCAGTGTCCTCCATTTGCTAACTGCATGCATCTGGCTGTGTAGTACTTCCAATTACCACTGTCATGGCAACCACCTACTATAAATCCCTGCATCATGTGGACGTGGTCCCTTTAACTTTCCTGTGTGATGGACATCCTTCCTGTGTGTGGGCATCAGTGTTACAGACAGCAGGTAGCAATACCTCTTACAGGAGAACCGGCACACTCAGGCCAGTGACATATTTATAGGAGGTTCCAGAACTGCAGACAGAGTGTCAGTAGAGTTGTGTTATTCTTTGTATAGTACTAGTGTTACAGAGTTTGATGTACATACTAGTTTACCTTGGAATGCAGCCTGTCTGCATAGCTCTCAACTGTGGGCCTATCATCTTGGTGGCCAGAGGTGTGCCTATCATGTTTGTCTGTCCACCACACAGGTCTTGTGTCAGGTATTTCAGTGGCAGTGTCTGTGTTGGGTGTCATCAGTACATGAGTGCATCCATTTTTGTGTCTAACCTCAAATCCCTGACTAAGGGTATGTTGTAGACTATCCTATAACACCAGCACCTTGCTTAGTGTATGGCAACAGTTTTCCACATATGGGCCTGTGTCCCAGCCTCTGTCCTTCACTTACATGCCAAACTTTGCACATATGACATGCTGTCAGGGGTTGTTCTTTAGTGGTCTGTGAGTATATCACGCTGCCATTCCTGCCATCAGTCCACTGCTGTTGTATCCCCCACACATACGGTGGGGCTGGGGTCATATATGTGTGGGCTTCCCCTACACAATACATGTGTGCCATTATGCACTCCAGAGGCCAGTGTATGTGACAGTGGTATATGGCCCTATATTATTGAGTCTGGGGGGGATGCACCATAACTAACCTAGGCTGTTACAACATATGGGGGTATCAGGGGTGAGCTGTCTTAAGGTATCGGGATTACAGTACCATACAATTCACCTATATTTACATTGGTTACATAAATTGGGTTACTGCAGGCCTACTGCGTCCTGCCATACAGACTGTTCTGTTTGTCAGTGTGCTTGTGATGGTGTCAGTTATGCCTTGTTATATAACAGTTACTTCCCATTTGGTCAACTGAAGTCTTTACCACCTAGTGATTGTGTACAGATTGTAGATAGAGGCTGCTGAACTATACACCTGCATTACTTACTGTTGATTGTTTGGTATCCTGTGGCCTAGTCTGTCTTTACTATTTTACAATTTGAAGGGCTTGGCCTGGGCAGCTGCAGTTGTGAACCTTTCCAGACTACTGTATTAGTATATCTGTTTCACAGTTGCATTACTCTGTTTATATGGATGTCAGCATCTGAACAGCTATATGAAATGACATATAAAACTGTAATAGGACACAAATAAAGGTTTTCCATTTATGCAAACCTGTGTGTGGTGCTGTATCCTATGATCTCTCTGTGGGTATATGTTGCAGGCAACGATTGTCATTTGTATGTGTGGCTCATACAGTGTCCAGTTGTTAAGGTGTTAACTGTAGGCATAGTGGCTGTTCCAAATTGTATGCACCTTCTACATATGTATCTTACTGTACATATCTCTGCTTGTGTATGTTTAGTCACATATATATCTATATCTATATCTATATCTCTCTCTCTCTCTCTATATATATATATATATATATATATGTGTGTGTGTGTGTGTGTGTGTGTGTGTGTATCTGTATCTGCATATATGTGTCTGTGTATATGTATCCTGGGGATGTTGATAGCTTCCACATTGTACATTTCCTATGGGAGCCAGACTGTACTGCATGATATGTTACCAATACCAGCCTGACATCATACAGGTGGGATGTAGTACTGTTAACATCTTGTGCCCATGTCATGTCAGGTCCTGGTTATGGGATCTGCAACACTTGGTAGTGTATTGCAGGGCAGATGTGTTTGGCTGTGGGGGGGTATACCTATTCGTACAAGACTTATATTGTTTGGGGCCTCTCAACCCCATTAATGGACATATATATATATATATATATATATATATATATATATATATATATATATATATATATATATATGTATATAACTATGTCTATATATATATATATACATATATAAAGACATACAATACTGCAGTGGTGGTGCTGCGGTAGCGTTGTCGCCTCACAGTAAGATGTTGTCCTGTTCGATTCTCAGCAAGAGCGTCTTCTGTGTGGAGACATGCGTGAATGGGTGTAGGGTGTACCTTTGTTGAAGGTTGTGCATCAGGGCTGGCAACTTGGCATGTAAAAATCTACTGCCAATCATTAGTGGACTGGAGTTGCACTGTGGCAATCCCTAACCGGGAAAAGCAAAAGACACAACAAAAAGATGTAGACATATACATCTATAGATGTAGGCATTTGCATGTATATATGTTCATATATATATGTATATGTTTTATATATATATATATATATATATATATATATATATATATATATATATATATATATACATATATAGCTACATATAGAGATATGTTGTATCTGTTTAGATATTAATATAGTTACACACACACATACACCTAAATGTTGGAATACATTCTCTGCACTGTTGAATGACTGGGCTGGATGATATGTTTGTGGATACAGCAGGTTTATGTTTATCTGACATGGCTTAGTAGTAAATCTCTTTGTCTATGGTGTGCAGGGTCCTGGGTTTGAGCTTTGCAGAAGCTGTTTATTTTTTTTACTGGGCAGAACACGGGCAACTGGATACAGAGTGATTAAGGCACTTTAAAGCAGTTGTAAGCGGGTTTGCACGGGTTTGCATGGAGGTAAGCACTGCTAACTTCTGGTAACAGTTTCTTATACTCAGTTAGCTTCTAAATTGCTGAATCTGTGTAGGCATTGCTTACCCCCCTTGCAAACAGGCTTAAACCCACTTATTGCTGCTTAAAAGTGCTTAATCTCACTTACCCCTGCACTAATTTCTTTAAAAGAAAAGAAAAAGGGGTCGATAGGAAAGTGGTGAAAAAAAGGGCACAAAGAGGGAAAGACAGTAGGGAAAATAGCCAGGGATGTGCAGGAAGGGTCTAGGGAAGGTCCATAGCTGCCCATTTCATCTACAGCAACAGCTGTGCATATACACTGAATTTGGAGGTAGATTTGGACACTCAAACCCCTGGGAGGGTTTGAGAACAACAATAATATGTTGCAATGCCAATTAGACCAGATTACATGTGTCCAGTGGACACATGCAAAATGGACAGCCATGTATGGGGCGAGATTTTTTTGTGGGAACAGATTGCCCTTTTTATATTTTTCAGGTGAGAGTGGGATGTTAGGGTAGGGTAGTAGGTATATTTGAGGAGGTAGGTTGGGTCGGTTAACAGACAAAACAAACAAGACGCATACAGGGACGGTATATGACACATGTGGGGGGTAAACACCTTGATGGGGAGGGGTATTGGGAAATTGAAATCCCACAAGCCCCTAGTGGTAACAGTGGGACTAAGGTCCCCACCCATGGGCAGTCACCACTGCACCTTCACAGCCCTGAAGGTGGCTGTGCTGGGGGCTGAGTCGCAGAGCCAGACTGACTCTCTAATCGTGACATGCGGCCCTCGAGCTGGCGTAGGAGATCACCAAACTGCTGGTTGATCTCTCTATGCACCATGACCCTGACAAGGCGACGGGTAACAGGTGCCTGTCTGCACCCACTCCCAGGGGGAGGCGAGCCCCATCCCCTGAATCAGTTCCCCTGAAGGTGATGCAGCACCAACAGACAGGGAGGTCCTTTTTTGGGCCCCAGACATGCTGGTGCCCAGTGCCACGGACAGCTGAGGTGGGACAGGTGGGTCCGCTGGGACCGACCTTATCAAGCGTGCTATAGTGTTTAGATTTCATCATCATATGTGGGTTAGTAATAGTCAACACATTCCAGGGTTAGGTATAACAGCATGCATAGATATTCCCCTTAACCCAAACACCATATATAGAACAGTTGCATAGCAAACAGAACACATGCATATATGGGACCACAGTGGTAATATGAACAGCATGCAGGTTCAATGATGGCACCATGCCACCAGTGTTGGAATAATTCAATATAGTACATGCATGGGAACCATTAAAATATTTATCAAACAATTGGACATTATCAGAACATAGGTGTCATTACATACCAGTTGGGGTGGGTATGTTGATTATTGTTGGAGATATGGTGGGGGGAGAGAAAGATGTCAATTAATAACTAGTATATTCTTGTAGTCCACATTACTTTCCTAGTCAGTGCTTTTATCTGTACCTTACAAGTCTTACTACACTACCCTATAGCCTTAGTTTGGACAGTGATATGGCTGTCGTCATCGTTACTCATGAACCGATTTTACCTGCAGTATACACCTCTTACCTGGTATATTTGTGGAGGGAATGTTTGTTAACACTAACTGTTTCTACACATACTCCTAGATTCTGGGTTGATGTTGTGCACATAGCTATCCAACTCTTTCTGCACAGACTCTGGCCATGTGTTGACCACATGCTGGTGTGCCGGGATATGTCTAGAATATTGCCCTCTTCCACCTTTTGTGACCTGACACACACATATACACGCTTACCTACACAGTTATATTATGTAGCACAGTGTGGGTGACAGTGTCCAGTGATACTTTATTATTCAGAGAAACTGTAACACTCGCAATTCCCTAGCATACCAGAGTGAACAGTACCAGTACAGTTTATAATGGTCTGTTTTTCTCAGCACAGTGTTCATATACGATGTACCTGTGGGAACAATTTTTGTTAGCACTACCTGACTGTTGCCACACAACGTTTCAGATTACACATTAGTATTATGCACATACATCTCACTCTGTCACTGTACACACTCTGGTCACAGCTTGACAACATGGGAGTGTAGATAGGACATACTTGACATATTACTCTCCTAACAGTTTCAGGGGGGTGCTACAGTAACAGGTGTGTTCTCATAGATGTTTGACAATCACTTGTATTCCCTGTTTGCTGGCTAAATATCTAGGATCATCCCACAGACTTACCAGGGGGATGGGGACAGGCAGCAGATGTGGACTCATATACTGGACATTCTGGCCTCATCTATACACTTGTGGGATATGATTCTGTATGCAGTCTAATTCCACTCCCAGGATTCAGACCATGGCTGTGTCTGCTACAACTTAAACAATGTCCATCACAGTTGTGTCTGCTATATAGATATTGCTGTATATCTTCTATCTGCGTTCTGTCTTATTAATCCCCTGTGCTTTTGCATTCAGACCTTGTATTGCAACACTCTTATACTGATTTCCTTGACAGTTATATGTTGTAGGACAGTGTAGGTGACAGTGATGTGTAATACCTCATTATTCAGAGCAACTGCATCATTCGCAATGCCATACAATACCACTGTGAACAGTACCAGTACTGGGTATCATTCTTGGATTTCTGGGCACAGTGTTGGTATCTGACAGATCTGTGGGAGGAATGTTTATTAGCACTACCTGAATGTTCCCACACACAGTACCAGATTCCACATTACTATTATGCACATACATCTCACTCTGTTACTGTACACACTCTGACCACAGCTTGACAAGTTGGGATGTAAATGGGACATACATGGCTTCTTATTCACATAAGGTATTGGGGGCGTGCTAGTCTGCCAGCTTTGTTCTCATAGATGCGTGTCAATCAGTTGTATTTCCTGTTTGCTGCCTATGTGTCTGAGATCATCCCACTGATTTCCCAGGGGGACAGATTGATAGGCAACAGATATGGGCCACTTTAATAGACATTCTGGACATATATGTACAGTTGTGGGGTATGATTCTATATGCAGACTACTACCACTGTCAGGATTCAAATCTTGGCTGTATGTGCTTAAAAAAAAGTCTATATTGTAAACCCGAAAGCTGAATTAAGCAAATCTGAGTTCATTGACACATAAAGGTCGATGACTGAAATGAGCGAACACCATAAACGCCGAAAGAGAGAACACCGAACATGATACCGGAAGCAACAGTGCCATACAGGTAAGATAAACCCAACACAAAAGACCTAAAGTAAAACACTTTTAAAACATTTTTTCAGGGAGGCAAGCCCACCTGCACCCCCCACATCCCCCTACTTAAATATACTAACTCCGAGACCGCACTACAGTGGGGAAAAGGATTTACTTCCTCATCCCCATGATCACCCTGCTGGCCGAGGAAATCCATTCGGCGGTCACCCTTTCGGTGTTTACGGTGTTCGCTCATTTCATGTATCGACCTTTATGTGTCAATGTACTCAGATTCAATTAATTTGTCTTTCGGGTTTCTGATATAGACCCAAAAAAACAACAATTCACATCTCAGTTGCATGTGCTATTAATTTTTGTTATCTACCGTTTCCCTGTTTACTGTCTATGTGTCTCTCAGTTGTACTAAATGGCCTCTGGGGATTACACCTGTCATATACAGGCATTCCCACACATTCAATGTATTGTGCACAGTGCGGGTAACAGTGTTTAATATAATAGTACTATTACATGATTTCAAATCTACATTACCGTATGATACCAGAAGATACACATGCAGTCCAGCAGTTAGACCTGTTTTGTCAGGCTATTACACTTTTATTGCCATACAAACAATATGAGCCTCTTCCTGCCATATTCTCTATTGTATGCAGTACTTGCCTTAAACAATGCAGGTTTTATACAGGCAATTAATTTACTACTACTTTTAGTTTTATTTCCTATGACAGTAAGTGCATGAGTATTACTGAACTGCCTCGCATTGCAACCTCGCCAGGTGACTGATGTGGGCCTCCTGGTTCGCAGTCCACTCCATTGCAGCTGTGGGGGACATAAGAGGGATATTTAGCCATACCTATCCATGATATACCTGAGCTGGCAATTATTGCACACATACTAGGGTGATACTTACACACAACATCCCCTGCTGCTCTAGCCTCTTGGAGCCACTCCTCCAACAGGTCCCCCTTGCACTGCTTCAGGTCGGCATAGTGGTGCCTGACATGCTTACCAGTTCAGGGTATGCCAGTGGCACTGGTGAGGTCATGGGCGAGAGTCCCAGGCCTCCACCTTATATTGCGCGCCCTGGTACTGGCCCTGCAGCAGTCTCTGATCATGGTCTTTGACAAGGAGTCCTGCCATGACCTTGGACTTCTGGATGCACCAGTGCTGCTCCCAAAAGCACACACCTTCTCCCCTTACTGCCATAGTGCCTGCAAGGGGAAGCTACAACCAGTTATGAGATGTATTCCCACCTCTTGGGTTTAAGTAGGGCCAATTTCCCTCACTTTTCCGTGATTGGCCTGTTTTGAAAAGGCTAAGCTATGAGCAAACCTGCTTACCTAAAGTTGGCATTGTTTAAAGGGGTATACCACTGGGCACAATGAGTTAGCTGGTGTACACATTGCTTACACCTCCTATGCTGGTCTGTGCAATGCTTAGCATTGCTTACATTAGACTTTACATTATATTTCCTTTTTGGCATTGATTTCTTATTCATTACATCTTATATATCTGCCTGGTATCCATGATTAATGTGTACATACACTCTATGGGATCCTTTTGTTTTATTGGAGACTTCAACACTCTATTACAATTATACCTCACTTCTGTGCTTACTGTTTGTACTCCAGTTCACATATTTATGTTATATAGTGGGTTATGGAACATATGACTGTATACTGATTCCTTTCACAGGTTCAGTTTGGTTTTACTATGGTGAAGACCTGTTTACTGATGCCTCATTCTTCTGTACTTCTGTGATGGCTTGGTAGTTAACTACTGTGACTATGGTGTATAGGGTCCTAGGATCGAGACCTGTATGGTTGTTTATTTTGTTGATGGGCAGAACAAGGGCCATTGGATACAGAATGATTAAGGCACTTTTGAGCATTTGTAAGTGGGTTTGCGTGGGTTTGCACTATGGTAAGCAATGCTAACCTGCCATTATATCTGCTTACAGAGAGTTAGCTTTAGAACTGCTTAACCAGTGTAGGCATTGCTTACCACCGTGCAAACGGGCTTAAGCCTGCTTACTAGTGATAAAATATGCTTACTACTGATTATTTGTGCTTAAACCTGCTTACTAGTGTCTTATTCATTATGACACTGGCACCTCACATGTGCATTTACTGCAACATACATATTCATGTGCTTTGCCATGGAAAATGGAATCTGGTGCAGTGGGACTCGAACCGGGAATGCCTGCTCGTAAGGCGAATGCTCTGCCCATAAGGCAAATTCTCTGCCCACTACACAATTGCTATGCTGCTTCATTTGCATATATCTTCCTTGTTATCCTCTTCAGCCATTTAAGCTGCATTACCCATAGCTAAGGGATGGGCACACCCACACACCTACTGTTAGCTTTCATGGGATTTAAAAAAAAATAAAGGGTGTGTTCATTTTATTTATGTATACTGTTGCTGTTGTACTGTTGGTGGGGATATGCAGACACCTATGAGTGGTTCTCCTCATTTCTTACCCCTTTCTGCTGTTCTTCATTGCGGGGGCTCTCAGACATGCCCCCTGCACTCTTACATGCTCCGTGTAAGCCTATGAGCTCAGGCAGTGTGCTTCATTATTATGCATGGAGCTTTACCGTCCTGCTCCTAGATGGCCATCTCCATGCAGGACTAAGCTAGTCCTGTACAGAGGAATAGTAAATCCGGGGGCAAGACTGTAGTACAGTGTAACATCAACTCAAACAAAAGAAAAATGCTATAGATTCAGTAGTATCAACTCAAATAATAAACATTAATAAAGAATTAAGTGCAATTGTGGCTCTTAATTAAACTTTATTAGCTGTGACAGCCATGTCTACAGACTTTTTTGTTGCCTTCTAATATTATAAATAAACAATTTAGATGGTAAAGTACATAAAATCTGTCTAAGACTTTTATAGAGGTATTTAAAAAAAAACATTAAACTCCTTTTCCAGTCCTTTTCAAAACCAAGTGTATACCACTAAAAAATTCCCATGTAACATCATGTGTGCCAGCTCTTATGCTGTTTAAGATGATACTGATTTTTATCTCCCCCCTGTATTCCAGGACAAGTTGAACCCAAAATCAGAATTTCCTAGTGAATATTCCTTGTTTCTTTCCTAAACATACATTTTCCATGCTTTACATAGGGTGTTCCATCTAACTCTAGTTATTGGGCAAGGCTAGAATAAATACAATAAATGAAACCCAACTGTTCCTCATCATCCTACAACTGGAGACAAGTTTCCCTCTCTGCACTTAAAGAAGAGTGTAGGTAAGATACTGCTTATATAAAAGTTGCATAGACTGGTCCCAAATTATAGACCATCTATTAATACTTCCCAAAGGTTTCAAAATATCTGCCCAGTCTTCTGGATTAAGCAGTACCCCCTCGTTATATTCCTAACATTTGTTGAAAGGCTATAATTTGGGCTGGGTTCTTTCCTCCATCATGCAAATTAAGCGAAGGAGGTTGTAATGGAATGTAAATGAGGAATGTGTGAATGATCTGTGGCTACCTTATATGAATAAAGAGCTCTTCCCATCATTGAGCAGTTCATAGTCACTTTTTGATACTCATCAACACATTAAAGATAAGGCTTATAAAAAGCAGTTGCAGCTTTTCTAACCAATTTGAAATCCTTAAAATTGCTTGAGTTTGTTGTTTGCTTATTTGTCTCCCATTCTGAGGTGCTTGCCTCAGTTGTCCCAAAACCAGATGCACCCAGCTGCATTCACCGGCCAAGAAGATGAAGATATCTGCAAAGACTATTCCATTTGAAATTTGCTAATCAGGAAATCTTGAACAGGTTTACATGGATAGAGACATAATATATGCTTTGTTGATTTGTGTAGCCTACAGATGTTGGCTGGGGGAATGCATGGCCTTCCTATACCTGTGGATACCAAGGCATGTATGGCCCTCACTATACATGCTGGAGTGGACCTTCCAGAGACAAAATGGAGAAATGCTGGGTATCTCACAGGTTTCTACCTTGAGGATACTTCACTGTCCTTGACGTACTTTGGGCACTTGTGGATCAGTACAGTTATTTTCCATTTTCACCTCAGGACTGAGCCAATACCATGTATGTACTTCTACAAAATTACAAAGTTTTCTGAGGTGCTTTGTGCAATAGATTGCACTCATGATGCTAACAGGGCCCCCTCGGAAGCATGGAGGAGCTGTACCAGAGCAAAAAGGACTGCCATTCCATCAACTGTCAGATAATGTATGATGCATGGGGGGGGGGGGGGTTACATCTCCAATGTGTCAGCCCAGGAGCTTGGCAGTGCAAAGATTCCAATAGTTGACACAGAAATTCATGTCCTGCCTCTTCCTGCATTGTAGAATTCCTCATGGCCAGCTGGCTGCTAAGTGAAAATTATTATAAATTTACTAACCATAGTTATTTCTGTACCTACAGAGTGGTATAGCTAGTTTTGAGTAATCACCCTCCTTTTTGTTAGGTGTCCTCTCCCTGTGTTGTTTTCCATATTATGCAGGCTACCTACTTGAATCTTTGATAACAATTGCAGCATGTAATCCCCATGGAGCTGCTGAGGAGCATTTCATACCACCCTGTCCCTGGTAGGGATAGTGGTGAGCGAGTGTTTGATCTGCATAAGTTTTGTTTCCATTCCTTGGTAAAGTCTAGGCATGCCACAAGTGCCTTCACTGAAGGTTGGGCATCGAGCTGGCAACTTGGCACCATAAAAAAAATCTACTGCCAATCATTAGCGGACCGGAGTTCCACTGTGGCGACCCCTAACTGGGAAAAGCCAAAAAGACAAACATTGTCTGTTTAAACTTTTTCAGATACAAGGAAGGACAGCAGCATTGGACCTGTCTGGAAAGTCACTGCAGGGTAAGCATTGCCTGTCTTACTGATGTCGAAAATTTCAGTTATATTTGAAAGGTGCCGTAAGCAATGTCCCCTACAGATTGTGCGGGTGACAGCCCCATAGATCATGAGCAAGTGCTGACATGTGAGCTTGATGCTGAGTTCCTCTGAATATAGGATCTACTGGATACAGAGAACCTCTTAACACTGACCTAACATTGCTGTGAGACCTAGGTCTTAGCTGAGAGGTTGTACCACACGTTTTGGAAGTCTGACAAGGTGTAGATGCCTTCTTCATGGGTGAATCTACATGAGTACCTATAATACTTTCCTAAGCTACAGGTGGTGTTTGGCCTACTCATCCACTATGCATGCAGGCAGTTTTTTGTCCACATCCAGCTGTGTTCCCATTGTGTGTTGAGTAAGTCTTTACTAGTTTGTGCATGGAGCCTAATATAGAGGCTGTAAGTGCAACCATACTGCAAGAGAATCATCATGGCATTGTTCTTGTTCCTCACCATTCCTACATACTGGTGAAAGTCTTCACATATACCCATCAGTACTCTACACATCTCTACCTGGCTCTCATTGGCATTCAGCCTAACTCTTAGCCTGGGTCTGAACAATGTCATGCCACATCTGATGCTGGGCAGCCAAGGACTTGCATATCTCTGAAGCTAACTGTGAAATATGTCTTCATCTGCCTTTTCTGGGTACCACTACCTCTGAAAGTGTGGTCTCCTCATCAAGGGGTTTAGACTGTACATAATAAGCTGGTTTTAAGCTGCACTGTGCTCCCCCTTCTGCAATGTCATGTACTCATTCTGCAGACTGTGGGAGCCCATGCCACTGCCTATGGAGTTAGCCACTTGGTGTGAGGTGGGACGGCTACCAGCATACTTTGTAACTATGTGCCACTGTCCTCAGGCTGAAACACGAGTATAGCAAAGGGGAAGTCCCTGCAAATTAGAATATTAATAGTACCCCTTAGCTCAAACTCTGCGGTGAGAAATTTGGGAACACAGGTTGATAGCAAACTTAACTTCAATCACCATGTGTCCACAGTAGTAAGGAAGGCCTTCTATGTTGCACATATCATAAGTAAGGGCATCACATCCAGAGCTAAGGATGTTATAACTTCCCTGAACTCATCCCTCATCAGACCACTTAGTAGACTACAATGCTCCCTTCTCTATGTACCTCAGCAGACACCTACAGCAGCTGGAGAGACCTCAGAGGTTTCTCACTAAGAGAATTCAGGGTCTTCAACACATGACCTACATGGACAGAGTGAAGGCCCTGTCACTGTACTCTGTATCTTAGAGGTTACTGAAAGGTGACTTGTGCCAGGCCTACAGAGCAGTCTTGCACCCTCCCCTAATGGAAATGCTGCATATCCGCTAGTCAAATGGGACAAGATTCACTTGCTCTAGGGATCTTAATCTGACCTTCAACATTAACAGGACTTGTTGGAGACAGATATGTCTCCCAGAGCTTGCCACTCCTCTGGAACAAATTCCCAATTTATGTAAAACAGAGCTCCTCAATGACCCTGTTTAAACATAACTTAGACAACTAGATGGGAGACCATAAATTTACCTTGAGGGTGTTACCTATGTTTCTCTTGGATAAGACAGTTGGTGCTGATCACAGACTCGCATATATAGACCATACAACTTAGTCAATAAGGAAACAAGGGTATAACATGACTAGGTTTATAAAGGCCCTAGGCCAATAGCCTAGTAACCTCCTATGAAGCCATGAACCTATGAGAGTTATGGCATCATTGTCGACAGCCATTTGGCTGTTTACATCAGCCTGCTGTGGTAGGGCACAGGATGTGGCTGGGTGAAGAAATATGTCAAGACATGGTTAATGTAGATGCTCAGGTGGCATAGAGGGATAAATCCCTGACTACAACCTAGACGACCTGTGTTCAAGCAGCACCTGAGGAGACTGACAGAGAAGCAGGGAAGGGATAGGCATAATGAGCCTGGTTGACAGATAATTTTATTGATACAATCCCTAAGGGGAGGCATGTTTCAAAGAGGTTAGTTACCCTCAGACACAATCAATGAACATGGAGGGCAGGGAAAGGGGAGTGGGTAGGGCATAAGACAAGAAAAAAAAAAGCAGATGGAAGCACAGACTAGACGAGCTCCCAGATGCCCTTAGGATCTATGATTAGCCCCAACAATACTAGAGTAAGTCTGTGGAGTAGGAAAATAGCTGGTAGACCTGGCGTGAACTAGGGACATGGGTGAGGGGGCCAGTAAAGGTGAGGTCTGAAGAGACAAAAAAAAGATGTTGTTATTGTGACCTGTGACAGGTGGAATGATTTCTACACAAAGATATGATGCCCACACTTACCATGCATTGTCTGTAGAGTATGTGTCTCACCTAATGTTGATGGCATACCTAGTGATGAAACATGTAAGGGATATATGCATACAGGTGTTATGCCAACTACATCTGAGCATAATGAAGCAAAATGAGCTACACACTAACTTTTCATTCTGCCCAGCTGTGGTTGTTGGGGCCCTGATAGTATTGGTATCCGTATCACTTCTGATGACTCCAGCAGTATCCTCATTTGCAATAAATTCATCATCCCTTACATAGAGAAAGTATTCCTCATCTGACATTAAAGTCTGGAGTGTAGAAAAAATTCTGCCAGTGCTGCTACAGGAATTGCATTCTGCCTAGCTTTGGTGCTTGCATGTCCCACTATGTCATTTGTTCTTTTTGTACATTGTGTTAAAGTGCAGTTCCTTCTCCTATTGCATTTATGTCCACCACTACTTAATTCCATGCCTTAGATCTCCCTCTCTCTCTCTCTCTCTCTTTCTCTGTCTCTCTATCTCTCTCCCTCTCACTGCCTCATGTATGTTTTCTGAGCATTCACAAGGATGTGGTTCTTCTCGTGACTTAAGCTGTCTCACTTATGTCTTGTTCTTTGCTGCTACAAGCCTCTCAAGTGTGGGAAAGGTCTCCATCTCCCTGTAACCACCAAGGGGTGTCTTCACAGGTGGGAGTAGTGGCACCACCCCTGTAAACCCCCTGTCACAAAGCAACCTTTTAAATCAGGACCATAGCCTTCTGACCTGGTTGAGACTGTGATTGAGTGGGCCCTAGTGAAGTCCTTGCACCCATTTCAATCTGTCTTTGAATGGGTACAAGACTAGGTGGCCCATTCAGCTCTGTTCATTTTGCTGCCAGAGACCTACATCCCCACACCATCAGATTTCCACTCCAGGTCCATAAGGAAGGTGGATAATTAAGGTCCTCGGCACCAGGGTGTTGGTTACCTCCTAGATTTCCCTATCATCCTTTTGTGTCTGTCTGGCATCTGAATGTACTGTCTTCCCATCAACATCAGACCACCATAGCTTTCCTGTCTGGCTTGTCTGTGTTCTGTGTTTTTGTCTTAAAAGATTCCTTAACTCTTTCCTAACCCTCTCTCCTATGCCCTCTGCTCTTATTCCTTCCCTAACTTTCCTTACTAAAAATATAGAAAATGGGAAGGTCATTCCCCACAAAATACAGTTTCCTTCTTTTCCTACCTCCTCCTGCACAACTCTTTTAATGTGTTCGTTTTGTATTTCCCTTGTTTTGGCATACATCCTTATTTCCAGCTTTCCTATCTACTTTCTTTCCAACCTTATAAAAGCTAAAACAGGCATCTGTATAAGGACACCCTTTACTGTGAATAAAAGAAGCCTTAAACAGTTTGGGTAAACTGCAGGCCAGTGGTGCTCAGTTCATTACAGATTCTTATGGAAGTCCTCAACAGATTTGTGCAGGCTTGATCCCGCAGCCCCCAGGAAAAAAATGAGTGAGATACTATTTATGAGTTTACATAAATATGAATTGTTCTGCACATAACTACATTGATTTCTTCTCCTTTTATGCCACTTCAGATTTGCAAAAGTGCTGAGGACATTTCATTGCAAGGCTGAGAAGTTATAAAACCAGGACCACTTCTTCACATCTTGTTCATTTACATTTAGGTGTATCGGTGTTATTCACAAATTACTGTTACATATCTGTGATGCATGGGACTATGAATATCCCAGCTTAGTATCCCTAATGGCCTTTATATACCAATTCACTTTATTTCACTATATTTATAACTTCCTTCTTTGACAATCTAGTTATTTTCATCCACCTTTTGATTATCTGCCTGTCTATTAATGCCCACTCATTACTAATCATGAATTAATTTCTAATATATGAATATGTCAGTGAGGGTTGTAAATGGATAAGTTTTTACAAACCTGTATAAAGGCTTGAGGAGCCCCCTGTGTTGCCCATTACATCAAACCTCAGCCTCATAAATCACGAGAAAAGATATTTTCTTACTTTAAGATATTCATCTCTGTAAGGGAAAACATTGCACTTAAAGTATTATATCTTTTATTAGCATTTTGCAAGATTTTTAAAAATTTTTCAGGTACTCCAGTTTACACATAGACAGGAAATCTACACTGAGTCTGGCACCTATGTCCCTTATGGACAAAGGTAGCTTATAAATGCCTGGCCCTCGATGTCCTATTTGGATACAGGATACCGTTGTTCTTTTGGTAAAACTTGGCTAGGCTTAGAAAGCCCCCCTGGGCTGTTAGCCTACTAACGATCTACGAATTTATGAATCTATACCATGAGTGATTATTACTAAACAATTTTTCTAATTAAGCAAATCTGTCCAACTCCCCGGTATACCTTGAACTATTGTTTGTTTGTTTTTTTACTTATTATACATCATCAGTTATGCCTTCCCCCATTAACTGGGAGTTCTTATTCCATCATCTTCTCCACTGAGTAGTTTTCCTACTTAAGCATTGTTGCTTGTGAGGTAGAAAGCAATAGTATGTTACCTGCATAACCTGTAGCAGAATGTGACCCCTACCTCTTGGTGATGTATTCATACTTACTTCTGCCAGTCCCTTAAAAGTCATCAATATAAGTAAAAGAATAACCACTCTGCTAACAAACAACTTTACCTTTGCCTTTTCTGGTCTCTGTGTTTGAGTAAGTAGTGCTTTCCTGGAAAATTTTACTTTTGCCCAAATGGGTGAATACAGGACTTATTGCATTAAATAGACTTGAAGGGAATCCCTTTTCCATTATTGTCCTCCTTAGCCAATTCTTGATAACATTGTCAAAAACTGATTCCAAATCAATCAACATTACAATGGAGTTTTGGGATCTTAAATCTGCATATCTTTATGGAATCTGTTGATATGCCCAGCAAACATTTACAGTACAGTTACAGTACAGTGCTTTTTAATGTAGTCATATTGCATGCAATGTAGAGGTTTATTTTTTAATGGTTCTTTAACCGAGTTAATAAAGCATGTGATTATCTTTAAATAATTATCTAACAGAGTGTTTGGCCGGTATGATTTTGGAGCATGTGCAGAACTTTTTTTTGTAAATAGGCACTAAAATGTCACTAGTTCATGACTCTGGAGCAACTCTTCTAACAGGCAGAATTTTAATACAACAGATAGTAACTTAGCTCATTTTTTTGTAAAGAACACAAATCTCATTTTTGAATCCCATCTGGGCCTGCAGTCTTTCATAGGTTCATAGGTTCATACTAGGCTATCTGCCCAAGGGCATTTATAAGCCTAGCCCAGAGTTTTGTGGCTTTCGCCACCCCTTTAGTTTGAAGGATACTATGCCCATTATTTTGCTGTCCCTCTGTCAAGCAGTGACACTGAGGTAATCCCTGGGGTATATCTGCGATCTCCCATCCATTGGTCAAGATTTCTCTTGAACAAAGCCAGCGAGGTGCTCTGCCTCACATGTACCGGAATTTTGTTCCACAGCATAGGGAGTCTCTGGGTGATGAATCTGTCCCTCCAGCATGTCCTATTAATAACCGTGTCAAGGTTTAAGTCTCCCGCCCTTGTAGTTCTGAGGGATCTAGATTTTTTGAGGTGAAGCATGTTCATCAATTGCGGGTTGGACATGGCCTTGTATGTCAGGCACAGGTCACCTCTGAGCAGCCGGTAAGCGACTGAATAGAGCTTAAGTTCCTTCAGTCGGGCAGCATAAGACATATTTTTGAGACCCTTTATCCTTTTGGTGAGGAACTTTTGGGGCCTTTCCAGTTGCTGCAGGTGTTGTGTCAGATACATTCCGAATGGGGTATTGTACTCAATCATTGGTCTGATGAGTGATGAGTACAGGGGGACGATGACCTCCCTTGATCTAGATGTGAATCCCTTCATGATCAGGTGGGCAATGTAGAAGGTCTTCCTAACTACTTTGGCAACGTGAGTGTCAAACAAAAGGTTACTGTCAACCTGGGTCCCCAGATCCCTGATAACCTCTTCTGTGCTTAGTGAATTGCCGCCTATATGGTAGCTAGGGGTAACCTTGTTTTTCCCGAAGGGTATGACTATGCATTTTTTGGCGTTTAACTTTAGGCCATGGCTCTGGCACCAGTTATCCATTTCTATAAGACCCTTCTGAAGGATATCTGTGTCAGATGTGTTCTCAACTATGGTGCCCAGTTTGCAGTCATCTGCAAATTTTGTCAGCCATAACCCTCCTGTGTTTGCTTGTACTTCTGAAAAGTAGATGCCGAACAAGAGTGGGCCCAGGACTGAGCCCTGTGGGACACCACTTGTGACAGGCTTTGAGTCTGACATGGCACCAGCAACTCTGACCCTGTGGGTTCTGTCACTTAGCCAGTTTGCAACCCATCTTGTGACGTATGGGTTTACATTTAAGCTGATGAGTTTTTCAATGATACCTGAGTGGGGTATTGTGTCGAAAGCCTTTGCCAGGTCGAGGTAGGCTGTGTGGACTGCCTTTCCCTCATCAATGGCCTTGGTGACTGTTTTGAAAAAGTCAACCAAGTTTAAAAGTTTAAAAGGCATGATCTGCCTTTGACAAAGCCAAACTGGGTTGGATCCAAAGTCTTCAAGTCCCCTATGCCTTTATTTATGAGTTCCATTATGATCCTCGCCATAGCTTTTCAGATCAGGCTTGTCAAGCTGATGGGACAGTAATTTCCAGGGTCGGTGGAGGCACCGCCTTTGTGAAGTGGGACCACAGTTGCCGTACGCCACTCCTTGGGTACGTATCCTGAGGTGAGGCTAAGATTAAACAGCTGCCCTAACTGTGGGTTTAATTCCTCATTGAGTTCATGGAGCACACAACCGGGGACACCATCTGGTCCCATGGATGCTGTGTTTTTTGCCTTGGAGAGAGCAGTTCTCACCTGAGTGTTAGAGATGTTTGGTTGGCTACAATCCTTTGGTATAGATATCTCACCTTTGGGGAGGGGAGAGTTTGCACTGAACCTGTCAGCCAGTATGTTGGCAATGTCTGTAGGTTCAGTAATTTTTACATCATTTTGAACTAATTCTGAGCATATCTGGGAGTTTCCTCCCAGGTTTCTAACATAGCTAAAGAAGGCCTTATGATTGTCTTTTGAGTCCTTAGCGACTTTTCTCTCAAAATTTGCCTTGGATGATTTTATGAGAGATCTTTTAAGGATTTTGCTCTATCTTGTAGTAGCTTCCTCCTTTTGTTGTAGAGCTTGTTTATGGCTGGGGTCCGCCAGACTGGACGCTTGCCTTTGGTACAAAGAGTCTTTGTTTTGTTTGGGATTGCCTGATCCATGCAGTCCTGTAGGTGCTGGTAGAAGGCATTTGTAAGTGATTCAGCGGCTTGAGTAATGGTTTCCCCAGGCTCGGGGGCCTTAAAAGAGACCACACTAGTCTTGAGAAGTGTGAAGTCGGCTTTTGAGAAGTTCTTCACTGTGGTCTTTTTTATCTCAGGTGGGGACAGGATGTGGACTTCCAGTGAGATTAGTTTATGGTCTGATCTCACCAGTGAGGGGTATACTTCCGGTGTTGAACATTGTGACCCCATGTTCGTGATGATGAGATCTAGTATGTTTTCTCCTCTTGTGGGGATGGTGACTAGTTGTTCCATGGCATTTGAGTTTATGAACTCTAGGAACCTTTGAGCTAGAGTGTTGGGGCTTGAGTAGTGATCCCAGTCTATATTCGGGTAGTTGAAGTCACCTAGTATGATGGTGTTTGGAGATACATTTATCCTCCAGTGTTTTCAGGAAAGCTATGTGAGGTTCCTGAGATTGAGAGGGTGGCCTGTAACATGCTACAAATTGCAGAGCAGTCTTGCCTATGGTTAATTGCACCTGGATGGTCTCCGATGCATCGTGCATTGCCACCAACCTTGAGGTGTGGGTGTCCTTGATGAATATAGACACCCCCCTCCTTTCTTGGTGTTGTCCGGATTTTGGGGCCGGAACGCATGATATGAGGTAAAACCTGATAATGCCGGGGTGCTCTCGGAAGCCTTGAACCAGGTTTCAGTCACAGCACAGACATCGATGTTCTCCATACTGAGAAGGGCCTCGAGTGCGTGCATCTTAAGGTTGAGACTTCTGGCATTGAGCAGCATTACCCTTAGTTTTTTTCCTTTTTTGTGTTTTAGGGTGGTAGGTTTAGAATTTGAGCCTTGCCTAAAAAAGGCACTATGGGGGTGGCAAGAGCCTTTGCCAATATCCGGAAGCCCAGGGGTGACAGGTGCAAGCCGTCCCTTGCAAAGCAGCGTGGCTTGCCCAGCATGTCATCCCAGGCAGACAGACATTAGATCCCCTTTGAATGACACCAAAGTTTAAGCCAATTATTAAAGCTGATTATCTTGTCTCTGCATTGTGGCATCATTCTTGGTGACGGTAGGATACTGCTCAAGGTCAGGGTCATACCTGCCTGGGCTACATAATCAGAGAGCTCCTCTATGTCTCTTTTATGTAGTCCAAGGAGGTATGTCTCAGGTCGTTCACACCAGCGTGGACAATGACAGAGTCGCACTTGTACCTGCTGTTGAGAGACCTGAGTGCTTGCGTTATGTGGCGGATTCTAGCACCTGACAGGCAGCTTACTGTGACCTTCTCCTTACTCAATCTGGTGAGCGGGACGTCAGTGTGTCTGACTATGGAGTCACCAATGACGAGTGTGTCTGGCATTGTGTTTGGCCTTAAGGGCTGTGACTGTTTGGCACACTGACTATGTGGTCTATGTGTTGCATGTGTTGTGTCCTGAGGTGGCAGTTGTTTGGGTGTCTGCTTTGGTGGCCTCTGCTGTTTTGGTAGATTTTTGATCAGAGCCTCCGAGTATGTCTTTGTGTATTTATGTGTATGATTTGAAGTTGTGATAGTGCTAGGGTTGGGAGGGTGGCCTAATGGTTAAGGTGTTTGCCTTGCAAATACAAGGTGCAAGGTTTGAGTCTCACAAGGAACAATTGGCTAGGCTTAAAATGGCTCACAAGGGCAGTTAGCTTAGTACTAATCTATGAACCTATGAACCTATGTGAGACTGGGTTTGTGGTGTGTGTGGTTACCTTCTCCTCCTGTCTGGTCTTGCCAGTCCTATGTTGAGAGAGCTCAGCCTCCAGTTTGGCTATATAGTTGCATCTCTCACATGTATTTGTGTTTTGTGGGAGAAGGAGAGGGTTGTCTGTGTACATGAGACAATTCTAACATTGCCTCAATATTCCCAGATTCACCAGCTGAGCAGGAGAGGACACTAGCAACTGATCCCTTGACATGCTAGAAGGAATAGACAAGAACTTTAAAAAGACTCCGGGGGATGTGGGTGATCGATAAGGGGTTTTAGGCTGGTGGGGTACTATGTATAATAAAAGTGCTATATCAAAGTAAAAAAAATACTTTAGGAGCAAGTGCTAGGCTTTACAGATGGAGAATAGTCTACTTAAGAATCAAGTAAAGCTGAACATTTTAGATATAGAATACGCTGGTTTGATCAGAATACAGTTCAAGGAAGGCTGTTTTAAGGGAAAATTTGAAGAGTGGACTTTAGGTAGCCCAAATAGTTTAACCTTGATCCCGCTGCTCTTGTGTGCTCCTGTGGCAACTCCGCGCTAAATTGCGCTATAGCGTGCTTTATAGCAGGGGGCTGGAAAAGACAGGAAATGACCCAAAATGGCCAATAAACTACAAGTTACTGCCTTAAACCACTCCTCTGAGGACAAACAGGCAGCTCAGTACTCCCCACTCTCACTGGTGAGTAAAGAAACTTCCCCCTGACCAAACAAGGAAAATGGAGAAACACAGGAACCAAGACAAAGCCCAGGGATCAGCAAAATCTGATCACTGGAACAAACTATTAGGAAAGTATGGAAAACAAGAGTATTTTTTTTTGTTTTTTCAAGTTTTTTTTTTCAGATAGGCAGAAAATACAATAAATGATGTGTTTTCCGACTAATTGCTATCAAAAGCTAGTACACTTGAGTGTATTAGCCTGTTGTTTAACTTTTAAGCAAAACTTAAACAAGGAAGTGCAACAAACAATTCAAGCTATTAAAAACAGTAAAAACAGGTAATAACTGAATAAAACAGGCAGAAATAGTCGTCAAAAGGCTCAAAAAGTCGAAAATGCAGAAAAAAATACTTAGAATCTGGAAAGTTTGTCTTTTCTGGTCTCTGCTGCTCTAGGAACTCTGCTGGATACCACAAGGAGCTGTGCTGAGTTCTCTGCCTATGCAGTTTTATATGGATTGTTTGGTAAATGTAACCTAAGAAATAAGTACCCTCATCTAACTCACAAGCACATTACAGGCAGCTCCCACCTCGAAACATACACCTATGAGTCATTGTGTCTGAATTCAAATACCTGTAAGGCAAATCTCCAGAAAATTCAACAAGTTAGTCATTTTAGCCATAAGTCTCTACATTGTAAGACACACTGATGCACCTCTCATCAGGCTGTGCAAGGTGAGGGTCATAGTCAGTAGCCAATCAGATGTCAGAATTCACCACATCATGCAGGCACTCGGGCTCTTGCACCACAAGTACACATGTGGCATTGTTATTATACACCAGGACTATATGATAAGAGTTATGAAGGAGCTCTCTGAATATGTGTCAGAGACAGGTATGAATCTGGCCTTGAGCAAAATTTTTACCATCACCAGAATGATGCTAGAATATGAAGAAACTATTACCGATTTCAACAACTGTTTTAGCTTCTGTTGTTATTCTGGTGTCATTCAAAAGGAGTCCATTATATAACAGACTGAGAGGACATGCTAGACAGTCCTAACTGCTTTGCTAGAGATGACCTGCACTTGACTCCCCCAAACATGCACTTATTAAACCTGTCTTTAAGGGAAAGAGAAGTAAGACAGACCCAGAGACATACTGACCCTTAAGTCTACTTCCATGCTGTGGAAAAATAATGGAGAAAGTAATATTGTAAATAATATTGTCAAAATTGGAAATGCTGGAACTTGAAACCATATATCAGCATACACATGTTGAAAATAGATCTATTACCACCTGTAACATGATGATCTTTAACAATATAATAATAGCTATGAATGAAAAATTATGCTTTGATGTAATTTACATAGATATAACTTCAGCATTTGACAGGGTCAGACACAAAACACTGATCAATAAATTTGTATAACTAGGTATTGATGTACTCTTGATAAGATGGATAGCTGCATGGCTTAGTGATAGGACATGGCAAGTAGCATACAGCAACTGGACAGGTGAAATTCTAGGTTACAGTCAGGGTGTCCAACATGGCTCTGTCTTAGGCCCTTACTTGTTTAGATTGTATCTTTCATATCTGTCCTTTTCATCTGAGGTGTTCTACAGTTTATATGCAGATGACTTGAAAACTGGTAAACGGATTATATGTGTTACAGATAAGGCATGTCTGCAAAAGAACTTGACTAGATTGACCATTTGGGGACAGGAAAATAATATGCTGATAAATAAATCAAAAACTAACCATATGAGTTTTGGGAGGCATAAACTGAAAGGTGAATACTTAATACAGCACACAGTGATTGAAACTGTAGACTCATTTAAAGACCTGGGTATATGGGTAGATCCAGCTATGGGTTTTTCTAATCATATCAACCAATTGGTTAATGGCAATTATATAACTATAGGTTGTATAAAAAGATTTATAAAGTCTTGGAAATCTAAAATGAAGTCATTGTTTGTTAGTTACATTAGACCCAAACTTGAGTGTGGAATAACAATATGGAAACCCTATAAGAAAACACGCATGAGTAAACTGGAAAGAGTACAGTGGACATATACCAAGGAATGTGAAAATTTAAGTTATTAAGAAAGACTAAAATATCTGAACTTGTACAGTCTTTCTTAGAGATATCTTAGAGGAGACCTTATTCAGGTATATAGGGCATTTAGCAACAACTACCTCTGGGAATGTTTGGGGCTGTCAAAAAGTGGTAGAGAATCATGAAAGGTGAATACTTAATACAGCACACAGTGATTGAAACTGTAGACTAATTTAAGGACCTGAGTATATGGGTAGATCCAGCTTTGTGTTTTTCTAATCATATCAACCAATTGGTTAATGACAACTATAGAACTATAGGTTGTATAGGAAATCTAAAATGATGAAGTCATTGTTTGTTAGTTACATTAGACCCAAACTTGAGTATGGAATAACAATATGGAAACCCTATAAGAAAACAAGCATGAGTAAACTGGAAAGAGTACAGAGAACATATACCAAGGGATGTGAAAGTTTAAGTTATTATGAAAGACTAAAATGTCTGAACTTGTACAGCATCTCTTATAGATATCTTAGAGGAGACCTTATTCAGGTATATAGGGCATTTAGAGACAACTACCTCTGGGAATGTTTGGGGCTGTCAGATTCTATAGGACTGAGAAGTGTACTTATTGGTTCTCTGAGAAAGAAGCTGATACATTAATGCCATGCTTGAAATATTAGTATGTATGTAAGTATGTAAGGATTTCTTTTATTGGCTAAAACCATATCTGCCCCATCGTGTCTTTTTTGGCAATGCCAGTACTTGAAAGCCTCCAACATAACAAAACAGACTCTGTATAAAATAAAGGTATTACTACTTAACACTATGAGCCTCAACAAAAAACTCCACTCACTATAAGCACTCCTTAACCTGGAAAACATTGATATAGGTATCTTCACAGACACCTTCTTCAAGACCATTAAGAGCACATTATCAATGCAGAGTTTCAATGCCTAAAACACATTCAGGCCCCCTGCATTAAATGAGGGCACTAAAGTCAGCAGTTTCCATATTTGTAAAAAAAAAAAAAAAAAAAAAAAGCACTTCACCTCCAGAGTAGATCAACAAGATAATGATTTGGAAATCCAACTTACCATTAATAAAACCCCTTATCACATCATGACTAACTATAAGACCTCATCTATATTCCTCTCAGCCAATAACTCCTAGCTAACTAGTATGGAGTTGCTATGCATTAAGCAAAACACCATTCTCCCAGGGGATTTCAATTACCAGTTCATTAACTGAAGATGTAAATATCCTCTAACATACCAACCAAGAGTGATAGAATCCTGCAACTGGTTTTCCCAAGTAAGGGACAGCTCTGGTCCATACCAATAACTCCCTTCACTTTAAGACTGAAGCCAGAAATGGTTTCCAGTATCACAGTATTCAGAGAATATGCCAAAGCTAATCTACTGAAACCGCGTGATGACCTGGCCAAATTTAACATCCCCTTCCAATTCAGTGACTCCATCGTTTATGTGGAATCCTTTACAGCCAAATTCTATGTACATGTGAATAGCTGAGTAGATGCATTTGCCCTCCTCCAAAGTAAATGCAATGCCAAATTCAAAAATAAACACTTATAGTGGAACCCCAATATGTACAGACTGTATAACAAAAGAAAAAAAATTCATTGCATATAAAAAGAAATGTGACTCTCAAGATGCAAAGAAATATATTGCTAAACTTACCAGGGAATTCAGGACTCTGATCAGATCAACCAAAAACAGATATAAGGTAAAAATAGCCACTCAGGCAAAAGTCAACCACAAAGCCTTATTTGACTATCTTAGAAACCTTGGAAACAATGCCCAGCACTGGTAGTGCTAATAATAAATGATATCAAATACTAAGACCCAGATGACATAACCAATCTTCTAATGGATAAATTTAGCTCTAATTTTACCCCCATCTCCACCTTTATTCCCAAATATACTACCCATGTTTACACCCCTCCATCAAATCTCCCAAGAATAAGTCCTTAATGCCATATACAAGGCCAAGAACACTGCATCTATGGGTCTGGGCAATGTACAGGGCAGCTTACTGGCCAGTATGAAACAGGATATGTCAGACTTCCTACAGAGGCTATTCAATGTCAGCCACCAAACAGGCTTTGTGCCAGACAAATGGAGGATAGCAACTGTCATCCCCTTGTACAAAGTAGGGCATCAATGGAACCAGGTAATTAAAGTCTCATAAGTCTGACCAGCCTCATCTGTAAGGTAAACGGAAAGGATCATTGTGGAATCAAAAACGAGGACATAGTTCACCCACATACTCTTGATGCAAGTCAGTTTAGTTTTGTCAAGTGCAGATTTTGAAGGTTACTGAAGCAAGGGATTAAGGCAAATCAGTCCATATTGCATATCTAGACCTCACAAAGACATTCAGCACCATCCCACACTCAGGTATTGTAGATAAACAATCTGTGCTAAATGTTAATACCTATATAGTTCATTGGATAGAAAGCTGGTTCACAAACAGAACTCAGGAAATTAGGGTATGCTGCTCTACCTCCCTCAAACAATCTGTCACTAGCGGTGTACCCCAAGGTTCAGTCCTTAGGCCATTCCTTTCTGACATTTTCTTCATGGAGGTCAAAGCTACTGTTAAGGGTTTATAGCTGACCAAGTTTGCTGATGACTTTAAACTGGCTGCCATCATGAACTCTGCAGATGACATGAAGATCCTCCAAGATGGCCTCTTCCAAAAGAACAGCTGGTGTCACAAAAATGGACTAAAACTAAATGTCAAGAAATGTATAATAGTATCCCATTGCAAGCAAAAAGTCCCTTGTAATTATGACATTGACAGCACACTTCTAAAAACTGATCCAATAGTTAGGAATCTGGGAACCTATGTAGACAATAAACTAACTGTTCTTCAGTTAGCATGTATTCACTACTGTAAGGAATATTGCTCAACTTATTACTAAGGGTATGGGGTACAACTACAGGGATGTGATCATTCCATTGTTTTCTGCATTCATCAGGATGATCATTGACTACAATGCCTCCTTACGTATGTACCAGTCCAAATATCTGCCACAGTTTGAGCACCTACAATACTTTCTTGCCATGAGAATCGGGATCCTAAATCATGAAAAGTATGTGGACCATCTTAAAGTCTTGTACTTCTTCAAGGTAGCATGCAGACTACTGAGAGGCTATCTCTGCCTCACAAACAGTGTTTTAACAGACTCTGTCCTGACAGTCCTACTGCACATTTGTAAATCCAATGTGGGTATAGACACCCAGTCAAGACATCTCAATCTCTTTTGCATCATAAATAGAATTTTTTGGATGGGCAGCTGTATATCACAGAGAATACCACTTCTTTGGAATTGCCTTCATCTCCAGATAAAGGAAAGTACTTATCTTAAATTATTCAATCTAAACATGTATGAATGGATAGGTTATCACACATTCACCCTGGTTTAGCACCTTTGTTCATCTTGGATATGGGCAACATGTAAATGTTTTGCTTAATGCTGGGTTATTAATAGTTAAAATATAAGGTTTAAAAAATTAAATGGAGTGTATGCTTAGGCTTCTAAAGATCCTCATGTATCAATAACCTAGTAAGTACCTATGAACCTATGTACTTAGTAACACCTTCTTTCAGATTAATCTTCCTATCATTTACCTATTTAGCTGGCTTTCTTCTACTCCTCTTCACTTACCATTTCCTGTAGACATTTTCTATATCCACTGCTCTGCCTCACTCGTCATTATCTCTCCAGCACTTGCTGCCTTGACATACCAATGTTCTTTTTACATTGTCCTGCTCCTTTGGATTACTCTTACATCTTCTTCTCTTATCCTCACTCCTACTTCCATTCACCCTAACATGTTCTTTATTTCTAATAATGCAAAATGTACTCAGTTAAAATCTGCAGATATATCATATACCCTTTCAAATACACCCTCGTATCATTCTTGTAATCTCCACATTCCTCATATTTAAACTATCTTCCTACTAATAAATGCCCCCCAAACAGAAAAAATGTACATTCTACACAATCATCAGGCTAAATATTCACCACTTCCACTGCACTAGTTAACGCATGGTTTAAGACAAGTTCTTAACTGTCTATTAAAAAAAAAAAACGAATTTCTTTCTATTCTCCTTAAATCCAGCAATAGTTCATTTACTCCCTAACTCTCTTGCTCATACTCCTGTATACCAGTAACTCCATTTTATATCTCTTGTATCTATTGATTTCTAAAAATTGTTCATTATAGTATCAGAAACACTCATAACAAAATAGAGTTTCACCTGGATCAACTAGTTCATATCTAATATTCAGTCTTTCTCTCTCTTAGCTTAACTCATTACAGCTGAGTGCACCTCCAGGCATTTCTGCAGTTAACTCATACTGCACCTCTAGCTGTCAAATATTGCTTGTTCTTATTTGATTAATAATTCCAAAACCATGCTACATACAAGGTATCAAAATATTTTATTTTGAAAAGTGCATGATGACAAACACAATTGTATTGATATTTGACCACTATCAATGAGTATTAGAACTGTAAGGTGACAGCTTCCTTTTTTAAAGGCTCAAGCCACACCAACTGGGAGTTAAAGGTACACACTTAAAAGAGCTGTACTGTAGGGAATGAGTTAAGACTTGAGACCTTATCTTCCCTTCCTAAATCATTTATTCTCTTTTTGCAGAAATGATCATCCTGAAGTTAGGGTTGGATCTGGTTTCCCGTTACTGAGCTATAAAAGTCTTATTGCAACTACCATTCATATGTTGAGTATTCTTTGGTAACAAATAAATGGACATTGGTAAAATATCAGTAGGAGGGAAAACCACCTTAATTATGTCCACTGTCATCTTTCATTCATAGCCTCTAAGCATATCTTTAACAATTGTTTTAACATTTTCTACCCTTGGTCTACAAAAAAGAAAGAAGCTGTATCCTCTAAGGTGACATAATAATTGATTGTCTTGGTTCTCATAAGCTTAAAATTAAGCCACCATGCAGACCATTTCAGCCTCAAGCATTTACTAAATTCATCAACATGCATCATAATCCTCTACCCCCTAAATATACTCTGTGATCTGCTTCTAATCAACTTTCCTCATAAACATAGTTTAACACTGGTTCTACTGAATTATATTTTGACCCCGTGCCTTCATTTCTCAATTACCCTTTAAACGAGAAGAAGATACTTCCATTCTCACTAATTGTCGTAATTTCCATAACACAATGATATAGTTCTTTGTAGCAGACAAACATCCATTAAAATGTCTCCAGGATACTCATTCTATAATTCCACTGATGCTCACCTACTTCTGCTCAACTCTTCTTTCAATGCAATATTTATTTTATCCCATGAAAACAAAGCTTATAAGGCAATCGATGTCCACAGCTAGTGTTATTAAAAAACAAATATGTCAGAGAGCCACAAGAACTGGAACTTAAACTGAGAGCAAGAGGCACAAATTTTAGCGTAAACAACAATTTATTTTCTGCTTTCATCATCAGACTTCATCAAAAAACAATACATTCAACAATAAAAAACCTTCAGTTTAAAAATATCTGTAAACCAATAGAAAATAATTCTTCATCCCACAATTAAGTGACATCACAAACTCAACTGTTAAAGACTTGCCCCTGGATTCAGCAAGCTCTGCACAGAGTGCAGGAATAGTACAAGAGCTGCTGTATGCAATATGGCTGCCGAACGATCCAGGAATAAGCTCCTGGGACATGCATGAGCGCTCCTACATTATTCCTGCAAGGACACTACTGCTATATGCTAATTACCTAATTTCCTGGTAAAAACCATGCAAATGAGGTGAATTAGTGATCCAGGAAGCAGGCAGGCATCTCTGCAGGAATAGTGTAACCTGCAGAAATGGAACCAAATACATTTCTGCAAATTACAAAACGAAGGCATGACAGCTCGAAAGAAAGCATGTATTCAATGTAGTAGGCATGCCAATGGCCAAATATATACCCACTGGCATGAAAAATAGTTACAAAATTATAAAAAATAACTATTTTTTATTGGTCGATCTCGGCTGTTTAAGCATAGGGCAGCGGTGCGCAAATGGGGATAGGCCCGAAAATAAGAAAAAAAGTTGAAAATAAGCTTTTAAACCCAAATCAGCATTTTGCCATAATAGTCAATGGAGTGCATAAGACAACAATATCAGGGAATAGTGGTTGCTAAGGGGGAAGGCTGAGTGTGAGTGTGGTAACTATTAATTAGCATTCTGTTTTATGCAAATGAAGGGACTGATACTGAATCACAGATTTCCTGTCAGTGTTAGCTTGCACCCAACCGTGTAGGTGCCGCAACACCATTGTATAAGTATAACAGGTGGATAACCTCATAAGGGGGAGTATCATGCATGCTGTAACCTTATTGGAGCTCTGTGGCCCATGTTTTCCCTTAGCTAAGCACAGCTAAGGAAGGGGGTGTGTCTGAGGCTGCCTAGCAGTGTTTACATTGCCTAAAGGGGTGTGCATGCCACATACCAATTAAAAAAAAAAAACAGGAAATAGCTTTGTTCACATCTGAGCGCTGGGTATGCATGCCTCACCTCAGGGCTTAAACGGAAAAGCAATGGGAAGGGAAAACAGCAGTAGGAAAGCAATAATGGTGAACTAGCATAGCTGGCAGGTGAAATGATCAGAATCAGCCAATTACACATGGAACAGCCTAGCACACTACTATAAACTATGCAAACACATTCCAGTCTGTTTTTTCCCACAAACACTACACCACTGGTGTACACAGACAGGGTAAATTTTACCTGAACTAACAAAATATTTGGGGCTGCTGTTGCTCTCATACATCAATATGTGCAAGAGGCTGAGGGTGGTGAGAATGTAAATGCTGACAACCAACCCACAGTGAGGAGAAGGAGAAGAGTGTACAGACCCAGGGTAACTTACCAGGGGCTACATAAGCTAGAGATAGTGGAGTGCTATAGGGTGGACAGGGACATTCTACAGCAAATTGTTGAGTTGTGCCGACCATGCCTCACACACAGAACCAACAGAGGGGAATCCATCCCAGTGTATACCAAGGTATGTGTAGGCTTAAGAATACTAGCAACAGGTACCTTCCAAAGGGCAACTGGGGATATCATGCGGATCTCACAGGCATCAGCATCCAGGATACTCCACCAGTTCCTGGATGCCATGTCAGCACATGCCGGTGAGCACATATATTTTCTCAACACCCATGAAGCGTTGACCAGCAATATGCATCTCTTCCATCAAATAGCAGAATACCCTGAGATAGTGGGTACTATAGACTGCATGCACATACACATCAAAGCCCCACTCGGCAAGTGGGGTAGGTTCTACATAAACTGCAAGAGCTTTCCCTCCATCAACGCCAGGTCATGTATGATATCCAGGGCATTATCTTGAATCTGTGTGCTGGCAACCCTGGAAGGTATCATGACTCCCACATCTGGTATATGACACAGCTGTACCAGTCATTTGCCAGTGGTGACATCCCATATGGCCACCTAGTGGGGGATGCTGGCTATGCACTGGAGCCGTGGCTGATGACACTCCTCAGAAATGCACACACACCTGAACAAGAACTCCATAATGAGGCACATGCACAAACCAGAATAATAATAGAGCATGTGTTTGGGATGCTCAAGTCACAATTCCACTGCTTGGATATATCCAGTGGACCCTTGCAGTACTCTCCAGCTACATGTACACAAATGTTCATAGTATGCGCCATGCTACACAATATGATCCTGTGGAAACAGCTGCAGCAGGAACAGCATGGGGCAAGGCCACACAGCTCCCCCGCCATTGCCAAGGCCAACACAGGCACAGAGGGACTCGGAGGAGGAACTATCTGAGCCTGCCCATGTAGGCAGAAGGAGGCATGCTCAGTATGCCCAGGCTTTGGCAAAGAGACAACACATAGCACATACACTGACACGGTAGGAACCCAGGGAATGACACCTCTCTTTGACTCGCACATACATTAAAAGAGATGCCAAACATGACACTACCTGTGCTTTACCATGTATAGGGAGTGCACTATGTGCATCTGACATAGTCATCCCTCCAGCAACGTCCTCAATACTGGCACAGCCACAAGGTAAGTCAGTCTTCCTATCAATCGCTGAATGGAATAGTATGTTTTGATAGTTGTATCTATGGTATGGATGTGAGCATGCAAGGGAATCGGGTGGCTGAAAGGGATGGCAGCAGATAGTGGACACCTATATGGGCAGCATGAAATCCATAACAAATACTGCTGTCAACATACTAGGCAGTACTCATAAAAGGTGACAAATCCTACTGCAGTAAATGTGGTGGCCCAAATGTGTGTCCATAGGACACACACAAGCATGTCAATGAGGATCACATACCCACCACCAGCCTCAGCCAACAGGACAGGTGTATATGACCATAAGGAAAGGCTGTGCTAAGGCCTCTAATTGATGGCAATGGTTAACAGCCCCCCTTGAGACCTACACAGACAGACTACAACAGGTCTGGCAATTGTATGTCAGTTATGAAGGGTAAGAATTCTGAAACTGAAATGTAGGTCAATAAAACCTAAGATCTGTACTCTACTGATATGCCTCCAGTCTGCATGATAGGTCAGAATACAAAATGAAATGGAACCCAACAGGGTACCTGAAATACCAATACAGTCATAGCAAATTTTTAAAGTCGTCAGGTGTGCCCCCCCCCCACAATCCTATGTAGTGCAGTAACATGTAAGTGTGAGGTGTAATAACAGTGGAGCACAGATTACCCAAACTAGCCTAATCTACAGGATAGATTATTGCATGTGTACAATATGCAGGAGTCTATGTGTTAGGTTGTCATGTGTTCAATATTGTATGGAAGTGGTCAGCATGTAGGCATGGAGGGTTGTGTCTCGGTGGCCTATTGGCAGTACTGGGGATGACAGGGCCATGTTCCAACAACTGCAGTGCCAATCACAATGCTTCTCAGCAATACCCATATCAGCAGCCATCCATACTCACTGTCCAGATGTCAATATCTGTCACCGTCTGAAAGATGGACATGCCATGAATGTGGGCCCATACATACAAACAGTAAATAGATGGAAGTACCCTAGACAGAGTGCATAAAATGTAACTGTCAACTGCACACAACTTTGGAATTGTACATACAGGTTAGCAGCACATTAGTTGTCCGTGTAGTATGGAATACTGATGTAGTCTGGACAATCACTGGCAGACCACAAAAGGCACAGTTATGAAGTAATGAGAGACTGTCTATGTCCCTGCACAAGACAGCCTAAGGGGAATGTCCCAGATATATCTGTGAGTCAGCTGCAAGTAGCTTCCATATCACACATGCACTCAGCTCACCCAACCATCAGCCACACGTTTATCACAGGTCATATCCTTGCTGTTGGGAATGAATACAGTATGACCCCACTTCTGTATAGAAATGCCCACAGAAAGCAGCATGCTGAAGAGGTGTCCTATGTAGATGTGTCCCTAGCTGTAAGCAGCACCCAGCCTGCATCCAGACCAATGGGTCAATATGTACAGGAACTATTGCCATTAACACCTCGCACACTTACCCTGTCACCCCAGGGGAATTCACTGGCTCGCAGCCTCAGAATGTAGGAGTGACAGAATGCACTGCCCTGCTACAGATGATCTGCATCACCAAATGGCCTACAGTCTCCTGTCAAAGGCCTGTGCCTCACCTGTAGTGCCAATGTATGGTATCTCATGGGGTCCCAACTAACAAACTAACACAGTCAACAGAACACAAATGCACGGCCATGTTGACAAATCCCAGTAGCATGCCCCACATGTCCTACTGCATGAACTGTGGACCAATCCATAAATACCACTGGGCTGAAGGCCAACTATAGGGATGCTTCCCAGTTATCTCTTGCATAATGTTAGGATGAGGATAGAATAACAGAATGGGGCGGTGTAGATGCATGGACGTCATAGAGTGTGTGAAGTCTGAAACTCTGGTGTGTGTCCATACTACTCCTGCCTGCAAACCCAATAATGGGTGGCTACAAACCTGCTTGTAAACCACAATGCAAAGGGGAACTGACCAGATATATAAGCCCTGCCTCTGGGTAACCTGGGTGAATTTTTACAGCTGAGAGGTATTGCCACAGCAGGATATGGCCATTCCGTTAAGTCGATATATGTACAAGAAGGGGATCCTCAGCCACCATACTACCAAGGTGCTGGACCATTTATACAGACCCATCAGCAAGTGTCTGTAGCTACCCCTTCAGAATGGCAGGAGTATGCAAGAATGTGTTGGCTGTGGACCACAATACTGGACTCAGCTTCATTCATCTTGTATTTCCCAGTAAATAACTGTGAACAAATAATAATATCTGTCAGTAGTCAATGACATAAAACATCACAGTGTAAAACAGTACATATGTCTGAATATCTCTGCTAACACCAACCATGTAACACAAGCAGCACAGATAGCAATAGTTACAGTGTCTCCCTATCTGTCGCCCAGTGTGACTCCATATTGTTAACCTATCTATAGATATCCTGCAGAAGCAGGTTTCTATCTGTAGGTTGAGAACACCAAACCCTTGTCTTGAGTGCAACTCTACCTAAAATGGATTCACACACTCAGTACTGAAAGTCATACTGGGCATGCTCCTACACTTAGAGAAATGAAGCCCATGTCTGACAGCAAGTGGACTATACATACCTGTCATTTGCAGATGTCTGTGCACACACAGCATATTGTACACCATTTATGCTTCACACACACATTGGATAGGAATACTTACACATATTCAAGGCTAACACACTATAATATGTCAAACATACACACACACAGATGTGGGGAAGAGAGGGACAGACAGTGAACCATAAAATTCCATTATGAAGCCTGTCCCACCCACTACACATCCAATTGGCTGATATCACATGATGTGCTGATGTCAAACACTGTAGACATTCCTTTTGGTAGCCCTCAGCCCTATAGTGTCTCTGGTGCTTGTGATAACTGTGTAACACAGTAGTACAAATCAGTATTCATGTAGCATTTGTATACTCAGTCCCGTCAAATGTAAAGTTGTGTGTGACTGAGTGTGTGTGTGTGTGTGTGTGTGTGTGTGTGTGTGTGTGTGTGTGTGTGTGTGTGTGTGTGTGTGTGTGTGTGTGTGTGTGTGTGTTCCCAGAGGAATGATTTATGGCCCTTTCACACATACTGCACTTCCCATTGCCCATGTTAGCATGCCTGCTGATGTCAGTCATCTTGAAATGAACCATCAGCCAAATCTTAACCTTTTAAGCTCCTTGGTGCTTGCAATATCTGTGTAATAGTATAGGGTAGCAAACTAGGTAGGTAAGATTTCTAATCCCAGACATGACAACTGTGATAATGTGTGTGTGTGTGTGTGTGTGTGTGTGTGTGTGTGTGTGGGGAAGTGAATGATGTTGAGGCCATTTGCACTCACTACACCTGCCATTGTCCACTTTAGCATGCCTGCTGATGTCAGTCACCTTGAAATAACCCTTTGGCCAAATCTCAGCACTATAAGCTTCGGGGCACTTGTGATAACTGTGTAATCCTGTAGTGTAGCAAACTAGTTAGGTAGGAGTTCTAATCCCAGACATGGCAACTGTGAAAATGTGTGTGAGAGTGTGTGTGTCTTTGTTGACATCTGATTTTGTGGTCATTCACACTTACTACACTTCCTTTACCCCTCCTTTAGCTCTGCAGCCGATGTCACTCATCTACAAATATACCTTTGGACTGCTTTCCAACATATAAGCTCCATAGTGATTGTGATAACTGAGTAATACCGTAGTGTAGCAAGTTAGGTATGAGTTTTAACCCTGGACCTGGCAACTGTGATAATGTGTGTGAAAGTGTGTAAGTCTTTGTTGACACCTGATTTTGTGATCATTCACACTTACTGCACTTCCCTTACCCCTCCTTTAGCCCTGCAGCTGATATCACTCACCTTCAAAGATACCTTTGGGCAGCTCTTCAACATATAAGCTTCTTGGCACTTGCGATAACTGCATAGTACCATAGTGTAGCAAACTAGTTAGGTAGGAGCAGTGATAATGTGTGTGAGTCTTTGTTGATACCTGATTTTCTGGTCATTCACACTTACTACACTTCCCTTACCCCTCTTTAGCTCTGCAGCTGATGTCACTCACCTTCAAAGATACCTTTGGGCAACTCTTCAACATATAAGCTTCTTGGTGCTTGCGATAACTGCGTAGTACCATAGTGTAGCAAACTAGTTAGGTAGGAGTAGTGATAATGTGTGTGAGTCTTTGTTGATACCTGATTTTGTGGTCATTCACACTTACTACACTTCCCTTACCCTTCTTTAGCTCTGTAGCTGATGTCACTCACCTTCAAAGATACCTCTGGACAGCTCTCCAACATTTAAGCTCTGTGGTGCTTGTGATAATTGCGTAATGCCATAGTGTAGCAAACTAGTTATGTAAGATTTCCAATCCTGGTCCTTGCAACTGTGAAAATGTGTGTGGTTGTGTGTGAGTCTTTGTTGACACCTGATTTTGTGGTCATTCACACTTACTACACTTCCCTTACCCCTCCTTTAGCTATGCAGCTGATGTCACTCACCTTCAAAGATACATTTGGACAGCTTTCCAACATATAAGCTCTGTGGCACATGTGATAACTGTGTAACACTATAGTACCAATACATAGCTTGGTAGGGGTTTGAAACTCATTACTGGCATGTGTGTGTGTTGCTACATTTTCATATTGAGGACCCATATGTCCCAATGTCACTACAAGGCCAACAGTTGTCAAACACTGTAGAGGTTGTTGTAGACAATCCACAACCATGCATTTATATATAAGCAACTATTATAATACCTAGAGACCTCTCTCCACCCATGGATCATATACAAACACACTTGGCTCTTTCTCTTTTCCTTTCTTTCTTTCCCTCTGTCTCTCCCTCTCCATCTCTGGTAGATGTGGAAAAATGCATCTGTTTTGCATAGGCGGCAGCTTGACTTTGGTAGGTAATGCACATGATCAGCTGATGGCCTGTGCACGAATTGGAGTCCTCCACTTGCTAATTGCATGTGGAACACCTGTGACACCATTCTTATAGCCAATTACATGGAACACACTCCAATAAGTAAGCACTGCAAGTGGGTGTTGGCCCTTCTCTTTCACTGTGAGCAGGACTTCATGCGGGTGTGTGACAAACAGCATCACAGAGGGTAGTTGGAAATACCTCTTACAACAAACACTGTGGAAACAGGTGAACAAACTGGAGGGGGATGTTGAAGACATGGGGACATAATGTAAGTATTGCTGTTCTACATTTGATGTAATGTTGGTTTAACAAGGTTTGTGTGGATATGGCTGTTCTGCATGATTTAAAGTCTGGCATGACAATGTTATGTGGTTGAGAAAACTCTCACCTGTAGGGTTATCTGCAGACTGGCCAGAGTGTGGAGTCTTAGATTTGGTGTGTTACTCACACATTTTCTGTCATTATAAATGCAGTAGCATACTATGATGAGTGTAGTCAGTAAATGGTAACATCCATGTGTGTTACTGACTTCATATCCCTCAGAAGAGATATGTCACAACACACCCTGCTACACCAGCAATGTTCTCATTTTATAACTGCAATATGTCAATATTGGCCCTGTGTTTGTGCCTTTGTCCCTTAAGTCTGTCACCCTTTGTCCATATATCATGCAGTAAGAGGTGGATATGTACAGAATACCATTATTTACTGACATAATTCCTGATATCAAGCCAGTGATATATCAGACTGCCAGACATGTAATGTATAGGAGGCCTAATAGTTGAGGACAAAACCTGGACATTCTGTTGTAGTCTGTACAGTAGTGAGGCCTGTGTACTTATGGCAATTGTTGACAGAGTGTCAGTATTGTGTAGCAGTGTATTGTGATTATGTTATTTGGCCTGTGTACAGACTGGGGTAGATCTCAGTGTTCTTGGTCCTGTTATATCTGACATTGCATGCTGCTCCAGTTTCTGATACCCCACCAGCCTATATGTTTGTACGGCCAAACTGAGGCATGTCTATTACCACACTCAGGCATCAGACTACACTGTAAATTGGGCCAGTATATGTAGGGTTAGTGTGTGCGTGGCAAACATGATGATGACTTTTGTTCACACAGGCCATAGACTGTACTATTACTTAGGCTTACCATTATGTAACTGTGACTGTGTTGAGATTAGTTGTGGGTATGCACTTTCGCACTGGTGTCTGTTACTTCATGCTGTTACACGTCTGTAGTGCCTGCTACATTTGCAATTATATGTGTATTCCCCCAAAGGTAAATTGGGTTAGTGTTGTGGCAGTCTGCCTGTAGTGCAGACAGTGCTTGGTGACATGCCTAGCAGCTCAGTGTATTTACCCATGTGTGATGTTATGTCCAGGTATTTGTCAGATGTGCTGTTGCCTGGCCACCATATGTGTTGTGTATTTCTTATAGGTTCATAGGTTCATAGGTTCATACTAGGCTATCTGCCCTAGGGCATTTATAAGCCTAGCCAGAGTGTGTTCCCGGGGTAAACCTACGATCTCCCATCCACTCGTCAAGATTTCTCTTGAACAGAGTCAGTGAGGGGCTCTGCCTCACATGGACTGGGATTCTGTTCCATAGTGTAGGGAGTCTCTGGGTGATGAATCTGTCCCTCCAGCATGTCCTATTTATATCCGTGTTGAGGTTTAAGTCTCTTGCTCTCGTGGCTCTGGTGGATTTGGATTTTTTGAGGTGGAGCATGTCCATTAATTCCGGGTTGGACATGGCCTTGTATGTCAGGCACAGATCACCTCTGAGCAGACGATATGCACTGAATAGAGCTGGAGTTTCTTCAGTCGGGCATTATGACATATGTTTGAGCCCCTTTATCCTTTTGGTGAGGAACTTTTGGGGTCTTTCCAACTGCTGCAGGTGTCGGGTAAGGTACATTCTGAATGGGGTGTTGTACTCAATCATTGGTCTGATAAGTGAAGAGTACAGGGGTACAATGACCTCTCCTGATCTGGATGTGAATCCCTTCATGATCAGGTGGGCAATGTAGAAGGCCTTCCTAACCACTTTGGCAATGTGAGTGTCAAAGAGGTTACTGTCAACTTGGGTCCCCAGGTCCCTGATAACTTCTTCCGTGTTTAATGGATTACCACCTATGTGGTAATTAGGGGTTACCTTGTTTTTCCCAAAGGGTATGACTATACATTTTTTGGCATTTAGCTTAAGGCCATGGCTCTGGCACCAGTTATCCATTTCTATGAGAACTTTCTGGAGGATGTCTGTGTCTGATGGAGTGTCAATTATGGTGCCCAGTTTGCAGTCATCTGCAAATTTTGTCAGCCACAATCCCCCTATGTTTGCCTGCACTTCAAAAAAATAAATGCCGAACAAGAGGGGGCCCAGGACTGAGCCCTGTGGGACACCGCTCATGACCAGCTTAGAGTCTGACATGGCACCAGCAACTCTAACCCTGTGTGTTCTGTCCTTGAGCCAGTTTGCAACTCATCTTGTGACATATGGGTTTACATCTAAGCTGGTGAGCTTTTCTATGATGCCCAAGTGGGGTATTGTGTCGAATGCTTTGCTAGGTCAAGGTAGGCTGTGTGAACTGCCTTACCCTCATCAATGGCCTTAGTGACTGTTTCAAAAGTCGACCAAGTTCAAGAGGCAGGATCTGCCCTTGACAAAGCCAAATTGGTAGGATCCAGTGTCTGTAGGTCCCCAATATCTTTATTTATGAGTTCCATTATGATCCTCTCCATAGCTTGCAGACAAGGCTCGTCAAGCTTATGGGGTAATTTCCAGGGTCCAGAAGCACCGCCTTTGTGGAGTGGGACCACAGTTGCCGACGCCATTCTTTGGGTACGTATCCTGTAGTAAGGCTAAGATTAAACAGCAGCCTTATGTGTGGGTTTAGTTCCTCATTGAGTTCGGTAGCACACAGCCGGGGACACCGTCCCATTGATGCTGTGTTTTTGCTTTAGAGAGAGCAGCTCTCACCTGGGCATCTGAGATGTTTGGGAGGCTAGACTCTGGTGGGATAGATATTTCTCCTTTGGGGGAGGGAGGAGAAATTTGCACTGAACCTGTCTGCCAGTATGTTGGCAATGTCTGTGGGTTCAGTGATTTTTTATCATTTTGGACTAATTCTGAGCATATCTGGGAGTTTCCACCCAGGTTTCTAACATAGCTAAAGAAGGCTTTATGATTGTCTTTTGTGTCATTAGCGATTTTCTCTCAAAGTTGGCCTTGGATGATTTTATAAGTGATCGTAGTTTTTGCTAGTATTGATCAGAGATGCCTTCCCATTTAGGGATTTTGCTCTGTCATGTAGTAGCTTTCTCCTCTTGTTGTAGAGTTTGTTTATGGCTGGAGTCCACCAGACCGGCCTGCCTTTGGTGGAAAAGGTCTTGATTTTATTAGGGATTGCTTGATCCATACATTCCTGGAGGTGCTCAGAAGGCATTTGTAAGGGTTTCAGCAGCGTGGGTTGTGGTTTCTACTGGCTCGGGCCTTGAAGGATACCACTCCAGTCTTAAGAAGTGTGAAGTTTGCTTTTGAGAAGTTCTTCACTGTGGTCTTTTGCTGGGGTGGGGGGATGTGGATCTCCAGTGAGATTAATTTAGGGTCTGATCTCACCAATGAGGGATATACTTCGGTGTGGAGCATTTTGTCCCCATGTTTGTGATGATCAGGTCTAGTATATTTTCTCCTCTTGTGGGAATGGTGACTAGTTGTTCCATAGCATTTGAGTTTATGAACTCAAGGAACCTTTGGGCTAGGGTGTTGGGGCTTGAGTAATGTTCCCAGTCTATGTTTGGGTAGTTGAAGTCACCCAATATGATGGTGTTTGGAGACATTTATACTCTCCAGTGTCTTCAGGAAGGCTGTGTGGGTTTCCTGAGTTTGAGAAGGTGGTCTGTAGCATGTTACAAACTGTAGGGCAGTTTTACCTATGGTTAATTGCACCTGGATGGTCTCCGATGCTTCGTGCGTTGCCACTAACCTGGAGGTGTGGGTATCCTTTATGAATATGGATACTCCCCCTCCTTTTGTAGTTCGGTCCGGATTTTGGGGCCGGAACGCATGATATGAGGTATAACCTGATAGTGCTGGGGTGCTCTCAGGAGCCTTGAACCAGGTTTCAGTCACAGCACAAACATTGATGTTCTCCATAAACTTCAAGGGCGTGCATCCTGAGGTTTAGACTTCTGGCATTGAGCAGTATTACCCTTAGTTTTTCTCCATTTTTGTTTTCTAGGGCGGTAGGTTTATCATTTGAGCCTTGCCTAAAAAAGGCACTATGGGGGTGGCAAGAGCCTTTGCCAATATCCGGAAGCCCAGGGGTGACAGGTGCAAGCCGTCCCTTGCGAAGCAGCGTGGCTTGTCAAGCATGTCATCCCAGGCAGACAGACATTGGATCCCCTTAGAATGACACCAGTAATTAAGCCAATTATTAAAGCTGATCATTTTGTCTCTGTATTGTGGCATCATTCTTGGTGAGGGTAGGATACTGCTCAGGGTCAGGGTCATACCGGCCAGGGCTACATAATTTGAGAGCTCCTCTATGTCTCTTTTCATGTAGTCCAGGAGGTACGCCTCAGGTCGCTCACACCGCATGGACAATGACTGAGTCATACTTGTACTTGCTGTGGCTTGACCTGAGTGCTTGTGTTATGTGGCGGATTCTAGCGCCTGACAGGCAGCTAACTGTGATCTTTTCCTTGTTCAGTCTGGTGAGTGGGACGTCAGTGTGTCTGACTATGGAGTCACCTATAACAAGTGTGTCTGGCATTGTGTTTGGCCTTAAGGGCTGTGACTGTTTAGCACACTGACTTTGAGAACTATGTGTTGCATGTCTTATGTCTTGAGGTGGCAGTTGCTTGGGTGTCTGCTTTGGAGGCCTCTGTAGTTTTGGTAGATTTTTGATCAGTGCCTCCTGATCAGTTAATATGCATTAGGACAGACAGGAGGGTGTGAATGCATCAACAGTGTGAGCTTATCTAGTCCAGTATTTCTGATATATCCCCATTTTCATGACTTTAAGCATCCCCTTTGTCAGGCTTGTTCCACATTTCTTGCACTAAGGTGTTCTGTGTATACCGCCTGACTGACCAGATTGTTTCAGACTGTCCATGTTTAATGCTCATATTTCTTCTGTATTCCACATGATCATTACTGTGATTTGTGTGGTACTTCACTATGATGATTTTATGATGTCTGTCAGTAACTGATGGTGCACAGTTTCAGAAGAGCCTTGCTTCACAACATGTATATTGACACAACCCCTGTCACTGTAGCAACATTCTACATTTATAACTGCAATACATACATTATGTTCCCTTGCACTAAGAGGTTGAGAGTTATGGTGCTGAGGTATGACTCCACTACATGTCATGGGCATATGTTTTATATATATATATATATATATATATATATATATATATATATATATATATATATACACACACACACACACACACATATATATAGAAAGATATATATATATATATATATATATATATATATATATATATATATATATATATATATATATATGTGTATATGAATATATATATATATATATATATATATATCTAAACAAACATATATCTATATCCTTTTATGTGCAAACATGAGTGTTATTAATCTATGTGTATATTTACTTATAAGAACATGACTGATTCAACACTATTTTCACTTACAAGTACTAAACAATTATAATAGTCAAAGCAGTTATTCACTACTATTCAGTATGTGTACTAAATGATATATTTGAAAAACAACAGACATCTCCACAGTTCAGATGTCATAGTGGTTAACTGCTGTGACTATAGTGTACAGGGTCCTGGGTTCAAGACCTGCAAGGGCTGTTTATTTTGTTGCTTGGCAGAGCAAGGACTGTTGGATACAGAGTGGTTAAGGCAGTTTTGAGCATCTTTAAGCATGTTTGCCCGACGGTAAGCAGTTCTAACGTACAGTTAAATGAATAAGTGCTTTGCTTCCCAGTGCACAGATCTTCTTAGCATTTAAATTTAAACAATGCTTACACCTGCTAAGCATAGCTCAGCCCTGGTAACCAGTGATCACATTCCAGTATGATAAAATAGCAGGGTAACGACATCTTTAATAAGTGTATTTAATTCCATGTACATAAGATGCTTCTATATGCTGTCATTACAGTAGCATGGGGCGTGAGTATACTGTATGGAACACCTGAGTATACATGGGTAGTACCACAATCTTTTCTCTTTGTATGTGTTTCATGCTCAGGTTATATGCAGTCACACTTTTATTTTATTTTACATTTGTTAACCGGGCTAGTCCAACTGGATATATGTCCATTTTCAGTGGAGGCCCGGGGAGAAAAGCTCCGCTATAAACTACTAAAACAAGTTAAACTTATACAAACAATATAAAATAATGCAGAAATAAAAAATATATAATAGTATTTAAAAACTTAACATAACCAACTGCAAATTCCCTAAGGATCAGAGTACAAAATGAGGCTTAACATAGAACAAAAAAAATGAATACCCAAGAATAATACTCTATTACAGAATTGAGAAGAAAATAAATATAGATATGTAATTTATTTGAAGAGGACATTCAAGTGGGGTAGAAATTAGGAAAAAGAAATAAGGGGATAAAGGAAACCAAGGGCAGGAAAGAAAAAAAGTTCAACTAGGGTTGGTACAAGAGCAGAGCCAGTGGTTGGAAAGGAAGAGTTTTACTTTAGCTTTAAAAAGTGGGAGTGAAGATAGTGTAGATAGGTATTGAGGTAGTTTGTTCCATGTTCTGCCAACTGAGTTGGAGAATATGGAGTCACCTGCTGAGTTATTTGATTGGGAAATTTGTATCAGAAGTTTGTTAGATGAGCGTAGGTTCCTCTGATTATTGTAGGGTTGTATGAGGGAGGAGAGAGTTGGAGTGTTGTTAGGGTGATAAAGGGCTTTGTGGACAATAGTAAGTTGGTGGAATTGTATTAGGTTGGGTAATTACAGCCAGCCTAGTTTTTTAAGATTAAGACAATGATGAGTCCTATAAGGAGATGCTGTGGCAAATCTGGCAATGTTGTTGTAGGATGAAGCTAGTTTATTGAGATTGTGCTTAGAAAGATTAGTGTAAATGGTGAAAGCATATAGAAGGGTAGAGATTAAGTGGGTTCTAGCAATGGTAGTTCTAGTTTCGGGAGTTAGGAAAGCTTTGATTCTATAGAGAGCCAATTTTTCTGTTAGTAGCTTTAATTGTAACGTTGATATGAGTGTCAAATTTCAGTTGATTGTCAATGGTAATACCCAAGAGTTTAGTGGTTTGGTCTGGGGGGATGAGGGTACCATTATTGGATGTAAGTGTGAAGTTAATAGAGGGGGATAGGTGAGTTGGTGTAAAGAGCAGGAGTTTGGTTTTCTTGGGGTTGAGGAGTAGACAATGATTCGAGAACCATTGCTCTATAGTTGTGAAGGTATTTTGTGTGAGAGTGTGCAGCTCGCTTTGAGTTGAGGCTGAGCATATAATGGTTGTGTCGTCAGCGTATTGAATGCAAGTTAACTGAGGAGTAGCTAGATGAAGGTCATTTATAAAGATAGAGAACAGGAGAGGACCTAAGATAGAGCCCTGAGGGACCCCTATAGTGTTGGGGAGGAGATCAGAGAGATGGTTATCCCAGAGAACTGCCTGTTTATGGTTGTCCAGATAAGATGCGAACTAGTTTAAGGCAAGATTATCTAGAGCGAGGGATCTTAAATGGTAGAGAAGAAGTTGGTGATTGACCATGTCAAAGGCTTTAGACAGGTCAACAAAGAATGCTGAAGAAAGAGTGTTCTTGTTGCGGTTTTTGTTAATAGAGTCGATAAAGGATAGTAATGCTGTGCTAGTACTATGGAATGGTTGAAACCCATGTTGACAATTAGCCAGGAGGTTGTGGATAAGTAGGTGGTGAAGTAATTGTGTGTGGATGCATTTCTCCATTATTTTTGCAAGAGGAGAAAGTAATGCTATAGGACGGAAGTTTGAATATTCAGTGGAGTCCCCTCCCTTGAATAGAGGAATAATATAAGAGATTTTCCAGAGTGATGGAATAGTACTTTCTTTTATAGTCCTGTTGATGAGTATAGAGATGGGATAGGAAAGAGCTTTAGCTCCTAGGCGGAGGTATTCAGCTGGTAATTTGTCTGCTGAGGGGGTTGTAGGCTTTAGTTTTTGAAGTAAGGATGATATATAGGAGGTTGGTATCGGTTTTAGGTGAAATGGAGGGAGAGAGGTAGTTTGGGTTAGTAGTTTGGATGTATCAGGGTTTTGTTGGTTAGCCAGTTTTAATATGGCTGAAGTAAAGAAGGTATTAAAGGCATTAGCTGTTTGTAGTGGGTAGTCAGCCACTTGCATGTATTGTATCATTAAATTACTACTTTTAACAGTGATTTTCCAAGTAAGAGTAGATTGAAGATTGTAGTGCTGGAACCATACACCCCTGCATGTAAAGCTGGACTCTGAGTACTGAGTATTATGTTCTTGGCATTTAACCTGTATGTTTTTATGTGTCTCCTATAGGACATATCATTGAGGACTGCTGTCATGTAGTAATGGCATACCTATCAGTTTCAGACGTTTGTCAGAACATTCATCCTAATGCATAACCTGATGGCTAGCTACTTTATGTCTGTCCTCTGAACAGATGTGCAGATGTGAGGTATTCATCTTGGCTGCTTACAGGCAATCTCTGATTGACTGACACTTACATGTTTGCCCAGCTATCTTATGAATGCCACAGCTAGGAAACCTCACTCTGTATATACCACACGCCATGGATTCCTCAACCAGACTACCACAGTCAACAGAACATGTTTGGGTACAGGTCCCTAACCCAGACACTGGCCATATTATACAATATTTGTTGCATACATGTCAATTGGAGCACCTCACTGGCCCTCTTCATGAAAAGAAACAGATGAGTGGATGTTGAATTTAACTGTCCCCCTGGGGATCACTCAAGTGGCATCAGTTGATAGATAGCCTGCTGACAAATGTCAGGTGGCATGATACCAGTGTACTCACATGCCCTACTATTCTCATCTCTCCATGGACATTAGCCTGATATACACTTAGGAACACCTGCACCTATGGACCTCAGTACTGACAAATGTGTGTGTGCATTATTGAGTATAACAGTGTCTGTGTGTTTGCAAACTTGTAGTTGAAAATCCTCTGAGGGCCTTCTCACCCACTACACCCGCATTGCTATACTTAGAAAGGGCTGCTGCTTTAATTCACATTAAATGTACCTTGTGACACTGTTCCCCCTATGGGCTACCTGGAGCTTGCAGTACCAGCAAAACACTGTTCTACAAATGGGTCGATAGCTGTGGGTTACCCTCTGAGTCCTTGTAATGTGAGTATGTGTGTGTATGTGTGTTGAATTGTGTGTGAGTGTGCATATTTGTAGGAGACAGCATTCTGAGGCCACATTTTCCAAATACACTAAACCTTGCCATACATTATAAGGGATGGTGATGTTGCTGACATTAGGAGAGCCATGACAAACCCTTACCCTACTATCCCTGTGGCATGTGCAATAAATGCATATCCCTGTAGTAGCACTGATTAGATAGACAAAGGTTTGTACTGCAGTCCTGGTCAATGTGTGATTGTGGGTATGTCAGAGCATTATAATGAGTTTCAGTGAGTACAATATCCAGTGTGGGGTGTGGGTGCTGGGTATACTGTCTTTACACCATGGTACCCCCAGTACATGTCCCAAGGTCCACTGTATGAGGACCACTGTCACCATCAACCATACAGGTAACTGATTACACTATCCAGCCCAATGATGCATGTGCTGTGTGCAAAAACTCTAACAGTATGGACTCACTGACAAGGTAGTTAGCACTGCCAAACCCAGATCTGTCAATTGTGTCTATGACTGTATGCGTTTGTCAATGTGTATATGACAGTATGTCAAACTGTGTATTGTTCATTAACACCCAGTACATCCCCCATTACCATACTGTACAAGGCTTGGTGATGTTCTTCACTTAACAGGAAACTCGGGACACACCTCACCCTAAAAGCTCTGTGGTGTGTGCAATTAAGGCCAAGCACATTAGTAGCAATAAGTACCTAGGCAGGGTTCTACTCTCAGTGTTGCCAAGTAAGTGTGTGTGTATGTGAAGGGATCTACTTCCGTTTGCAGAAAATATATGTCCCACTAGATCATTTGTCCGAGAACTAACTGGCAAAAGGTAACATTTCAAAGCTATCATCTTGTGGAAATTCATTCCATCGAAACTAGTAGTGGATGTGTAAATGCACTCTTCCCCACTGTACAGCTGTACAGCGATACTGGAGTTGGTATATATAGTTGGGTGTGGTTGTTGTGGGCACAGCCACCCACATTGGGATTATTGCTGTGTGTATCCCCCCGCTTAGTGTGCTGTTATACTGTGCAGTTTATGTTAACAGGTTAAGTAGTTGTTAATCACACTATGTGTGGTTCTACACCATCCCACACCCTCCAAAGGGGGGGGGGGGCTGTGTCACCCACACCAGCACACCTACGTTTACCAACTCCAGGATTGCACTACATTGGGGAAGAGGACATATACCCTGCCAGTACCATTGTCAATTACATTAAACTGGCAGACTGATTATTTACTGATGTGATGTTTTGGCAATTTGGTCTTCATGGAATTACATAGGTCAAAATGAGTTCACTGCAAAATGAAGTACATCCATGTGAACAGTATTCTCTGTGTATTGCATCAACACCAAAGCCTGTGTGTGTGTGTTATTCACAAACATTTGGTGTGTGCCACCCAGTACACATACCATTTTCCACTGTAGAAGAGCTGCTTACATCAGCCACCATGCACTCACCTGTATACACCCCTCAGTTCTATCAGCCATGTGGCACATGCAGTGACTGTTATACAGACCTGTTACTTGTGTTCAGCTGTACCCAGAATATCACACAGTCAATGTATCACTACAGTGCCACATCCCTTGTAGGGAAAGACAGCAGACCAACATCCTGCTGACACAGAGACACCCAAAACACAAACAGAATACATTATGGAGACCACAATCAGTCAGTGTTAATAACAGCTATAATTCATCATGGCTGGACAGCTACACACCATGATGTGTAAGCATTATTCATTCTAGCTGAAAACACTTTAAACAGCATTACATTGCTAAACCTTAGTACATTCACCCTGTGCATCAGAACCATATTAGCATTTCCCTGCATTGATAGTATGGATGACAGGGATTTGGCACAGGTATCATCATATGCACAGGATGTGTTGTGGGTTTGCCAAAGGCCTAGGCTGAGTCATTTGGTTGACATCATGTGTGTGAGTTAGGGGGTTCTTTATTAGATGGGCTGTGCAGAAGTGGTGTGTGTAGGTATGGAGGTGCTCTAGCTGTGTTGGTGATGTGTGTGTATGTATGCACACATTTTGCCATGTGGATGCCCTATACAGGGGTTTGTTGGAAAGCTGAAGACTGTATATGGCAGGGTATACAGTTCACTGTGTCTGGCCATGGACACAGGAACTGCACCTGCCAGGGGTTGCATGGGCACTATCAGGCAGAAGCCCAGATATGCTACTCTCCCTTGATATGACAATTGCCCACTGGATCTGCGTTCCTGCTGGGACTGGCCAGGACCATGTGCATGTGGCCTGCTGCATTGTGGTGTGGATAGAACCCCTCCTCTGCAGTGCTGGTGCTGATACTGCCACTACGGGAGCAGCTGTGAGTTGTTGCATGTCCACGTAGACCTCCACCTGTTGGTGTTTCTGACCTACGTCCATGTGGCTGATGCCCTACTCCCACCACATGCTCTACTACAGACACCACACAGTCGAGGATTCCCACCATCTCACCCAACCATCTATCCATGACCTCTGCAAAATAATGGTGGGCACCTACAAGATCACGGATGTTGTCACATACAGCAGGAAGAGTAGCTGTCTGGAGCCTCAGGCTATCTTTGGTGTAACGTTCCATATGTGCCTGTGCCTCCATGATGGCCCAAAACATGCGTCTGGTGACACCTGCTGTGGCACTTCTGCCAGGGGCATGATGGCCAACAGTCCTCCTACAAGCACCCCTGTACATCTGCCTGTGTGGTACCTCGCTGGTCATCTGGCTATGGCTGTTGTGTACAGACACACTTGCCATAGTCACCACACTTTCCTGTCACATGCCACCACCCGCCAACTGTCACTCATCTATGGCCACTGGTGATAGGGTATGTATGGGCATTGTGGCTGTGTGTGATGATGGGGTGGATAAAAGTGGGATGTCAACCAATTGCACAGATTCAGCCCCTGACAACCCTGCCTGTGCCTCACTATGCTTATCATCATTGTCAGAGTCTATATGGACACTAACATCAGTTTGCCTGCAGGAGGGGCCCTGATCCACCTCACCACCTGTGAGTGGCAAACAGGAAATGTAGATTAAGGCCTGTACATTATGGTTTACTTCTACACACATATACACTTACAGGTGAGGTGGCACAAACATATTACACAGACCTCAGTACCCAACAATTGACATGCATGACATATGGCACTCAATATCAGATAGTGCAGCCATTCTAAATCCTGGTTACAAACAATATACATATGTGGGATGCAGGAGTCATGTTAGTAGGTCATGCCCCACCCCCTGGGAAGACTGTACCTATGTACACATTAATGCTGTGCACCTGTACAGCACACTGGCATGCACTGTACACCATACCTCACAACCATACAAATCATTGGTTAATGTGTTATATGTGTAGCAGTTATGTTTACTCTGTTCTTCACAACCCATATGTGTTTGTCTGACACATGACTGGGATGATATGAAGATGGATGTCACTAATGAATGACTGACATTTGATTCCCAGATCTAATCATCATCAGTTGATGTATGTGTAATAACATCTGTGTACACTGACTACCTTCCAAGTCTCATGTGGATTTCAGGAGCATACACACCCCTGTTGACATGGCAGCCTCTTCTATGATATGCAATGAGGCCACATTACTGCAGTCAAAAACATTACACACACCTGATATGTGACATATGACCTATGCAATCCAATCCTGAGTCAGATGACTGTCAGTCATGGAGATGCTGACTGAGATGTGTACCATAGTTGGGGTGCATAACTGTGCACACCCTTAAACCAATGGGTTGTTGAAGCACCTGCTAACTGAAATACAGCAGTCACTATTCCTGGAAGGGGCACAGTAGCATGGCACATCCTTGCCTTTGCATAATTAGGTCCATCTTCCCTACAAAGGTACCACAACTCTGTCAGATTGCATGGTCAGCTCATGTGCACAGCCCATGGAAGTCACACAGGGACTTCAGTATTGCTGTGGAGTGTGTGTTATGTGTGGGCCAATTCATAACCTTGAACATGTTAAGATACAGCTACTCTTAGCTAGCTTTGGATGTAGGCTTCAGTTCACTGTTGTATTTGAAGCTGATACCCCTCCCCATCCTCAACCTTATTGCAGATGCCTGACAACTGTGGCCCACACATGAGTGTTAGTTTGCATTGTTCCACATTCACTCCACCATGTCTACAGGCCTACTTTCAGGTAATGAACAGCAACCGTAAAGGTGTACACTGGCACTAGCAACCTTCAAGTTGGGGATGGTGGCCCTGATGTGATGTGAGCTGCTGCCTGTGCACCACACGTAACCTTGGGACTACTGTCTGTTGGTTTGGGCTTTGGTCTCATGACAGCATTACATGTTGCAACACATGCCTTTGGAAGACCTGTGTCATGCTTTTACTACCTGTACAGAGGCCTGGATGATGTTTCTTGTGGGATAAATCTCCCATCTACTTACCCTAACCCATAGGACACACTTATGCAGACTCCAGGTGATTGCTGATGCAGGTAATACACAGGCAGGATTTGCTAGATATTTGTGCAACTGCCTCAGTGTTGCTGCATGTATCTGGGTAGCCTCGCTGACCAGTTTGCACTATGTATTGTCATCTGTATTGGATGTTCATCTGTGTCTTGTCAACATCACTGTTGTCCCATATTTAATACACCTCTAGATGACTATCTGCACTGTTTGCCATGGAATATACAATGGCGAGGTAATGTTATTTTACCCTACTCCTGTCTACTTCCTTTCAGATATGGGATCCATGTCATGCCTTGGAAGATGTCGGCAAGCCAAGGCTGCCTGTGTTGCAGGCAGCTGGCCAATTGTCATGGACATACTTCTCGGACAGCAGACCACTACATGGTGTGATATAGAGGCCTGTACTTGATGGCAGGTGTGTACAGTAGAAGAATGATTGCTCTCAGTACATCATAAGCTGCCTCCACAATGTGTTAATTGGAGTGTGTGCACACATATGCTTCCAGTGCATTGTAAAGTTTGTAAACCCCATATTTGTTGTCCTAACATAGGATTCTATTTTATACATTAATTGCACATGTTACGTGCAGATTACGGGTTGTAAAAGGTGTGGAATGTGATATTGTCCTCTGTCATTGTATATATCAGGAACAGTTTACACCATCATAGGGGTGTGTACACATTTGTACCGACTGTTTGAAGGTTATGTTTCATACATGTCCCTACTGTAGGCCATTTGTCCCACCATTTGGCTTGTCTCGGTCCACACAACTTGCACTGACGGTTGTGAGGTATACTGCAGGACTCCTACCTACCTTTCACACTGCTGACCACTGTGATGCTGTGCAGTTAACACCAACAAAACTGAACATGTACTTCATGTATTATGGGTAGGTGTGATAAATGTGTACAGAGCATATAACATGGCCTTAACATGGCTGGTGTATTGGCAAACATGAACAAACTGTGCCAACAAAAAAATATAAGTATATAAATATGCTTAAGGAACAAACATACATAAAACACATCTGAAAATTATTTTGTCAAAGCTCTAGTTTTAAGAATAGGCAAAACAGAGACCATATCATTAATACCAGGTTCATTCATACCGTTTAATAGCATTTGCCATTTAAGTTCACTTCTATCAATTTTAAGTTCTCACCAACCACCTCTCATACCTTTTGGTGCTACCTCAAGAATTCCAAATTTAAATTTTGTAAAACTTCACAAGCCCTTGAATGTCTATACAATGCATTGTTTTCATTACTTTGAGAAATAGCCTAGTTATGTTCGTAAATTCGTCTTCTGAACACTCGCTTTGTCTTTCCTACGTAATAGTAGGAACAAGCTTCACAAATTGCTAGATAACCTATTCCCTTGGTAAACAATTACCTTGCTTCAGTCTAATATATTGACTAATACTGGGTAAGTTTACACTCACCCCTTCAAGAATAAATCTACACTGTGAACAGCAACCACATTTCGTTGTGTCTTTTTCACTCATCCTTGTTGTAGCCAGGTCATGTTCAAACAAAGTTAAGATTTTTACCTGTTTTTAACACAACTTTGGGACTGTCCCCTAAAATTTTCATAAGGTCTTCATTGGAGTTAAATAACACCCAATATTTCTTCAAAATATTTTGTACTTCTTTGGTCCCATCACCATATTCAATGATCATACTCTCATCATATCTATTCTTATCATTCTTCTTCTTAAACTGAAGTTGATCATGACCATTTCCAAGTATAGGTTTAAATTTTGTCCCCCAAGAAAAATCTAACTTCCTTGACTATTCTTAGAATAAAATCTCTAGGGTATCCTCTATCCAGAAACATTTCAACAATAAGGAACACCTCATTCCTAAAGGTGTTCCAACTGGAACGCATTCTGGCCACTCTAACCAGTTGGCCTTTAAGAATGTTCTTTTTTGTAAAATCTGGATGATGGCTGCTAAAATCTAAGTAACTGTTAGAAAAGGCATCTTTTCTGTAAATAGTAGAAGCAAAGGTTAAGTGTTCAATAACCTTAGAAATGGTAACATCTAAATCGTCAATACTTGATTCAGAACTATTACTAGTAAACTTCAAAAATTAACCTAAATCATTCAGGTACTCGGCCAGGTCTTTCTCCCACAGAGTATTATCCTTCCAAAGAATAAAAATATCATCAAGGTAATGAAGATAGAGAATCCATTGATCAGTGAATCTAGGGGTAAAAATAAATTTTTGCTCCTATGCATACATTACTAAATTGGTGTATATGGGGGCACAACTGACCCCAAAGCTATGCCTTTGACTTGCTTAAAATAACCTTCAAAAGTAAAAAAGTTTTTCTCCAAAATGTACTCCATCACACTCAATGTAAAATTAACCATTGTACAACTCAAATTGGTTAATTTAACAATCACCTGGGGGAAAGGAACCACTAGAGAATCATTTTAATCAAGATTCCAATTCGGATGGTACTGTAACTCAACTAATAGCCTTACTTACCCAACAGAATCACCACATGAATCTTCTAATGGGGAAACTCCAACTCCCAGAATGCTCCACCAGGGATAGAGCTCATTCAAGGAGTCCCACCACAGGAAATTTATGTAATCAAGGGGACATTTTTGACGTAACTAATACTGACAATTTGAGCAGTTCTTTACAAGCTGGAAATCAACAAATGACCGGAAACAGAATTAATTTTCAAGAATGGCTTAACAAGGACATATTTTCCTTTGGTGGAGTTAAACCTTCCAATTTTCGACAATAAATGCCTAGGACTTTGGCCAAGAAATTGTGTGAACTTGAAAAAAAAAACTTTTAAAGGTGAGGAACCTTCAGTGTGACAATAAGTATTTGAATGAAAGTATTAAATGTAAACATGTACCTAAAGGTCTTCATTTGTATAAATTTCCAACAGGGTTACATTTAAAAGAAAGTGAGAAGAATTAACTCATTGAAATGTTTGATCATTTCGGATGTGAGTTAACACAATATATTATTAGATTAAATAATGCTTGTATTAAGGAAACAATGGAAAGTGTTAATTCATTGAATGAAGATATTACTAGTGATTTGCTTTTCGAGTTTAACATTGCTAAATATGATAAAATTTTTAATAAAGTAGAAAAGCAAGTAGAGTTGAATATGTAGAGAAAGACTAAGAAATTAAACAGGGATGAGGATGTGTACAGCAAGGGTATTGCCTATCCTTTTCCCAGGTCATACTATTTTGGCAATAATGACCACAATAGATTTGAGACTAGGGTGGTCTCCCCCACAGATCTTGATGTGGGAGATGAAAGTGATATGGCAGGTGAACAATATGAACAACAATATCCTGTCCTTAGGAGGTCTGAGAGGATAGGGAATAGGAACCAACATGGGAATAATAATTCAAATTTTTATCGACCCCCATTACTCCAGGGCACCAAGAACTACCTGTGGGGACAAGGATGGGGCAGAGGCAACAAGAATTAGACAGGGAAATTTGTGTTTTGTTAAACTGTACCACGACCAAGGTAACAACAACGGAATTATAGATTCTTCCCATGACGGGAAGCTTTTAAGATGTTCTGGTTTTAATATATTTAATTATACAGGAATGGAGATCAATAGAGACCATTTTTGTCTTTTTAAAAAACGTTTTAAATTTACACCAGGTTCCAAAATTAGTTTGCACAGTACAGTGACAGAGTTTAAGTTGTACACCGGGAAATTGAATTTGAAATTATTCTTTCAGAACAATCCTGGAGAAGCACAAGGTAAGGATTATCAGAGAAACAATTTCAAATTTAAAAGCACTTTTAATCCACCTTCCCACTCTATCATTGGTGTGTTCCAACAACTGTGTTTAAAAGACACCCATGCAATTTTAGGGTGAAAAAAAAGAACATTTTTTAATTTAACCAAAGAGGAGAGTACAATTTTAAGAGAACTAAGACAAGATGACACGGTTCATGTTATGAAACCCGATAAGGGGGAAGGGATAGTGATAGCTGATAATTTTGATTACAGTGCTAAAATGATGGAGGTTTTTTATGATTCTGAGAAATATGCTGTGGACTATTTAAATGAAATAAGAATTGCCCATCGAAAAGTGCAATTGTTTTTAGAAGATTCACTTTTCCAGGGCATTATTTCGGAAGACTTGTACAATTTTTTTAAGAAGTGAGTACCCTACCATCCCACAACCCTTTGGTATACCCAAGGTACATAAGAATATTCCAAATCTGCCCTATATAATTATTATAGCTGCACATGACAGTTTTACTTACCCTTTGGGGGGGTTTATTGATCGTTTTTTAAAGAGCACAGTTTCTTCTATTAGTTACATTTTAAGAGACTCTTGGGATTTCCTTGCTAGGTTTAAAAAATAATTATTTAAAGAGAATGCTATTTTTTACAAGATGGACATAATTGACCTATTTACCTCCATCCCTCACGATGAAGGTTTGGAACTTTTCGGTGAGGCGATCGCTAAATTAACCAGTTTGAGTTGTACAATGGTTAATTTTACATTGAGTGTGATGGAGTACATTTTGAAGAACAACTTTTTTACTTTTGAAGGTTGTTATTTTAAGCAAGTCAAAGGCATAGCTATGGGGGTCAGTTGTGCCCCATATATGCCAATTTAGTAATGTATGCATGGGAGCAAAAATGTATTTTTACCCCTAGATTCACTGATCAATGGATTTTCTGTCTTCATTACCTTGACAATATTTTTATTCTTTGGAAGGATAACACTCTGGGGGAGAAAGACCTGGCCAAGTACCTGAATGATTTAGATTCATTTTTGAAGTTTACTAGTAATAGTTCTGAATCAAGTATTGACTACTTAGATGTTACCATTTCTAAGGATATTGAACACAACTTTTGCTTCTACTATTTACAGAAAAGATACCTTTTCTAACAGTTACTTAGATTTTAACAGCCATCATCCAGGTTTTAAAAAAAGAACATTCTTAAAGGCCAACTGGTTAGAGTGGCCAGAATGTGTTCCAGTTGGGACACCTTTAAGAATGAGGTGTTCCTTATTGTTGAAATGTTTCTGGATAGGGTATACCCTAGATAGTTTATTTTAAGAATAGTCAAGGAAGTTAGTTTTTCTTGGGGGACAAAATTTAAACCTATACTTGGAATTGGTCATGATCAGCTTCAGTTCAAGAAGAAGAATGATAAGAATAGATATGATGAGAGTATGATCATTGAATATGGTGATGGGACCAAAGAAGTACAAAATATTTTGAAGAAATATTGGGTGTTATTTAACTCCAATGAAGACCTTATGAAAATTTTAGGGGATGGTCCCAAGTTTGTGTTAAAAACAGGTAAAAATCTTAAAGTTTTGTTTGAACATGACCTGGCTACAACTAGGATGAGTGAAAAAGGCAAGACAAAATGTGGTTGCTGTTCACAGTGTAGATTTATTCTTGAAGGGATGAATGTAAACTTACCCAGTATTAATCAATATATTAGACTAGAGCAAGGTAATTGTTTAACCAAGGGAATAGTTTATCTAGCAATTTGTGAAGCTTATTCCTACTATTATGAAGGAAAGACAGAGCGAGTGTTCAGAAGACGAATTTATGAACATAACTAGGCTAGTTCTCAAAGTAATGAAAACAATGCATTGTATAGACATTCAAGGGCTTGCGAAGGTTTTACAAAATTAAAATTTAGAATTCTTGAGGTAGCACCAAAAAGTATGAGAGGTGGGTGGTGGGAACCTAAAATTGAGAGAAGTGAGCTTAAATGGCAAATGCTATTAAACACTATGAATGAATCTGGTATTAGTGATATGGTCTCTGTTCTGCCTATTCTTAAAACTAGAGCTTTGACAAGATAATTTTCAAGTGTTTTTTATACATGTTTGTTCCTTAAGCATATTTAGATACTTATATTTATTGTTGGTACAGTTTGATTAATAAGTGAATTAGTTTGGAATGGCTTTTTAAAAAAGACTTAATTGTTTTATTGGAAGCTGTATTTTAATGGCAATGATTAATGGGTTGTTATTCTGATGAAGTTTCAGAATTGACTTGAGACGAAAGCACTCAAATAAACTGGATTTATCTATGGAGATTGTCTCTGCGTTTATCTGGTGTTTGGCATACTTCACTTTATTACCCTGGTTATGTTTTACAACTTTTGATTCTTGAGGGTAATTTCGCCTTGTTTTCATTCAAACATGAAAAAAATACCCTCATGCTCACCAGCCACAAGCTGCTGCCCCAGTTGTATACCTGAAGGACCCACGTAGTTGTGGGAGAGAGGTAATTTCAGTAGCCACTCATGTGGCATTGCTACAGGGTGGAAGCAGCATTTCAGAACATTAACAGTACAAACAGCAATAGTACAGAATATGCAGCCCAACACCACAGATGTGCACATCTATGCATTACTAAACTCCAGCTACAGACTATCTTCTCTGATATGCATGTAGATTCTCTACAGATAGAAATGTAGACTCAGCACTTTTCTAGTTATGTGCACTGTGGCCTTACCTGCACGCTCCTCAGACATTGGTTGGGTGCCACCCACCTCAACAATGCTGGGTTCTGCTTCATGGTGGGTGAGCCGGGCAGGTGCACCAAAGCTGTCAAGGAGCTGTTCCTTATGTGTCAGTGGGGGCTGGATGGCTGCACCTCCACCTGTGGCTGGCTGCTCCCTTGCTACAGCAGCTGCTCGGTTCTGTGCATGATACAAAATGTTGCTGGCACGACCTGCTCATAATGCCACATCTGTTGTCCAGCATCATTCACTCTGTGGACCAGTTCTTCCCACAGGCTGTTCGGTCAAGTAGGGCCTCTGTGCCATGTCCAAACAGGACATTATACTGCTGTATGAGATACTGAATGATTACATCATTCTGCAATGAAATAAAGGCTGGTAGCCTTCTTCGTGGCATGGTAGCTGGAAGACATAAATAGGAGAAAAGGTTACATGACCTCATATGGTTGTCTACTTGCACATCAGCACAGAATATTGCTTGACAATATTACAAACTGCAACCTAACCCTATAATCAGCTGTCATTACACTCCTGGCCCTGACCTTTCTTATTCCACCCAATGTTGCACAGTTAACTGCATAATCCTCTATTCTCCATTCACTTCTGTGTATAGGGATGACAGTGGCCATCGTCCATGTGGATGGTGTGTGGATAGTGGCAAGTCTGTGTTTGACTGTAGTGTGTGATGGAGCTGTGAGCACATGCCTTAGCTCAGGTAAGAGGCAGATAGTGATGTTCTCATGGCCCAGGGAGACTTGCTGTTGTTGCCTTCAGTAGTCATTATGTACATGTTCACCACTGATGAGGGGGGTAGTGTATTTGAAGTACATATACCCCTATAGAATTTGTGTGGACAGGGTGACACTGTTCCCACCTAACCTGTGTGATGCATGTTGCCTATATCCATGGCATGTGTGTATGAGGTGTGCTTTACCCCCAGTACAGGTTGAATTTTGTTGTTGCCTCTGAGACTGACTACATATGTGGAGAAACTCTGTTGCAATTGTCCTTGGTGGTGTGGATATGTCTGATTTATAGTCATAATCAGCTTTACACAATGTCAGCTGTGAACATACATGCTTGCTGAAATAGAGGTGGACTTGATTCCAAGTTGTTGGCTGCGCCTATGTGTCCCTGTACAGCCAATATAGCATCCTATTATGTGCTTTGTGTATTGTTGTTGTCCACCAAGGGGGATTACTCTCTCCTTGGTGGAGGCTACTTTTACAGGTCAGGTATTGCTGATTGTATATAGCTATAGTGGATATGAAGTGTACACACCCCTGATACAATGCCTGGCATTTGTGCAACTGGAACATGATACCACAAAACACATTTCAAATAAATTCACACCTGTAATGTGACCTCTATCCTTTACAATTCGATGTAAAACATGACAACTGGCTCTGTGAACACATAATAATCAGTACAATAAGCCAGTTGAATGAGTGCACACACTCTTAAAGTGATATGTTGTGTGAACACCTGTTGAGATAACTACAGCATCCATTTGTCTTGGTTTGCACACTCAGTAGAAATGTACAGGTTATGGGTCACATTTGGGGTGTGGAACATTTTTGAAAGATTATCTATGGTCTAATTGCCATACAGCACACAAACCTGGCATTCCAACAGGAGTATGTACGCTTTTGATATCCACTGTATATAGGTGTTGCTATAGCTGTTAGTGTTAGGCATGGGCAATGGGTCATAACACAGATGAACATTTCACTGATTACTACATGATAATCATGCCGACTGTAGTACCTATATCAGTGTCAGGGCAATGGAACAAGTAGTAGCTGTACACATTTATTTCTGTTGTATGCACTGACACTAATATTACACACGTGCAACATGCACAGCCTATTTTGCTTGACTGGTTGTAACCCATGGTATCGGCTTTGTGCCTTCCAGCTGGACATACACATACATACATGTGCTCAGGGGATAACTGGTATACATTTGTGTTCTGTGTTAGTATGGCACACTGTATTCACAGTCTTGCTAATCAATCATACTTCTCAGCTGGTTATACCAGGACTTCAGGACAAAGACCGACATCAATGGTTGACAAAATAACATCAATATTGATACCATATTACTCTAGCTGCAACATACATATTTAAGTTGATTGCACATTAGCCTTTGACACCACTGTGATAACCTGGAAGATGTCCAACACTCATAACTACACTATTATGTTACGTTGTCATTGGTGGATGACTTGCTACTGATTTGGCCGACATAGGTCAAGTATATGTGTGTGTGTCTACAGATAACAGTCACAAATGTGCTTATTGTCCAGCAGAACACTGTACAGTTGAATGTTATTGATTCAAGATATCACATGCAGTTTGGCAAACATGTCTGCAACAGTACTGTACTATGCACATACCCTATATATGTCTGTTAGCTTTCCAAGACAATCATATATCATACTCATATAAACAGGTAACATATGGATATGGACAACATCCCATTAACTGGCCTAGCAGTGGCACAGTCACAACTGTTTGACAGACACTCTAGTGGCTGGCAAATGTGAGCTGTCCTTTCCCAGGGTGAGTCAGGCTCCTGAGCTGTGATACCACCTCTCAAACTCTTAGATCATCACATGTGGACAAAGCCTAGCATGATGGGGGAGGGTAAATAGGGACATATCATACATGTTCCTGTTACAGAGTTATAAAGTTTTTAGCATAATACAGTTTGCATTACTGTGACTGTTCTGAAGAATGTGCAGTCTTACACTCAAGTGTTTGTCATTACTTCATGACTTCAATCCTCAGCTATTTGTCAGACAGATAGAGATGTCAAGAGGAACAGACATAACAGTCTGATTTCAAACTCTTGACATTCTGTGAAGATTTGTACAGTTGACAGGTATGGGTGTGATGTCTCCCACTGCAGACAGAGCCAGATGCTATGGCCATAGCAGCTGTACAACAGGACATCAGTACAGCAAGATTTGCTGGCACATATACATTTTTAAAACTCAGCTATCCTATTATTACAGATCAAGTAATAGATTAAATTACATGTTTAAATGTTTAACATACCTTTTTAAGGGGGTTTGTTGTATATTCAAACCTAAGTGTTTTGGTTTGATTGTTGTCTCACTCTGTGTCATTTTCTCTCTCTGTAGTAAAATGATTGAGTGGGTTTGATTAAGTGACAGCATGGCTTTTGTAGGTGATGGTCATGACCAGGTGATGGCCTATGCACCAATCAGTGTTCCCCACTTGCTAATTGCATGCAGAGCAGCTGTGTAGTTCTTCCACTAGCCAATGTCATGGCAACCCACTCCTATAAATGTGTACTTCCTGTGGTCATTGTCCCTTTACCTTGCCTATAAGGAACACATCCTTTCTGTGTGTGGGCAGCAGTGTTACAGACAGCAGGTGAGAATATCTCTTACAACATGACATGTGGACATAGGCCAACTACAGGTTTATGTAAGGTTCCAGACGTAGGGACAGAGTGTGAGTATCACTGTTATATTCTTTGAATACTGCTAGTTTAACAGGGTTTGTATGTACATGCTAGTTCTGCATAGCTTGCAGTCTGACAATGTTATGTGTCTGCATAACTATCAGCTGTAGGGCTATCCACATAATGGCCATCATTATTAAGTGCTGACATTCCTGCTCTCATCCCAGTGATGTGAACTCCCACTCATGTTGTGGGGTAGGGGCCATAAATATGGGACATAGGCTAAACAACATGTGTGGCCGTGTACAGTCAAGAGGTCAGTGTATAGTAAACACTGTTATATACCCATGTAACACATTTTAGGGGGGTACATATTTGACTCTTAGGCTGTTAGTATATGTGAGGGATATTACTAATAAAAGCATAAAAGGTATGTAGCTGTACGTTTTGATACTATGGTGATGGGGACAGTGGTGGATTAGAGGTTACTGTTTGGCACACAGTCTGTTTGTCAGTTTGATAGACCAGTTTGAAGTGAAGCATTGTTATGTAAGGAATCAATTTACATTGTAACATTTGATAATTTCCCCACTAGGTGGTTAACTGAGGAATGTAATTGGAGGCTGTTGACTTAATCATGTAATTGAGCATTGACTGATGTTTGTATTCAAGGCAAGTGTGTTTTGTACTGTTGTACTACTTGAAGGCTTTTGCCATGACATCAGTGTCTGATACTTTGTGTGGTTTACTTTGGTTAACACCTGTCCCTCTGTGCAAGGCATTTTCATTGTCTGGCCAGTTGTGGCCTACTCATAAACCTCAACTGTACACATGTTTCCATATTGTCCAGATGTTGGCATCATAACTTTTGTGTATTCCTCCTTAATTATGTTCCTTTCTGGCAAAAAGCTGAGGATTGGACTCATTCAATGATGACAAACATTTGACTGTAAGACTCCACATCCTTCAGAAAAGTAATGCTACTGCAAAACCTCTAGTATTCTATCAGCTTTCTGAGATTGTAAGAGAATATTTATAATCAGTCCCTATTTGTCCACCATCATGTTATGCTTTGTCCATATTTTTGAATATAACAGATTGAGAGGTCTGGTACTGCTGATGAAAATTCTGACAACTGCAAAATGTCCTGAGATGGTAGGAGCAAGACAGTATCATATGTTTCCTTTAATATTTGCATAATTCAGTTATGCTGTATTTTACACACCAACATGCTGTAAACAAACAACTGAAATAGTACAGAAATAAACCCTTTTTTGGGAAAATGGTGGTATGTGTGTTTTTTAATGCAAACATTATAATTTGTGCAAACATATCACACTCTGGCCATTTGATAAGGTGGCAACTGTAGGGTTACTGGCTGTTTGGTTTCACTGTCCTCTCTTTAGTCATTTCAATTACTTGCCTAAGAGATTGCTGTATGTCTGGCCACTGTGTAAGACCTGTCATGATTATGTAGCGGCAGAGTGTGTAATTGTTATTGGGATTGTGTATGTGTGGGGTCAGCAGATGAATGTCCCATACCACCCCAGAATTCTATCTACAGTTTGACCTGCCACAGGATATGTAGGGGTATTGTGTGACTGTCATGGGGGATATATCTATCCACACAGCCACTGTACTGTGGTGTTTGCTATGCTTACCAGCATTTATCTGCAAGTGTGTTGTTTATATATATATATATATATATATATATATATATATATATATGTGTGTGTGTGTGTGTGTGTGTGTGTGTGTGTGTGTGTGTGTGTGTGTGTGTGTGTGTATGCACATATATGGAGCAAACATTCACAGACATATGTTTACATACATATAAATATATGTATATATATATATATATATATATATATATATATATGTAGGTATATATATATATATATATATATATATATATATATATATATATATATATATATATATATATATATATATATATATATATATATATATATATATATATATATATATATATATATGTAGGTATATATATATATATATATATATATATATATATATGTGTGTGTGTGTGTGTATATCTTATTTGAATGTTTACTGCTTCCACAATATACATTCCCTATAGTACAGTGATTGTCCTGCAAGATATGTTCATGAAATCATCCTGAACTCTTGTAGCTTACTTGACTTAATGGTTATGTGCTATGACTATGGTGTACATGTTGCTGGGTTCAAAACTGGCAAAGGCTGGTTATTTTGTTGCTGGGCAGAACAAGGGCTCATGGAGAGAGGGTGATTAATGCAGTTTAAAGCGGCTTTAAGCGGGTTTGTTGGCTTTGCACGAAGCTAAGTGGAGCTAACACATGGTTAAATGTGCAGGCATTTAAACTGTGTGGGCTTGTCTGAGTGGTGCTTACCAATGCACAAATCTGGTTAGGTATGATAACTACTGTTTACCTATTCTTTGTTTGAGCATATGTCAACTGGTTGCTCAGCGATGGTAATACACGGTTAAACATATTGGTGCTCTATTGAATGTTAAGTTCGACTAAACAAGCATAGCTTATGCAGCTCAGCTGGCATAGTGATATGGTCTCTGACTGCAGTGTGCAGCATCCTGCTTTCAAGATCTAGGGCTGCTAGCTTTTTCATTAATGTTAAATGACCGGACTGCATGATAAGGTAGGCAAAGCAAGAGCAGCTTGTCAAGCTCAGATGGTGCAGTGGTATGGTTGCTGACTGTAATGTTAAGGATCCCCGGTTCAAGAGTTGGTAGGGCTGATTAGTTTTGTTGCTGGTCACAACAACGGCTGATGGTGAGAGGATGATTAAGGCACTTTAAAGTGGCTTTAAGTGGGTTTATGTGATGCTAAGCATTGCTAAAATATGGTTACTCAGTTTTAGCTTCACTTAGCAGTGCTTACTCCATCTAACCTCCGCACTAATTTCTTTGAAAGAAAAGAAAAAGGAGTGATAGGAAAGTGCTGAAAAAAGTGACACGCAGAGGGAAAAACAAGATGAAAGATGGATAGTGATGTGCAGGACGGGAGTAGGGAAGGTCCATAGCTGTCCATTTCTCCTACAGCAACAGCTGTGCATTGTGCATATCTATTGAATTTGGAGGTGAATTTGGATACTCATACCCCTGAGACAGGGGTGAGGACAACAGGAATGTGCTGTCTAGCCAATTGGACCAGATTACGTGTCCAGTGGACATGTCTGCGAAATAGACAGCTATGTATGGAGCATAATGTTTTTTGTGGGAACAGATTGATTTTTTTTTAAGGTGAGAGTGGGCTGTTGGGTAAGGATAGTAGGCATATGTGGGGAGGGAGGTTGGGTAGGAAAGCAGACAAGACAGCGGACAGGAGCAGTGTATGACGCATGTGGGGAGTGAACACCTTGATGTGGAGGGTGGTTGGGAATCGGAGGCACATGAGATACAATGAAACTGAGGTTCCCCACCCATGGGCAGTCACCACTACACCTTCATGGCCCCAAAGGTGGCTGTTCTGGGGGCTGAGCAGGAGGGGCAGGCTGACCCTCAAGATGTGCCACGCGGCCCTCAAGCTGGCATAGCCGAGCTGCAAATTCCTTTTGCATCTCCCTACACACCAGACCCCGGACTTGACATCGAGTGACAGGCTCCTGTCTGCGCCCAATCCAGGGGGGGTGAGCTTCATCCCCTGAAGTGGTTTCACCCATGGGTGGTGCAGGACCAGCAGATGATGAAGATCCGGGTTGGGTCCCAGATGTGCTGGGGCCCAGTGCCATGGCCAGATGAGGTGGGACATGCATCGTTCATCCTTCCCAGACAAGCTAGGGTGTTGACAGTTTAGAACATATGTTGGTTAGTTATCAACAATACAATGCCAGGATTAGTTATAACAGCATGCATGGGTGTTCCAGTAGACACCATAACACAATTTTCAATCAGTTGCATAGCAAACAGAGCACATGCAGATATGGAACCATAGTGGATATTGCAGCAGCATGCAGGTTGCATTGATAGCAACAGGCCACCAATGATTTCACTTCAACAGGAAACAGTAATAAACAGACATTGAAATATTGGTATAACAATGGGGAACATGTCTCAACAGTAGGTTTGTTAAAAACATACCATTTATTTTTTTGGTTTTATTATTGTTGCAGATAGGGTGGGGGTGAGACAGAAAAATGAACAACTCTTTGTTATTACATTGCTCACAACTGTTCTGTACATTATAGTCTACTCAGTACTCTCAAGATATGACCTGAAATTACAGCTACCTATGGGCTTGGGGTTGGCCAGTGGGTGTTGCACACAGTGTATCAGTTCAAACTTCATATACCTAATATACTGCTGTACTTACCTGCCAGACCTGTGGAAAAAATTGAGTTAACACTACCTGACTGTTTCTACAAATTAACAGGGTTCAGCTTTGATATGTGCAATCATACTGCATGTGTGTGTGCTAATGCCATAGTCCACCTTGATTTTTGTACAGCACCATAGGTGCTGGTGGCAGTGACCAATAGCCGTGATGGTGTGACACTTGAGGGACATTTTTTGGTGAAAACTAAGTGGCCTATGTACTTTTCTTGTTGTCATCTGTAGCCTTGAGGCTGGCCAGTATGTGCTCTACACAGTGTATAAGAGACACATCCTACAGTTAATATCCAGCCTGCCTTACCTACTGAAGCTGTGGGAAAATGTGTGTTTACACTACCTGACTGTTTGTAACAATACTCACATACTCTTGTTTGAAAATATACTGACAGCTTAGTACCACTCCCGGGATTCAAACTCTGCCAGTTTGTTCATAAAGTAGTCAGAATGCTGTTATTTATCGGAATAAGCTATCAAGGAACTCCTATTTCTTGTGTGAGCATTTTCTACCTATTAGTCTGTGATTTGGCCAATCTGACCTTGTACTTGTGACATTCCTGCATGGCAGCTGTTCTACTGTTTACTCACACTTTCAGATATTGCATTACAGGAAACAAGGGTTAGCAAACATTTTTAATATTCAGCTATCAGATCATAGTGCAGGGGAACTTTGTTATGCTTCATCTGTTGTACAAGACTTGATTGTTTGCCACATGAACCTCAGATACTTAATGCTATCAGAGCCATATTTGCTGTGCAAAAGCTATACACATTTCCAATTCCTACTAACACATTGCAAATAAAACACAAAAGTCCAGAGTTGTATAGTTTTATTGAAACGTTATCACTGTTTTATGTATATCACTAGCATTATCTGTGGTAATTTCAGTTTTATTTGGTTCAAACAGTACACAGATTACAGCACTGGCAGGTGATATTCTACTACTTTCAATTATACTGCCAGCTAGATCAGTACTCACCAGCCTCGGGGTGCAGCCTTTGCAACCTGCTGCCATGTGCTTCCACGTTCGAAGCCCTCTTAGCTGCAGCTGTACAGGAGACAGAGAAACATTTATGACTACCTATCCATCACATACAAAGCCTGGATTATCTTAAACAGCAATTGATACTGATACTTGCACACTACTGGGGCATTCCCTGCCCGAGTGTCTTGTTCCCACTGGTCAAGAAGGTCCCTCTTTCTCTGCTTGAGATCAGCATAGTGATGCCAAGCCTGCTCACCAGTCCGAGGGATCCCAGTAGCACTGGTGTGTTCACGGGCGAGACAGTCCCTGGCCTCCATTTTATATTCTGAGCCCTGGTACTGGCCCTGCAGCAGTCTCAAATCATGGTTTTCAACAAGGAGTCCAACCATGGCCCTGGACTCCAGAATGCCCCAGCATTGTGCACAAAAGCGAACACCTTCTCCTACTCCAGCCATGGTGCCTACAGTGATGAGATCCAACTGGTTATGGGCTGTATTCCTGCCTACATGGTTTAAATAGGGCACTTTGCTGTGATTAGTTACTTTTGAAACTGCTGGGCTCAGCAAAGCTACGGGCAAACCTGCTTAGCTAAGGTTGGCAGTGCTTAAAGGGGCAGGTTCAGCACTGCTTATCACTGGGCAAATCCACTTAGCTTGGCTACTCACTGTTTAGCATTCATATTTAAGCAATGCTTACAACTAGTAAGCGTGGCTGTGCTATGCTTGGCATTGCTTACATTTTAGTTTTATAGACTATCAGCTGTGTGGGATTGATTCATCATTCCTGATATTATTATTATTTTGTATACCTTCCCTAACATCCCACTCTGTGCTTTCATTACATTTATTCTTGTCTGACTATCTGTATGGGGCACTTGTGTTTATATGGGGGTTTCACAACTTTATTACACTGACACCTTACATCTGGCCGTAATGCACTGCTCTGGTTGCAAATATAAATTATTTACTACATAACTACACTTAAAAAGTACATTTGTGGTGATTTTATAAACAAATGACAGATTGCATCAATGGGGATATAATCCTCCTACCTGTCTACTTGCAAAGCATATACACTAACCACTACACTATTCCAATACTGCTTTCTGTGCATCTCTAGTGCTATTTAACTTGTTGGGCTATTTCAGCTTGGCTAAGCGTAGCTAAGCAGTGGGCACACCCGCACAGCTATGCTTAAACTTTCTTGCTGAAGTGAAAAAAAAATTACGGACTTTTTTTAAGTATTTCTTTTGCAAACTTTATGGCTGTTAGACTAACAGGTTTTGTATTTCCATGCATTTTCTGAAAGGTATGATGTCTGCACTTCAAATTCTCTGTCATTATTTTCTAACTTCATTCTTTAATGCTTTGCCACTATTTTTACAATGGCCACTACACTTTTATTTTACAGCCGTACACTATATGGCATTTTGACCACATCTCTGATGTTCAAAGAGCGAACTTATTTTTAACTCCTTTGAAACCTTTTCAGTGATATTTTGTACCTCCGATCTCTTCTTCTCATCATCTTAAAATCATGGATGCAGTCAGTATCCTTGTATCTTAAGTAGATGCCTACAAATGCTTAGGCATTTCCTTGATCCTTCCTTAATCTTCAGTTTGCAGATTGAAAGTTCAAAATTAGCTAAAACTGACATACAGACTAACATTCTTGCTTCAGAGAAAAATGTAAATCAATTACTAAAACTGTTCTTAACCTTACATTAGAATATGCTGTTTTATTTTTTTTTCCCAAGGCAGGTCCTGCCATACCACAATTCTGTATACAAACATACAAATAAAATTGTGCATTTTATTAACATTTCGGACGCAAAAACAGTAGATGTGTCTGCCTAAACTCTACTCTTACCAGCCCTTTACCTAGCAGTTAGCTGTATGTGTGTATGTATATATGTATTTATTAACAGAACAAGAGAGCTATCCAAGTATCCTTTTCAACCGTGATGCAAGCTCAAGGAAAAATGATATAGCAAGTACAATGAATATGGTGCAATATACATTTGTTCAGGGGGTGGCTGCTAAGCAGAACAAGCAGTGATCAGAAGATGCACTTACATGGGATTTGTGGTTAGGCCTGTACAGATTAATTCACTTTGATAACACGCAAGCAGTGCAAAAACTATGACACCTCTGACATCTTTTGTCTTTTTTACTCTCATATGCACACTGCTATTTCTAAATGTCTATCTTCTGTTATCCTATAAACATGTTTAATTTCATCTATATCCACTTCACAAATCCACCATTGAAGCAGCCTTCCATAAACTTGGCCCTGCAGTACAGAACCTCTTCCAATCCCCCAATATAAGAAATCTATAATGTTTTTCCCTTTTCAGGAAAACATGTGCAAATCACCTATATGAATCAGTAAATGTAAATGCTATGAACAACTTTCATAGTCCTTGTACTTCTTAAATCCCTTCTATAACCATTGCCAACTTTCTCTCTCTCACAGTTCTGTTGCAGGTTCTCCTTTCTTTCTCATCCCATACTAGGAAAAACTCCTACTTCCCAACTCCTTACAATCACCCATCTTCTTACCTTATAGTTTTGTTTGAGCAGGACTGCCTTATGCTTGCCTGATTAGGAAACATTCAAAACCACCTAATCATATATTTGAACCTGTCATTAAGTTGTTTTTGACTGTATTTTTTTAAATATGCCTCATTTAATTATGATATCATGTAAACTATATGACGTATGAACTTTTCTATCACTTTTTGAAAATGTTATAGTCACTTTAGGTTGCGATACTGTGAGGCTGTGATCCAGGTCATTGCTGAAAAGTGTACTTGGACCAGCCCACCTAGCTTGTTAATAAATGAAAGATTGATAGACAGATAAACTTCATACACATATATCACAGATGTAGTCTGGGATTCAGACAAATAGAAACAGTTGCATAGTGAAAAGCAGCATACTTAAAGATGTATAATGTGGCTTTTCAACACTTAAATAAGTAAAATGAATCATGCATGAATACCCAGGGGTATGACAAAAGAGCAACATGAAGAGGAAAGTGGAGGGGCAAGGGGAGTGGATGGTCAATTTATTTGTGGGATAAGCCCATTTTTAAAGCATAGAAAGGAAAGTTGCATGAAGAGGATGTGGGTAAAGGAAGATGCAGAAATGGCAGCTGGGATAGACAGAGAGACATAAAAGACAGATAAAGACTTACAGGTGATGTGCTGAAACATATGGGATGAGAATGGAGAGGCAGAGACAGACATAAAGAGGAATATTGGTGATGGGGCTAATTAGACAGCAAACTGGGAAGGGGAGCGACACAAAAGGAAAGGGAACTGCCAGTCTTACCTAGCACAGTCGTAGGTGGTGGAATCGACAGTCAAACAGTACACATGTCCTGCTCACAAGGGCAGTGTACATTACCTGCATGGTGGTGAGATAGGTATGAGGCACTAAACACTGAATGATTCCAGCTGTAGGTGTACCAAAGCAGAGAACCACATAGAAGTGTCACACCCAATGTTAGTTTTTTCTGCAATAATCCTTTACAATCAAGAATGTATGGCAGCAGAATGAACAGTAACACACTTAAACTTTCAATAACAGGTTATATAATAAATAAAGTAAAGTAATATGTCATGGTAATATTAATTAGCAGCATTGCATAAAAGGATAGTTAAGCAAGTGAGTTAGAGAGAGGCACACAGGTACAACACCGATCTCATAGACATACTTCAGTGCTTGTAGAGGTGTACTGCTTGCCTGTTCTGACAAATCAGACAATTCTCATGTGTTTCATTAGGAGCTAATAAGCATAAAAAATGGAGAAAAGGAAAAATACAGAATACCTTTGAACATAATAATTGCATACAGATGAACCGTAAAGCCTACTTTTGTAAAACTAATTCCACATCAGGTAGTCATATTTATAGTAGAACTCTGTTTTCCTCTCTAAGCCTCTTCTTCCCACTGTTGGAGAAGGTCATGATGACACCTCTTCATGTCGCTGTACTAAAGGTGACAGTGCTCACCAGAGTGATTGATATCTGTGGCATCATTCACTACCCTGGCAAGACAGTCTCAGGCATCCACTTTGTAGTAGGGAGCCTTGTATGAGTCCCCCAGGAAGCTCCCCCACTAGTGCAGGTACAGTAGATGGAGAGAGAGGTTACTGTCCGACCCCTGAACTATATGGGAGTTACTCCAGTTTCAGCCATTACAGAAGCCATAGCCACTTGCTGTGTTGGTCCAAGAAGGGAAATAGTATCAGATTCATTTCTATGTATGTCCCAGAAAATACAACACAAGCATCATTGAGCAGATGTCAGAGCAATGCAACCCAATGCCAAAACCAATTAGTGGTGTGATGACAACAGATATATATGAGGGGGGGGGGATCACACTTGTCATATAGGACACTGCGCCTCTGCCATTATTTACATTGACAGCAAAGAAGCCAAAGCTATACACCCAATAAAATCCTTTATTAGCGCTTTCATCTCCAATTTAGAAAACTTCATCAGACAACCATGTTTCAGCCAACCCCACCCCATTTTATACATTCACAAACATGACCTCACTTTCTGCTAAAATTGAGGTATGATTATATATACTAAAAACACATAAATTAATGAAACAAATATAATGTTAAAATTCTATTCATCATAGAATGCTATCAATAAGATTAATAAACGCATTTATGTAAACATCAAAATAATTTACATATAAAATTCTGATTTTAATCTTAAAATGGGACTGATGGATATGGCGCTATTCAGCCCAGGATATTCTGAGGCATTGGCTCTCAGCTGCCATCTCAGTTCCTTTAATTCCAGAAAGTCATTAAGGGGACCACCTCTTTCCACGACAATGGCTTGATCAATGATGGTAAAACTAAACTTGTGTCCTTCATGTGAAAGGATGTGTGCAGCAAGGGTATTTTTCATCTCCTTTTTACCTATGTCATAATTATGTTGATATATACGTGTCCTTAAGGCATTGATGGTCTTCCCCATATAGAAACAGTGACAAAAAGAACACGTTGCCAGGTATACTACCCCTTGCTGCTGCATGTATACTTCTTGGGTAAGTGATACTTGCCAAAATGTGGAATATATACTTTCTTCCCTTCCTTAATGTCTCTACATTGAAGACAAAAAACACACTTTAACATACCTTCCCTTCTTTTTCCATACCCATTCCAGTTTTTCTCAATAATGTTTTTAAAGTTCTCATCTTTTCTATATAAAATTCTAGGTACCCTCCCTGCTATCTCTGAAAATTCTTGATTAGCTCTAAATATATTCCAGTTCTGCCACAAAATCCTTTTAACATCATAAAATAATAGCATAGTATAAACAATCATTGCCATTGTGGGAGTCATAGCGCTATAGAGGTTTCTGCAATATAGCAAACACATTTTCAGGAGAGAGAGAGAGAGAGAGAGAGAGAGAGAGAGAGACTCAGTAGTGAGACACACTGATGCCGCCCTCACTAGACTCAACAAGGAGAAGGTCTTGGTCAGCTGTTTATCAAGCACAAGAATCTGCCACATCACACATGCACTTACGTCTCTCCACAACAGGTACAAGTATGACTCTGTCATTGTCCATGTTGGTGTGAATGACTTGAAACATACCTGCCTGGACTATATGAAAAGAAACATGATTGATCTCTCAGACGATGTGCTCCAGGCTGCTGTGATCCTAGCCCTGAGCAGCATCCTGCCTTCACCAAGAATGATGCCACAATACCAACAAAAAATGATTGACTTCAACAATTGGCTTAGTTTCTGGTGTCTTTCCAAAGGGATCCAGTATCTGTCTACCTGAGATGACATGGCTGACAAGCCTCGATGCTTTGCCAGAGATGGCCTCCACCTGTCATTCCTGTGGTTCTGGAATTTGGCCAAGGCTCTTGCTTTCCCCCATTGTGCCTTTTTTAGGCTATGTCCCAAAGACAAATCTTCCAACATGAAAGATCTGTCAAAAACCTATACTGCCCCTGTTATGGAATAGACCTCCCATACATGTCAAACAGAGCACCTCATTGGCCCTCTTCAAGAGAAATCTTGATGAGTGGATGGGAAATAGAAAATTCACCCCAGGGATCACTCCAGTGGCTCTACTCGACAGAGGCACTGGAAACTAAGGTCGGGTGGCAAGATGCCAGGGTAATCCTAGGAGCTAGGCTTGTCTTGTAAAGGCTCCAGGGCCATTAGCCTAGTACATACCTATGAACCTAGGAAAAAGCAAATTGAAGGTCATGCTGCTCAATGCTAGGAGCCTTAATCTGAAAATGCACTCACTGGAGGCTCTCCTCTCACTGGAAGATGCCGATGTCTGTGGAGTCACAGAAACTTGGTTCAGGGCTGTGGAGAGCACCCCTGCCTTACCAGGCTACACTTCATTCCACAATTTCTGACCCCAAAATGAGGTCAGAAAGACTATGGGTGGTGGAGTCTCTATCTTCATTAAAGACAGGCACACCTCCAGACTGGTTTACCAGCATGACACACTGGAATTACTCCAGGTTCAACTGACAGTTGTCAAGACACCCATCCAAGTTATAATAAGCTATACACCCCCCTCCATGTCTCGGGACACCCACTCCTCCTACCTGGACCTACTTGACTCTATCAAGGTACCCCCTAACACCCTGATCCTTGGTGACTTCAACTACCCCACCATAGACTGGGTGAACTATTCCTAAACTAATGCACTCACCCAATGATTCCTTGACTTCATCAACTCTAATGCACAAGACCAGGTTGTCTCATCCCCCACAAGGGGAGATAACATACTGGACTTGGTTCTCACCAACATGGATGACCGCTGCACCACTCCCATAATATGTTCTTCCCTGGTGAGATCAGATCATCAGTCTGTCTCATTTGAAGTTTCTATCTCACCCAACCCCTCCCCAGCCATAGCCAGACTACAAAACTTCTCAAAAGCTGACTACACCCTCCTAAGGGAGGGTATCAGCCGCTTCACACCACCCCCCACCTTAGAGGACGCATACAACCTTGCTGAACAGCATGCCAGTGCAGTATATAAGCACCTGTACAACTGCATGGACTCAGCCATACCCAACAGAACCAAAACCTGCTCCTCAAGGAAACACAAACCTGTCAGGTGGACATCCTCTATTAACAAGCTTTACAATAAAAGGAAGCAACTGTTGTCCAAGTGTAAAAAGGAACAAATCCCAAATCGGAAAAATGTCCATCCTCCACCTCAACAAGCAAATTAGATCACTAGTGAAAAATTCCAAAGCCAACTATGAGTTGAAACTAGCCTCTGAAACACAAAGAAACCACAAGTCCTTCTTCAGTTATGTTAGGAACCTCCATGGCAAAGCCCAAATTTGCCCCGAATTAGTACTTAATGGTACCACTTACACTGATCCAGCAAACTTATCTAACCTGCTAGCTGATAAGTTCAGCGCAAACTTCACCCCCTTATCACCACCCCAAAGGCCCAGTTGACATCCCTGATACTTGTCCCACACCTCACATCTCCATTGATCAAGTGTTAAAGGCCCTACCAAGGTAAAGAACACAGCTTCCATGGGACCTGATAATATCCCAGGCTGTAATCTGCAACATCTCCAGCAAGAACTAGCTTCGCCATTGAGAACCTTCTTCAACCACAGCCTAATTACAGGCCTCATTCCAGCAGAGTGGAGAACTGCCATCATCATCCCCTTACACAAATGTGGTGCCACTATTGACCCGGGAAAGTATCACTCCATTAGCTTAACAAGTCTGATCTGTAAAGCCATGGAGCATAGTATTATGGATCTCATAAACAAGGACATAGGTAATCTCCAAACATTCGCCCCACACATTCGGATTCATCAGGGGCAGATCTTGCCTATTGAATCTCGCTGACTTCCTTGAGACTGCCACCAAGGCCCTGGATGAGGGAAAGTCAGTACATACAGCTTACATTAACCTGGCCAAGGCCTTTGACACAATCTCCCACTCTGGCATCATCAAAAAGCTAACACAACTAGGTGTTAATCCTTATATCATCAGATGGGTGACCAACTGGCATACAGATAGGACCCACAAGGTCAAAATAGGTGCCACCACCTCCAACAGCAGACCTGTCACTAGTGGTGTTCCCTAGAGGGATCTGCATATCCATAAGTCTAACTCCTCGCACGTTACCCACCTCAATAGGCCTAAATCTAATATGTGACAGCAACAAAACCTGCTGGAGAGACAGGTTTGTCTCCCAGAGGCTACCCCAGCTCTGGAATAGACTTTATTCAAAATGATGTGTTATAACAATACTAACTAATTATACAATTATATAGGTTTTTTTAGGGTTCTTGTACACAGACCTGAAGAAGTCTAGAAGGACGAAAGTGATCTTTGTTAACAACAGGTTATGAAAATAGAAATTGATTTTTACATGCAAAATGTATATGTATATATTTATATATGTTGTTTGATTGCCAAATGAACTAAGGTTGGTATATTTCCAGCCATGTAATATATTGTCTTGGATAAAATCACAGACTTAATAATCTGCTTAATAATTTGGTTAAATAAGAGGTACCACATCATTATATAATTTTATTTTAAGTACATAAGGGTTATATATTATTATGACAGCTACTAAGTAGGGCAGGACCAGCTCGAATGTCACACTGATTGGGGAAGGGATGTGAATTTAACATGTGTACCAATAACACTTTGTTTCACAGCACAATAAACTGTTCCCATGATTGATAAAAAGTATATATATATATATATATATATATATATATATATATATATATTTAGAAAGCTTGAGAGGAAATTATTACTCTATTTTTGTTTTACTTGGATCGCTTGTCGGTATACTTAATAAAGGATTTTCGACTGGAAACAGACTGCCTGCCTTGCTTGGATTACTTTCGAATACTTAGTAATGCTGTACAATTATATATTTTCTATTATTACTTTTTGTTTTGTTTTGTTTTGACTTAAGACGAGTTTAATTCGCTACTTATACTGCTATTGTCTGATCTGATTAATATACAGTGATTAACTAGAAATATATGGACTGAAACTCTTCCACACAGAGAAGTTTCTTACACTGTTTTGTTTTTGGACCCACTGCACTTTAGTGGGTTGTTTTGAGACTTCGGGGATACCATGGAGATTACTTGTTTTTTGGAATAGACTTCCCATACATGTCAGAGTACATCGCTGACCCTCTTCAAGTGCAATCTTGATGAGTGGATGGAAACCACAAATTTGTCCCAGGGGTTCCACCTTTGTTCCTCATTGACAGAGGTGACAGGTGCTGACTGTGGTTTCCTTTTTGGGGATAAACTCTTGGCTAGGCTTGTAAGGGCTCAGGGCCAGTAGCCTAGTAACCTCCTATGATCGTATGATCTTTTTTAAATTCTCCAAGTCTTTTGAGTTTTTAATACCATGATCGGAATGGACCCCATTCTTAAGTCAAAGTACAATTAAAGTTCATGAAATTAGTATTGTTTCAATCTTTGATGTCAGCCAAAAGTGCTCTTCGGAGCACCCACAATGTGCCCAGTAATTACTCCTTCTGCAATTCTTATTGAGTTACATGGCTTGGTAACATACCTAAATACAATTGTAGATTTATTTTTTATAAGACCCATTGCTCCTACTACTATTGGAACTGTCTGGGTATTTTTCTTCCACATTGCTCTTGTTTCTGCCTGCAGATCCTGATATTTTATGACTTTGTGTCTCTCTGTAAACAAGAGACTGTAGTCAATCGGTGTGGCAATTTCAATGATCAATGCTACTCTTGTCTTCTTTTCTTGAACCATTATATCCAGTTTTCTAGCATCTATCTTTTGAAATTTTGGTAATGGGTGGTCCCATGTGATATAAACTTCATCATTTTCTATTATGCTTTGTGGCTCATGGTTCCAGTGTTTTTCAGCCTCTTCAATACCATAATATTTGCACAATCCCCAGTGCAACAATCTTGCCACATTATTATACCTTTCAGTATATAGTCCTTCTGCCATTAGTATGTCGCAACCTGCAACAAAGTGTGCAATTGTTTCCAATTTGGTTTTGTAAAACTTACATTTGTCTGTTTCTCCCACATGTTCAATGGACTTTGTAAACCAATGTGTACATAGCCCAATATCTTGGGCTGCCAATATTAACCTTTCATCTCTTGGTTTGAATTCACCTCTCCTTAACCATTCCTGCATTCGATTCTGATCAACATGAGGTTCTTCCAGAAGTTTTCCATATTTGCAACTATATTTATGCTTTTTCCACATTTCTTACCTTCTCATCTAGTCCTTCACCTTATATTCTTTCTTTTGTTTTTTGGCACATTCAGTTGCTGTCTGATTTTTGTCCACTTCTGGTTTGATTTCCATTCCTGCTTGACATCGATATGCTTCTGCTAAATTAAGCAGAAAAGTCATCTTAGATTTATTCTCTTCATGTTTCAAAAGTTTCACTAGGTTTGGGTCTTGTGAAGTCAGCAGATATCTGTGGAGTTCCATGATTGCAGATCTATACATATAATCAATTTCAAGGAGGCTGATCCCTCCATCAGAATGAGGAATATATAATCTTGGTATGCACTGATTTTTATAAATGATTTGGTGAGCATGAAGCATCCTTCTTGTTTTCCTATCTAATCTATCCAACACATTTTGGGGCCAGTCAATTACTCTAAAACTGTAAGTTAGGACAGGAAGTGCAAATTGATTTATAGCTTGAATTTTGTTCCTAGATGGCAGTGCTGGTTTCAGGATTAATTTAAGTCTTCTGAAATATTCCTTACTAAGTTTTATTTGCATTTGCTTGTGTTTTATTGTTGATCCTTCATCAGTTCCCAAATATTTATACACTCCCTCTTGCTCAAGTTCTTTTATATCACATTTTTGTCCCAAACTGATGTTTTTCTGATGTTAGAGTTTTCCTGCTTTAAAGGTTGCTTTTGCACATTTATCAAGACCAAATGACATTCTTATATCATCTGAAAAAGTTTTGACAACTTGCAGCTGTGCTTTCAGTTCCTTATCTGATGAACTATACAGTTTTAAATTATCGACTAAGAGAAGATGAAAATTCTTTATACTTTGTTGTTTTCTAGGAGCCAAATTATACCCATGGCCTAAGCTATTAAGTAGGCAGCTTAGTGGGTTAAGGACAAGGTAGAATAGCAGTGGTGATAGAGAGTCACCCTGAAATATCCTCCTTTGAATTTTTATCCCTGGTATAATAATGTGTCCTTTATCATGACTGAATTGCAAAATGGTCTGCCACTGTTTCATGGTCACTGTAATGTAGTCGATCAGTGTAGGGTGTATCTTATACATTTTTAAGCACTCTTTTATCCATGAATGTGGGATACTATCAAATGCTTTTTTATAGTCAATCCATGCCATACTTAGATTCTTCCCCTTTTTACAGTTCTCCACTATGACTTTATTTAACAACAAATGATCCTTTGTTCCATATGACTTTCTTTTATTGCCCTTGTGAAGATTGGGTGAAAATAGATAAAGGCTGCCAGCCTAGCCAGATATAATTTTGGAGATAATTCTGTCATCTGTAAATATTAATGTAAACCACAGGTGTGTTGTCTTAAATGGCAAAAATAGTGTTACATGTGGAACTGCAAAAATGTAACAACAGTGGACTCTGCTGACCAGGTAAAGCATGTTGTGACCCTTTGAAGTAAACATGGCTCTGGCCTGTCTAGATGAAGGAATTCTTGCTATTGTTTTAAGGCCAGAGGTAATGGCCAGAATTTGCATGCAAAATGTTCTTTATTGCTCTGGTTTCTGCCCAGAGGTGAAGAATATAAATGTAGATTCTGTTAGCCAGGGAAGTGTGAAGAATGATGTAATGTGAACCAGGGATGTGATTTTAAAAACAGAGAGAATCAGAGAGCATTAAGCATTTTTGTCTTGACCATCCAATTCATCAGCACTCTGCCTTTGCTCTATATCTAAGTTTATCTTAAGACTTGTGTTTTCTCTTAGAAATAGCTAGAAACTAGAAAGATTAGACTAAGTATTTTTCTGTGATGTCAGAACTGTACTACTGAATTATTTCAAGTATTTCTTTGTGATCTCTGAACTCTTGACTAGCATTGTGTAGTAAAAAGTATTGTCTTGTGTTTTGACTATTTGTTATTAAATATTTTTAAACCCTTTCAAATGTGGCTGCTTTTATTAATTGTTTGGCAGTGGTGGGATATCCACACCACATATTAATTGGTTGGCAAATACTAATTGGCTTGTTGTGGTGCGGATAGAGTGAATTTCTGTAGCTTGTGTACAGTGAGCTCTGACGGTGTTTTGTACTCTAAATCAGCCATGCAGTTAATAGTCAAAGAGTTCAGATCACAATTGTTTTATTTCTTTTGTTAGCTTAGTTAGTCAGGATGAGCATGCAGCATGTCAGCAGAGCAGTATGGAAAGCTGACAAGGAGCCAGCTGGCTGAGATGTGCCAGGCTAGGGGACTGGTGCATGGAAACCTGACTAAGGCAGACCTGATTGTAGCCTTGGTTACAGATGCATCAGAAAGCAGCAGCCAAGAGGACAATCACTATTAGACAGAGGCACAGTAAACTAAACTTTAAAAAGGGCACAGTATACTCAAATCAAGGGGTGGCGTAAGCCAAACACAATCGGGCTAGGCTTATAAATGCCCCAGTGCAGATAGCCTAGTATGAACCTATGAACCTATGAACCTATGAACGGACTGGCAGTGGAGATATAATACCCACGGAGAATGGACAGCTCAACCTTTCTGCAGAGGACTTAAAAATCCATCTTGAGCTAAAGAGACTTGAGTTGGAGGTCAGGCGTTTGGAGATAGAAGCCAAGGAAAAGGAGCGGCAGAGGAGGCATGAGAGGGAAATGCTGATCATGGAGGTAATGGGGAAGGGAGTAACTGGACCCCAGAAGCACACAAGGTCAGTAAATGTCTTCCGCAGTTTAAAGAGGGGGATAATTTTGATAGTTTCATTCATATGTTTGAGAGGGTATGCAAACAGTATAGTGTTGACCAAAGGCTCTGGGTACAGTTCCTGACCCCCTTACTCCATGGTAAAGCTGTAACTGTTTTGTCAAAAATGTCTGACATTGCATGTTTTGATTATACTGTTGTTAAAAATCACTTGTTAGAATTGTTTAAGCTAACACCTGAAATGTATAGGAAAAAGTTTTGTGAGCATAGATGCAAGGCAGATGAAAGTGTGTGTGAATATGTTGCTAAACTGAGCACTTATTTCCATAGGTGGGTGAGTGGATGTCAGATCACCACTTTTGAAGGGCTGGCAGACCTTTTGGTGAGGAAACAAGCCCTTAGCACTTTGCCGGAGGACATGAGCAGCTGGTTAGCTGATAGACAATGTGCTACTTCAGATGAGTTGGGGAAGAAGGAAGACCTATAACTGGCAAGTAGGGCAGCCCCAGTACTGCTCATGGGTCTAAAGGAACCCATAGTTTGCGGCACAGTCTACCCCAACAGAATCTGCCAGTAGCAGGGGAAGCCACTAGTCCAGGTACATGTCCAGGAGCTAGGGTTAAATGCTTTGAATGCAACCAGTGGGGCCATGTGGCATACAGGTGTCCATGGAGGCAAGGTGGGGAACAAAAGATGAGAGAGCCAGTAAGTGTGAAAGACAAAATGCCAATAGTAGGTTGTCTTGGGGCAACAAAGATGCCAAACAACACCAGAGGTATTATCCTACTATAGTGAATGGCAAAGAGGCCATTACTTAGAGAGACACAGCCTCTGATATAACCATTGTAAAGCCTGCGATGGTTATAGAGGAGCACTACTTGCCTGGGCAGTCTACTCCAGTCAGAGCATTAGAAGGGATCCCATTCCAAATACCTTTGGCTAGGGTTCACCTTGACTGGGAGGGTGGAAAAGGAAGTCAGCAAGTAGGTGTGTTTGAGGATATATCTGCAGATGTCCTGATAGGAAATGGTTTTGATAGTGCAGTACCCTGTGCTTGTGCCGTTTAATGCAGTCAGGCTTGGAGACAAGCAGGTAAGTCTGGTAGCCTGGGGGAGACCCAGACAGACTGCATACTTGCAGCCAAGACTGGTGAGGTGGTTACTTCAGGGAGGGAGATACCCTGTAGCAGTGAGACCGAAGGTGAGCCACAACTGCTTGGGGGTACTGATGGTCCCTTGGACAGAGTGACTGCAAAGGTAGAGGTGAGTAGTAGTACCCAGACTGTCAGTGAGGCACTACTGTCAGAGGATGCTAGACTTCCTGTGGAAGGGGAGCTGGGAAGGGTTACAAGGAGAGAGTTGAGACAGGCTCAGCTCTCAGACCCTACATTGCAAGGCCAGAGGCAGGTAGCTAGGGAGGCACCTGATTCTGAAGGAAAGGGGGAATCTGTACACTGTGACAAAGGGTTACTGTACAGAGAGTGGACCCCTGAGGGAGGGCTAGAAGGTGAGAGAGTACAGCAGTTGGTAGTGCCTAGAGCCTACTGTCTGCTGCTTCTAGCCATAGCCCATGATATTCCTTTTACAGGTCATATGGGCATTAAACATACAAAGAGGCGTATTATGCAGAACTTCTATTGGCCTGGAATTTCCAGAGATGTAACAGGCTACTGCAGGACCTGTGAGCAGTGCCAAAAGGTAGGTAAGGCAGGAGACAAGGTAAAAGCTCCTTTGATGCTTTTGCCTGTGATTGAGGAGCCATTTCAGAGGGTAGTTATGGATATTGTGGGTCCTCTGAGTACCCCAAGTTCCACAGGAAAAGGTATATCCCAGTGGTAGTGGATTATGCTACATGATACACTGAGTCAGTGGCTTTGTCCTCCATTGAGGCAGAGAAGGTGGCAAATGCGTTATTAGAGATTTTCAGCAGGGTAGGTTTCCCAAAAGAAATACTGACTGACAGAGGTGCCAATTTCATATCAGACCTGCTGGCTTGTCTGTGGAAGTCCTGTGGGGTGAAGCACACGAAGACCACCCCCTACCATCCCCAGACTAATGGTCTTGTTGAGAGGTTAAACTCTACAATTAAGTCCATGCTATGGGCATTTGCAGATCAGTTTAAGAGGGAGTAGGACAAATATTTTCCCCATCTGTAGTTTACTTACAGAGAGGTTCCCCAGGAATCCACAGGTTTTTCACCCTTTGAGTTGCTGTATTGGCATAGGGTGAGGGGACCTCTAGATTTAATTTGAGATGAGTGAGAAGGTGAGCGTGAGTCTCACAAGGAGCCTGTTGTGGCATACATCCTAAACATCAGAACAAGGCTCAGGAACTCATGGGCTTGGCCCAGGAGAACCTGGCAGAAGCCCAACAACAGAAAAAGGTGTGGTATGACAGGAATACTCAAGCTAGAGAGTATGATGTGAGGCAGCAGGTAATGGTTCTCATTCCTGTCAGACACAACAAGCTGCAAGCAGTTTGGGAGGGACCCTACAAGGTGGTAAGAAAGGTAACTGATGTTACTTACATGGTGGAACTGCTAGGCAAAAGGCAAGGGCACAAATTGTACCATGTTAACATGATGAAACCTTACCATGATATGCAGGCTCTTGTGTTGAGCATTTGCAGTGGATTGCAGGAGAAGTCTGAGGGAGATCTGGGGACTGATCTCCTCAGTGAGGCTCGGGCTGATGCCTCAGTGGAAGAGGTAGCAATGTCCCAGCAGCTATCTCCTACCCAGGTTTGAGAAATCTGAGCAGTGTTGCAGGAATCTGGGGACATGTTTACTGGGAAACCAGGGTGCACCCACCTGGGGCAGCACCATGTGGATACAGGACCCCAGAGGCCTATTAGGTAGGCCCCTTATAGAGTGCCTGAGAGAGCCAAACAGACTCTGAGGGAGGAGGTACAGGAGTTGTTGGAACTAGGGGTAATTCAAGAGTCCAACAGTCCCTGGGCCTCCCCAGTGGTGCTGATGCCAAAGAAGAATGGCAGCACCAGGTTCTGTGTGGACTACAGGAAATTAAATAGTCACACAGAGTCAGATGCTTACCCCATGCCTAGAACAGATGAGGCCCTAGAGCAGCTGGGTGGGGCTAAGTATCTTACAACCATTGATCTTACCAAGGGTTACTGGTAGGTGCCCTTGACTCCCAGTGCTAGAGAGAAGTCAGCCTTTATGACTCATTTTGGCTTGTATGAGTTCACAAAGATGCCCATTGGGATGAAGAATACCCCGGCAACTTTCCAGAGGCTGGTAGATCATATCCTAGCAGGAGCAGGAGGAATTGCTCTTGCTTACCTAGATGATATTACCATCTAAAGCCATTCCTGGCAAAAGCACCTTCAACATGTTAGGGAGGTATTGGGCAGACTACAGAGGCAGGGTTGACCATTAAGCCGAGCAAATGTCAGATGGGTATGGCAGAGTTCTCCTACCTAGGACATAGAGTGGGGAGTGGTAAGATAAGGCCAGAACCTGCCAAAGTGGAAGCCATTCAGGCATGGCCTGCACCTCTTACAAAAATGCAGGTGAGGGCATTTTTGGGGACAGCAGGGTACTACAGAAAGTTTGTCCCCAGTTATATTACCATAGCTGCTCCCCTCACAGACCTGAGAAGGAAGAACAGGCCAGATAAGGTAGTGTAGACCCCAACATGTGAGCAGGCATTCCAGAAGCTTAAAGAAGATTTGGGAGGGCCCCCTGTATTAGCCAGTCCAGATTACAGCATTGAATTTGTTGTGCAGGTGGATGCTTTGTACATGGGATGGGGGCTGTACTTAGCCAGATTTCTTCAGAGTGGGAAGAGCATCCAGTGGTTTATCTCAGTCGTAGGTTCCAACACATGGAGGAATGCTATGCAGCTGTGGAAAAGGAATGTCTAGCCATAGTGTGGGCACTGCAGAAACTTCAGCCTTATCTGTATGGAAGGAAATTCACTGAGCCAGCCAGCAAAATGCCAAGTTGCTAAGATGGACCCTGGGGTTGCAAGCATATGATATGTCTGTGCAGCACCACAGTGGGATTAGCAATGCCAATGCAGATGGGCTCTCAAGACAGGGGAATGGGGTAAGGTATACTCAGATAGACCTCACTCCCTCAAGCAGTGTTTCTCAGGGGTCACTTGCAAAACTAGCTTGAGTTCTCCAGGGGGGAGATATGTGAACATGAAGATAGACGAAGGCTGCCAGCCTAGCCAGATAGAATTTTGGAGATAATTCTGTCATATGTAAATATTAATGTAAACCACAGGCTTGTTGTCTTAAATGGTAAAAATAGCGTTACATGTGGAACTGCAAAAAATGTAACAACAGTGCACCCTGCTGACCAAGTAAAGCATGTTGTGACCCTTTGATGTAAACACGGCTCCGGCCTGTCTACATGAAGGAATTCTTGCTATTGTTTTAAGGCCAGAGATAATGGCCAGAATTTGCATGCATAAATGTTCTTTATTGCTCTGGTTTCTGCCCAGAGGTGAAGAATATAAATGTAGTTTCTGTTAGCCTGGGAACCCAGGGAAATGTGAAAAATGATATAATGTGAACCAGGAATGTCATTTTAAAAACAGAGAGAATCAGAGAGCATTAAGCATTTTTTGTCTTGACCATCCAATTCATCAGCACTCTGCCTTTACTCTTTTATGTAAGTTTATCTTAGACTTGTGTTTTCTCTTAGAAATAGCTAGAAACTAGAAAGATTAGACTAACTGTTTTTCTGTGATGCCAGAAATGTACTACTGAATTATTTCAAGTATTTCTCTGTGATCTCTGAACTCTTGACTAGCAATGTGTAGTAAAAAGCATTGTCTTGTGTTTTGACTATTTGTTATTAAACATTTTAAACCCTTTCAACTGTGACTGTTTTTGTTGAGATAATTTAAGCTCTTTAGAGTACTTGCATGCCTTTGGTAAATTGTACAAAGCCACTTTAATAGCTTTAGCCCTGGGCTATACTACCAATTGGATAATAATATTGCACAGTAATAAGTGGACACCCTTTTAAGGGCCTTTGAGTAGCTGATAAATATTAATGGGTGGTGGCAGCTGGTACTACTGTATAGTCTGTGAAAAAGGGGCACAGCTGGAGAACCTGTGCCAGCCTTCCCCAGGAGTGTCTGTGTGGTTGTATAAACTCTTCTCAAAGTGTGTGTGTGTGTGTGTGTGTGTGTGTGTGTGTGTGTGTGTGTGTGTGTGTGTGTGTGTGTGTGTGTGTGTGTCAGCTACTTGGGCAGGGACACGAAGCACTGGTTGTACAGAGAGGGTGCTGGAGGTTTTAGCTTGCCCACTCAGCTGAGATCTGGACCCTATATCTGTGCCAGTGGGGAGTCTTATTGGGGACCTGGAGAGCAAGGGAGTGACCAGCCCCAGACTGACTATGATCTCTTTGTGCTCTTAAGGGAAATTGCACTTTACTGTGTGTATTTGTTATCCTTTCCTCCTATATGAGACGCCCCTCACTGATGTTAGTGGTGAGGATTGAGGCTCCTTGATTGCTGGGCCAGTGCACGGGTGTCACAGCCCTTTTGTTCTACTGCCATAATTGAGTTTTCTTCTAAATGACTATAAACTCTGTCAGCATCAATTCCTGTGTATAGTTTATATGTCGTCATAAGGTAAGTTATTTGTCTATAATTTTTAGGGTAACTTGCAGGTTCACTCTTAAGTAGGAGCATTGTTTTTTCTGTTGTTAACCAGGTTGGTGTCTGTTCAACATGTGCATATAAATAATTCTTACTCATGGCTAAATCTTCGTGCAAAGATGTTAATACTTTCAGCCAAAAATTAGGTACTACATCTGGGCCTGCGGTTTTCCAGTTAGAGGCTTTTCTTAACTTTGTTTCAATCACTCTGGTTGTTACTTCATCCCATTTCATATCTTAGTACCTTTGAACCTTATATTCTTTCTTTACCTTCTTCTATCCATTTAGCATCTTTGTTATGTTCCACAGGATCTTCATAGATACTTCTCCAAAATGTATCTATTTCTTCTTTTTTTGGCGGTCTTTCAATTCCTTTTACCTTATTTCTCAATTCTCTATAAAACTTTTTTGGATCATCAGTAAATTAATTATAGTATTTTGTAGTTTTCCTTTATATTTATTTTTGTATCTTCTATGTCTTTCCAACTGTGCTGAAATTTTTAGTTTTGTATTTGCAATAGTGCATGATAGATCCTGGCCTGTTCTAATACTGGGCATTGCTTTTATCACAGCTATTTTTCTTAGTATTTGTGTTGATCTATTCCCTCTTCGATAACCTTGTAACAGTGACACTTTTTGTCCTAACTGCTTTATAGTTTTCTCTATTCGATATTTCTATGATGGTATTCGATTTCTCCCCTTCCTTTCCCTCACTACCCGGTGTTCTTATGGTAGAACTTTATCAGTTATTAATTTAGCTGCACAGTAATATATCCTGTGTACTTCTGTTATATCCCATGGGTCTCCATGAACAATCCTAATTACTTGTTCATTTGTTTTATCAAACTTCTGACTTTTAAGGTTTTATTAACCTTCTGCAGTCTATTTCTTTCATTGATCTTGATATATCTGTCTATGTCTATTAAATCAAGCAACTCTTCTCTTTTTTCTTCCAAACTAAGGGCATATCCTTTGTTTTCCAATTCCTGCAGGCGTTCTGTAGAAAATTCTATACCATCTTCCTGTGGTACATTCTCTTCAACTTCATTCTGTGCCAACCATTGCTCTATCATATGGAAACTCACTGACCTATCACTCCTCAACATTGACTGCATCAGAGTTTCCACAGTTTCCTGTTCATTCCCTTGCTGTATAGCTTCAAGTGAATGTTTATACTGGTTTCCTGTGGAAGGCTCCAAATTATCTTCATATGGCACCTGACCAATTGCTTCCTGTTCAACTGATTTCCCCTTAATTTGGATATCAATTACTCTATCCTGCTGTGGTGCTTTCTGAATTAGATTTTCTGCACTGAATCCTTCACTTTGCAGGTGCTCCATGACCTCAGTTTCTTTAACGTCTCCATTACTAATCTCCTTTTCTACTTTTCCTCTTTGTCTTCTTATTTTTTGCATTGTAAAGTTGTCCATGTCTGGATTCCTTTGCCTGTATTTCTCTTCAAATATTCTTGGTGCTGCTCTTTTTGTATTGGTTAGTTTTGCTTTCTGCTTTGCATAAATATTACACCATATTAAATCTTTTTCTTTCCCATGTCCATATGTCTTCTTCAGATGTTTCCTGATCTTCATCTTTCTCCCTAATTTGGGGACTCACTCCATCCTGCTGTGATGTATGTAACCTGTGCTAGGCCTTCTACACCAAATCCTTCACTTCGTAGGCACTCCATAACTTCATCTTTTATTTTTTTTTACTTCTGCTTTACTAATCTTCTTTTCTACATTCCATCTTTGTGATGTTATTTTTTTATTGTGAAATTTTCCATATCTGGATGCTTTTGCCTGTATTTTTCTTCCATTATCTTTGGGACTGCCTTCTTCACATTGATTAATTCAGCTTTCTCCTTTGCATAAATATTGCACCATATCAACTCTCTCTTTCTTTTCCATGTCCATATTTCTTTCTTATACTTTTCAAATATCTCTTGGTTTTGTTGTTTATATTTTTGCACTTTCTCAGATGCTTCTTTTTTCAAACAGGTCAAGGTTTCTTGATCTATATGCTGTTTTTCACAAATGTGTTGTATTAATAAGCACAAATTTTCATTTGAAGCTTCTGACAGTTTTTCTTGCGGAAGTATTTTTCTTTCCTCTAATTTCTCCCTTAATTGTTTTGTATATCTTGTGTCAGGAAATTCTGGGCTTTTTGCATAATAGTAACAATACATAATTTCTTTCTTATCCTCAATAGTCCACTTTATCGTCTTTATGGCTTTTTGGTTTAGCAGGTTTGTGTTTTTTTTTGTGGACTGCTACTTCCTTCTACAATGGTGGGGGAGGGGGGATCCTCCCCCTGGGCCTGGTCTGGCCCCATTGTAAGAATGTTTCCATATTTTAAGGATTCTACACTGTCATCTTTTCCAGTCCTGGCACCAGTGTGCCTACCGGGAATCGGCACTTTTTTATCCTGGGTCTTGTGCAGCCAGCTATCTTTTTTAGTTTTTAACCTACTTTGTCATGATATATGCTATATAAATACAGTCTATATAGCAATATCAAACAAAGGCTAAGACAACTAAGAAACCAAAAAGAAAACAGATAGCAGGTATGCAGTCGGCAGCAAATGTTTATTAAAATAAACGTTTGCTGCTGACTGCATACCTGCTACCTGTTTTCTTTTTGGTTTCTTATATATCAATATCGCCTTAGTGATATTTTGTAGAAACAGGGTCCACTTCATGAAGGTACTCACCAAGACTTGAGGATGAATTCAATTTTAACACTACTACTCTCCTTTGCTTGGTGACTTTTCATCTCTCCATTTGTACCTAAGATCCTATGGGAGTGCTGGGATGTTGTATAAGGTAAAATGTATATGTTATCTGCCATAAGGGTACACAGACCCATGGCAGATGGAGATGATGAATAGATGTTTACCTTTTTGGGGGGGGTTCTCAACAGCAACCCACAGACAGATGGCTGGACAACACAGGAGAGTTGGAATGGGAAATGTGAGCAGACAAGAATGAGGTCCATCCATCACTGTTACAAAAGATGAATGGCTGACTGGCAGTAAGTGGTGGGCTAATCACATAGGGTGGTGACAGAACAGAGAGAGAGAGAGATCTGTGAACTGCACTTTCCCTGCTGAAGTGGATCAGCAGACATGCACTGGTCAGGGGTGGGGTAGAGAATGCAGACCTGCTAACTTATTCAGACTGTGTCTATGTGGAACATATGACTGTTTTGCTTGTTTGGTCATGGGTCTATCTAGCCAGATCATGTGGCACATGATACACAGTGTTCTGTACTCAACTATCTTAACTAACTGCTCTGGAGATGTGGCTTGTGATAGCAGTGTATAGTAGGCATGTGACTCATTGCAGCCACTGTTGTTGCTGCAAATGCATTGGTGCAGGAGTGGTACAGCTGATGGTACACATAATTTTGCCCAGACATGTTCCATACATGTTTGTCCCCAAGTGCAGAAACATAAATGGCATTAAAGCAGCACTAGTGGCTTGAAAAGTTCTCTGTGACAGGGACTGAGGTGCTACTGCAGGCTGTATGAGTGTGTACAAGGTGCATTCTAATCAATTTCAAGGATGACTGGGCCTTCTGGAAGCATGTGTGGTGAGACATTCTTGCAGATGTCAGTACTGAAAGTGGTCAAAACACATCACTATAGCAGGTCTGCTGCAGGGTCTTTGATATGATACTACCTGCCTACATGAAAGCCTATGTCATTGCAGAGGAGAGAATGACCACAGGTGGGGGTCCGTCATCAAAGACCACCCTTACTGATATGGAGGACTTCCTGTTGAGAGGGTGTTAAAGGTCAGTATGTGATGAGGCTAAACTGATCACAACATTGTATATCTATGACACTGAATTTCTGGATATCAAGCACTGCTATATACCTACATGCATGTCTGGAATACAAGCATGGCAATATTTAACATCAGGTTTGTTTGTCTTTGTTCTGTGCATATGTTTCCTGCAATACTGCAAAAGCACTGAAGTATGGAGTTGTCACATATCAGCAGTTTCACACATGGGTGTTTATTTGTCTGCTTTCACAGGTGGCCATGGCCACAGAGACTTCCTGAATGCTCATTTCTGAGGTCAATGCAGCATTGAAGCCTGATGATGATGGCAGCCTAACACTAGCACAGCCTGTCAACACAGTGCCACTGTCAGCAATGTAAGAGTGGAGAGCACACTGCCACCCACATCCAATGACACAGCCGTGTTGCCTGTGGAACCTGCCCCCACCTTTTCTCTATGTATGGAAGGTCAGGCCATGCCTGGCAGTCCAGCATACTGACTGCTGCTGTCACTTGGTCATGCATCAGCAGTGGGAAATAGTACCACCACAGACCATGGTGACAACACAAGGATGCAGTGTGCTGCTAGCTGTCAAAGCCATTTCTCCTACTCAGTGCCCAAACTGGGTGTCACATTAATCAATAATGTGTAGGTCAATCATTCAGTCACAATGTCATGCCAGAGATAATTAGCATACTCCAATGCATACATGGTGACATAGGTGAGGAAATACAATGGCTGGATCACGTGCACAACTCATTGGACAGACATGCTACTGCTTTCATGAGTTCTTCTGCCTCTGAGTTAACAGGAATGGCACATGCTCATGGCTGTCACTCTACAGTCTTCATTGTGGGTGCATCCTACACAACAGGTCCCTCAAGCTCATATAGCACCACCCCTTTCACACCACCTACCAGTGGTGAACCTGGTAGAGCACTACATGACTAGCCTGTGGATGTAACACAACCTATGTGGCAGTCATCCACATGGCAGAGGCGATGCCTCAGTAACTTAGGCAATTCAAAGTCTGCATAACTCCTGCTTGAGATCCCACAACCTGTCACATTCGCACCCATGTAGTGCTATGCCATCTGTTACATCTGTGTCGCCTATCACCCATACTGTAAAAACACCTGTAGTTTCTGTTCATCTGACCCCCAGAAAGCTTCTATGCCATCTGCTACAACTGTGTCCCCTAGCACCTGTACTGTGAAAACACCTACAATTTCTGTCCAGCTGATCCCCCAGGAAGGTCAACCAGCTAACTATGTAGAATACCCAGCTCCACAATTACCCTGCTGTTTAACACAATCTCTTACACATACCCAGTCTATTCTGTCTTCCACATAAGTAGCCATTACTGATCCTTGTCACTGTGCCCCACTTCATTTCTGTAAATGATGCCATCTGTACCCTGCGCTGTCACCACTGTTGTTATTTCTGATGCACACTATGACAAGGTATTGCTCTGTATACCATAACATAACCTGGATGTAGTATTTCATTCATCAATTTTAATCTTTCTTGTCTTTTTCTAACCCATAGCTATGAACCAGACACCACCTCTTTGCCAGTGCTGAAGCATATGCAATCACCTCAGCCTCACATGAGCATTATTTGTAGTTGGTTCTACCAATGAGTATTCACCTGGCACCTCCTCCAGTGCTGGGTCTAGTCTGTCTGGTCCTCTGATGGGATCCTCAGCCCTAGCTGTCTGTATGCCATCATGGTGTGCAGCAGTGCACAGCACAGGCAGTAAATATCTATAGTGATAAGTTATTAGAGCACACTGCAGTGCAGCACCAGAGGAATATAGGCAAAAAGTGGCCTTTTAACAATGTGAACACATGCTCATCAGTGTTATAGGACTGTGACAGTGCAGAGTTGTATGTTGCCTCAGCAATGCATTGTGAGTTCATTGTCAGTGTCATAAGCCATGCGTCCAGGGCATATCTGGTATCAGATATAAGATGTCCCTGGGTGATATCACTGTGCACAAATTTCTGGTACAGGCTGGGCAAAAAACAAATGTGGGAATCATAAGAACTGCCTGGATGATACACAAGTACATTGTATATAATATCATGTGCAATGCATATTATTAGCTAGTTGATGGGGTGGAAAGCATGCTAGCTGACTTATCAGCACCCATATGGACCAAACAAGTCCTTGATAGTGATGTGGGTGCAGTCAATGGCCCACAGAACCACCGGGAAATGGGCTATTTCATAGAATGCCACATAATGGTGCTTTTCCCTTTTTGCAAGATATTTATGATGCAGAGCTACACAGGTTAATAACTGCTTCTTTGTAATAAGGTGTACATTGCACATGTACATTAGCAGTCATTTCTTTATGTGTCTGTATTTGATTTTTTTGTCACCCTGACCTCAGGACCATATATGTTGTTTACTATAACCTCATTGATCCATCCATGCGTTGCCAATTCAGTGGTAACACCCTGACTATCAACACACTATTGGTCTGGTGCGTTTCTTTACCCTGCTACCATACTGTTTTCTGGTGCTAATGTAGGTGATGATATAAGAATCATCCTTTCATCTGTGTGTTTTGCTGCAGATGTTTGGTACTACCACCCCCTCATCTTTCTGCTGCTTCCCTGCTGTGACACCCACCTGGCTACTATTGGGAATCCATCAGGCAGTGAAATCCATAGCCATGTGAAGATGATGATCTCTTTGTGTATATTCTTCTTTCAGGCCGGTGCCGTGACACCCAGATTGCTGCTTAAACCCACATCACCAGAATAACAAACATAAGGTATTGCGGTGCCATTAAGGTGAGCACATGTGAGTGCAACCATACCAGTTATGACATGCTATAACCAAAGCCAATGTGTATTATAAGGTTCTATCAGAACATGAACTCAATGACTGGTAATTTTTCTTACTGGCACAGTGAACTGTCAGCACCAGAATATGTGCCTTAGTGGTTGAGATGTATAGCATTCTGCATTTGAAATCATCACTCTTACATCCAATTGTAATTTACACTCAGAACTATTTTATCTGCTTCCAGTTAATCCATCATACAAAATCTTCTGTCCTTGCAAATTATCTGTCTAGCCTGTGTTTCATCATCATCAGCCCCCCATTTCTCCATTTTTTACCGTGAGTTGGGTTGTCATGTCAAATGTTGCTATCTGTCTTGATTCAATGCCACTCTCCTACCTTCTTCAACAGTCATGTCTGACCTTCACAGTTTTGTTTCACACATATTGCATTCATCCATCCATCCATCCATCCATCCATCCATCCATCCATCCATCTTTTTGCTGGACACCCCATTTTCCTCTTGGCTTCTTCCTGCCAACTTCAAATCTACTTTACCAGATTGTCTTCTGCTTTACTGCACATGTGCCTGAACCAATGTAATCTGTTCTTTTTGACCTTCTCTGCAATTGTAGCTACTTGGGCTTCTGCTATGGTGTCCTCATTTCTTCTTCTGTTTCACAATGTGCGTCTTACCACCTGTCTCAGGTACTTCATCTCTGGTACCTCTCACTTCCTCAACAGCTCTGCCTTCACTGCCCAGCTTTCTGTACCATACAGTAGTACTGGTAGCACCAGTTTTTTGTACACCTTACTTTTCAGTTTCTTAGGCATTCTTCTGTCATACATTACTCTTGATGATCTGTGCCAGGTGGCTGCAGCCCCACTGATTCTAGCTTTGACCTCCTCATTCTGACTTCCATTTTCTTCAACCATCCTTCCCAAGTACTTGAAGCTGTTAACCTGTTCCACTATTTCCCTTCTATCTCAGTTCTTACCTTCTTTTGATTTCCCAAATTTGCTGCCATTACAAATAACTTATCTGTACTCAGTTTTATCCCATGTGCCGTCAATCTTGCATTTCATGCCCCTATTCTATGCTGAAGTACTTATTCAGAATCTGCCTGTAATATCACATCATCTGCGTACAGTGACTTTGTTGATCTGACTTGTTTGCTAATGTAGTCCATCACCAGTATGAACAGCAGTTGGCTCAGAGCTGAACCCTGATGAACACCTACTCCCCTGGGGACCCCACTGTGAGCCCAAGTGCTCTTCCTATTTGTGTCATTGCATCCTTGTACATAGCCTGCACTAATCTTATCAATATTTTTGGGACTTTGAAGCATTGCTGGATTGTCCAAATCAGCTTTCTTGGGGCCATGTCATATGCTTTCTCCACATCTAGGAATGCCTGGCTGGACATTCATCTTTAGCTTTTTCTCAGCTATCTGTCTCATTGTCGGTTGTGCTGTATAGTTTGTTTATTATCAGGTAATTGAATTAGTTGATAGAGAAGACACTATCTATGTGCTTCATTAGTAGTTAATAGATAATGTGTATTATGAAATGGCTGCAGTTTTAGTGTCATACACCATCAATCAGTCACATAAAATGTGTAGTTGACATACTCCATCTGAAAAGAAAGAATCAGGATTATTCAGAGTTGTTTATAGTTATGCTGTCATTACCTTCAATAACTAAAGCATGCAGCAACAATGTCAGGTTATGTATTAGTGCCACTCAAACTGTACATACCTGATACCTTCAGAATTTCCTCCTGCAAGACGCAGCATGACTTTTCTAACTAAGTATGGCAATGCTCTTCTTTGTTTTTATTTTCCCTTTGTCTGCATGCTGTCGGTGTCAGATGCCAGTGCTGATCTGATGGAACGTTATCACTGACAAGAGCAGATTTTGGAAACATCAAGACAGATGTGCAGTCATGTTAATGGTGCTGTCAATCTCCAAGGAAATCCTACTGTACATGTAAAGCTGATTAAGGCCAAGGTCATTCAGACTTTAAGCCCCTCATGAATGTGAGTTTTACTGCTTTACCTAAAAAAAAAAACTGAATGCTAGCTATAATAATGACAAACTACTGCACTTTGCATACTGCAAAATCCTTACATGCACGCATGATGAATCAGAAAGTGATGAGTCTGTCTGGTTTGAAAGCATGCAATACAGTAGACAATAATGCTTGCAATATTATAGCTTTTGATTTATTACGTTCACTACATGTTATTCCTGAAGAAAATTCAGAATGGAAACATCGATTTGTAAGCAGATAATGCCCAACCTAAGCTAGGTGACCAGTTTCCTAATTTATTTTTTTGTTTTATGGAAGAATCCTAATGCTTTAGACATTGTAGGTTTTCATAAACATATCTGATTTTAAATTAATCTAATAACATATTAAGAATATGGCCTCCTTTCTGGTATATCTAAATGTGAAAGCCAACTTATGTCATTTTTGATCAACACTTGGGGTAAAAGTGCTACTACACATCTGATTTAATTAAGCATTAAGAATAATAGGTCATAATGTATACATGTGATTGCTAAAATTTTTATAGTTTTATATAGAGTTGTTAGATTATGTTGAATGTTAAGAATTTCTAGCTGTAAAGTAAGGGTGTTATAGCACTTCTGTTGTTATATGTTGTAGTTTTCAATAAAAAAATCTTTATCAGTGTTTTATTTATTAATTATTTTTAACAGCTTAACATGTTTAATGGGCTGGTACATAAATCCTTATCAACCATGGCCCATGCTACAAGGACAAGGATAGATAAACATATATATGAGAATTTGCTGTAATTAATCAACCAGATTGCTTTTAGGAGATCACAGTATCCAAAGAAAAACAGAGAAACATACTGAGAACATGTACAGTGAACAGAAGTCAAGATTAAATCATTGTCCCTGGGGCTGTGAGGCAGACATATTACCCCCAGTCCATTGGACTGTCCTAAATCAGATTTTTGTAACTGATGGCTTTCCTTTGAATGCCATAAAAGCACCCGTTCTCTCAAGGTCTACAAAACTCCAATTCCTCTATTAGGCTTTTATTATTTGTATTATACTCTGTATTGGTTTATTTCATTTAATGACTTTTAACATCACAAAAATTACTATAGGTATCTATATCTTTGACAGGTCTGAAGAACAAGTAAACAAGTAAAACAGTGGTAGTGAACAAGACTAAAATTCAGTTTTCCTGGTTTGTACTTCAGTATCTTAACTGCACAATATTGATTGTACTGAGTCTAGCCCTAGTATTATATGCTATCTAGTTAACCTTCCATATCCTACTAACAGTCATGTTTTCTTATTTGAAACAAGCTGCTCACTGTGTGTGTGTGTGTGTGTGTGTGTGTGTGTGTGTGTGTGTGTGTGTGTGTGTGTGTGTGTGTGTGTGTGACTGTGTGTGTGTGTGTGTGTGTGTGTGTGTGTGTGTGTGTGTTATATTCTAACTTGGTGACTGTGCCTGGAATGCATCCAGGGTTATTAACTAATACATATGTAACAACTGGAGTGGTGTTCCCCAGTGGACAGGTTACTGAAGGGAAATGCAGAACATTACCTGCAGAAAGGGAAGCTTAGAAGGAAGCAGGTCCCATCAATCACTAATTGAAAGCAGCTCATTTAGCTGTATATTAAGAGTGTTAATAGTGTAGAGCTAGATTTCAGATTCCTGTGGAGTCGGCTAGAAGGCTCTCAACCAAGCTACCTGAGCAGAGAAGTTTAACTGAAAAGTTAGGAGTACTCTGTCATAAAGAAGGAAGCCTTCTACTTTATTCCATGGTTTGTTGGAGCAGTAGCATTTTGACTCAAAGAACGAAGCCTGCTGTTACCTTAAATCTAAAGATAGTGGATGGAACTGTTACTACAGTGTGCTAACATATTGCTTTATGTAAGTTGGAGAGACTGTCTGACTGTTTTGTTTATTTGAACAGCATTGTGACACAAAGTAAAGCCTTGAAGTAAAACTAACAGTGAATGTTAACTGTGTGTATTGTTTTTGGTTTACCAACCTCCACAAGTCAAAATGAGAATTTATTTTTTCTTTTAACGTTGCAAAATGCACTTAATATTAACCAGAAAGACTTGCTCCAAAATTTAAGCTGTTGCTAATAATAGCCTATCTGTTGTCACATTGGTGGAAAATGTCAGCAGAAAAATACTTTTTATGTTTTGCAAACTGTAACCCACATAGGCATCCTAGCTGTGTGTGCTTTCGTTTGAGAAATTCCCACACCTATGATTAAATTGCTGCTTAATGACTGATTGTTAACTTTAAGGACCAGGACCAAAATTTATTTTGGATTATTGACTCCATTGAAGCCTGTGTATGAACAAGTTATTTGAAGTACTGTGTCACTAGTATGGGAAGGTATTTTCATGATAGGAGGAAAAGTCAGTGGTGAAACACTGATATAAACATTTGTGCCAATATAAGGATTTACATCAGTCAAAATAATTTTCAAGGCTGGTAGAACAGTAGCAAGTAAAGACTGGCTTCTCAGTTGGTGTATGATGTAACTGCTCTGTTTGAATTGTGTGCACTACCACTAACTGCTGACATCTAAAATGAAAAAAAAAATACTGTAGTCATAGTAGAAGCTGTCACAGGTACTGATCAATGCCTAGTAGGCAGGAAAGAACTGACCAATGTCTACTCAGTCTGCAGCAACATATCTTCTAACCTACCATGTCCCCAGTACCTAGCACGTCTCTGAGGAAGAAGGGTAATGGGAGAAGAAGACAACGAGAAGGCCTGTCTTGTTGTTTTTGAAAGGTATGCAACTACAGAATGCTGGTCCAAATGAAATGTGCCAGAATTTTGTCAAAGGGTACCTGACTGGAAACCCCTCTAAAGTGTATATGCATCTTAGAGACAGTGATATATGTGATTGTATGAAGCTGAAGCAAGAAAGTTTGGCAAGGGTGGGCACCTCACCTGAGGCATGAGCTCTTAAGTATCATTGCTGGACATTCTATATAGATGACACAAGAACCAAAAAAAACACCAGCTGGTATGCGACTAGTACAATTAACTGCACAGCTCGAACAGAGAATATGAGTGAAGATGCAATCCACAACAATAACTCAGAAGGATGATTTATTTAAAATCCACACAACAAAGTTAAAATCCGGTTAAGCGCTTTCATCTGTGTTACAGACTTCATCAGAACCAGATGAACCACTTCCACACCATCATTTAAATACAATTTTTGGCACCAAAAAATGCAATGAGAGAAAACTTTTAAAGAGACATTGGCTCAATAGATTCATAAACGAATTGAAAAATAGTGCTTTGCTACAATACTCTATGTAATCTACAATACTCTAATGTCTATGAATTAATATACAATAGTGTTGTTATAAATGTTAAAAATTCCTTAATAATAACAATCTTATAATACTATAAAATATTAAATATTTACAAAAAATAAATTGATAAATTAATATGTTACTCTATCTAATATCGAAACAAAAACTATGACATAATGAGAAATGGCTTAATGCTAATAAATTCATTGATGCCAGGTGATCTGATGGCATCTGTCAGTATCTGCCATTTGCTCTCTTTCATGGCTAATAGTGCTTTCCAATTTCCCCCATAAGCCATTATTTCAACCTGATCTATAATCGCAAATTTAAAAAAGTGTGAATCATCATGCATGGAAATATGTTTGTAAAGTGCATTATTTTTGTCTTTAACTTTAATCTTGTAAGCATGCTCATAAATTTGTTTCCTGAAATGTCTCTCTGTCTTACCTATATAAAATGCACTGCAGGCATTACACGTAGCAATGTATACAACTTGTTTGGTACTGCAATTGCCTGCTTTGCATTTAACTAAAGTCCTATTGATATCTCCTAACTTAATACTATCCACCTCATTGATGGCATAACATTATTTGCAAGACCCACATCTTTTTGTTCCCAAAACTTTCTTTGTAATATGTGTAGCATTAGAGTTAGACGCTTTCTCTAATATTTTTTTTAATATTGGGTGCGGTCTTATATACAAAACAGGGATATCTTCCTAAAATCGAAGCCGTGTCATCATTTACCGTAATCAAATTCCAATGCTGTCTTAATATGTTTCTAATATAATGTGTATATGGTGTGTACATCAACACACAAACACGGTTACTAAAAACATCTGTCGTATGTAACTCCTTTATATTATTATTATTTTTATTTTTATTTTTGATATTCATCAATGGCTTACCCAATAAGGGTAAATATTTTTTGCCCCATTCTTTTTTCATTTGGTTTGTTTTGGTTCTTGTGTCATTTGGGTTTTGAGCATCGTTGTTGACTGGTATGGACGACAACAAGGAACAGTCACAAGCTTTATTGAGCAGGGAAGAATTTTATAAATTACAGACGGAAGTATCATCTCTCAAGTCTGAGGTTTCTAGGCTCATTGAGCTAGTGGGACGGACATTGACATCTCCTAAGCCGTTAGAGGGGGCAGGACGAGAGCGCACTTCTTCAGTCAAGTGTACGCCCATCCCGACCGGCATTGACATAAGCACGCAGATAGGCATTCCCAATGGGTAAGCGTGCAATACCGATGGTGGAGTTTTTTCTTTGCAGGACATACCTTCCATGAATTACAGGAAAGCTAACATGGGCCAAGTGTCGGAGAATGAATTTACTTTTGATTTCAGTCTATTTCATGTACGAAATGAAGCAGAACGTTTGGGAGCGAGACCCAAATGACCTAATGCAATCAAAACGTATTCTGCTGCTACTGGGACACGATTTGATCAACCAAAAGGTACTGTGGCTAATAAAATAGTTTCTAGCCCTTTTGGAAACAATAATAACAATAACATTAATAAAATCAATGGTCATATGTTTAATGGCCCAAGTAGGGCATTTAGCCACCATGACAACGATTGTCTTGACATTTTTTGAGAGACGAATATGAGTTTGGCAAGAATGATGTACAATATTATAGCCAAGAGGAAGGGAGACACTATGGTCTTCAAAAGGGATCTATTAAAGATTCTATCAACATGTTGGGAAAGAAATTATTAACTATTAAGAATGTCAAGATTGATAATGCATATTTAGCTAAATGTATTTCATTGCAAATAGTACCTAAAGGCCTTAGACTTTTTAAATTACCGATGGGTCTGGAGTACAACATAGGTACTATCAATAAATTTAGTAAATTGTTTGACAATTTTGGATTTGATTACATGAATATGCTTATTAAGTTGAATGATGAAAAATTGTCAGTATTGGTTCATGAAGTTGAAAAATTAAACCAGGACATAGTGAATGATAGATCTTTTACACAGTGGAAAGATTTTTATGACAAGCAGTTTAATATAGCTGAACAGAAGGCTAAAGGAATATATAATAGGAAAAGTAGAAAAATACAGCGGGATGTTGAACAATACCATGGAAATAGGGCATATATCTGGCCACAGGATAGATCTGCGACCGGTATAGTAAGACATTATAGGAACAGAGGTAGACAAATTGATAAGGACACTAATTTTCAGGGGGGCAGATTTTATTCGGCTGCAAAAAATTAATTGATTCAGTGGATGAAGAGAGAATGTCAACTAATCAAGCCTTAGCAAATACAATATCCAATATTTCTATTAATGTCACTGCAAATGATTGTCATGACAATTTTCAATACATAGAATACGAAGACAGTAATAGTAAAACACAATCTGAAAATATCATTCACTCTTTTAATGGATTTAATGTTTTTAATAATACTGACATGAATATTACACATGAGTTTTACACATTATTTAGTAAAGGAATGAAATTTATTCCAACCATGGGTTTCCAATTAGTGGATACCATTAAAGAAATAAAACTTTTTTGCAGGAGACTCAATTTGGCCATGCAATTTAGACAACAAAATAATATACATGGATCGATAGCCCAGTATGAACTCAAAAAGAAAAGTACATTTATTCCCATATCCAATAATCAGGTAGTCAATTTTGAGAAAATGGTGTGTCAAGATATATATGAATTCAACAAAAATATTAAGACAAAAGATATTTGTAAGTATGATATTAGAGATAATTTGACTGAGGGTGAACATCAATGTCTCAATCAATTTATTAGTAACAAGGAAATCAGATTAATGAAACCCGACAAAGGGGGCAGAATAGTGATATTTAATACATTTGATTATATTAATGAAATGCACAATATTTTGTATTCATCAGGAAATTATGAAGTAGTATCATTAAATGAGATCAATATAGGGTATAAAAGAATTGACCTGTCATTAGAAGAATATCTTATTGATCATAGAATTACTAGTGACATTTATCAATACTTAAAAGTCGAATATCCGATTCTGGCTACTATCATAGGCATTCCTAAAGTACACAAGTGCATCACACAACCTCCATTCAGACCTATTGTTTCAGGAACAAGATCAAAAACATATCCTTTGGGAGTGGCCATAGATAGATGGGTTAAGCCGGTCTATGATAATATCACACATATGACCAAAGATTCATGAACTTTTTTGAGTCAGCTTATGCTAGATATTTGGAATAAAGAACTTATTTTTATCACTATAGATGTAGTGGACCTATTTTCATGTATCCCTAAGGATATTGGATTGGAGTATTTCAGTAACAGTTTGAGAAAGTTTTCCAATATGGATTGGGACCGTATTTGTCTAATTACAGACATCATGGGAATAGTTTTGGACTATAATTATATTCACTTTCAAGGTGAATATTTCAGACAAATCAGAGGTGTGGCCATGGGAGCATCATGTGCTCCAGTTTTTGCCAACCTAGTCATGTTAGAATGGGAAACGGAATTTCTCTTTAAAAGCAAATTTTATCCAAATATAGCATGCTACACCCGATATTTGGATGATTTGTTTATTTTATGGAAGGGTCCCAAGGAGATGATCAACTCCTTTATAGAATACATTAATGGCACCACTTATTTTTTAAAATTCACTCACAACATCAGTGAGAGTGGTACCGCTTATTTAGACACTTATATTAGTCATTCGGATTGGGGGTTCACATCTCAAATATATAGGAAGAAAACTTTCGCAAATGATTATATAGAATTCAATAGTCGCCATCCCCCTCATGTCTTTAAAAATGTCTTTAAGGGGCAATGTATTAGGGCAGCCTGCATGTCATCAACTAGAGAAGTTATGAATACTGAAATTGAACAAATAAGTAATATGTTCAGGATGCAAGGCTACCCTTTAGTCCTATTGTCATATGTAGCAAATTACATTAAAAAAGAATGGGGCAAAAAATATTTACCCTTATTTTGTAAGCCATTAATGGATATTAAAAATAAAAATAAAAATAATAATAATATAAAGGAGTTACATACGACAGATGTTTTTAGTAACCGTGTTTGTGTGTTGATGTACACACCATATACACATTATATTAGAAACATATTAAGACAGCATTGGAATTTGATTATGGTAAATAATGACACGGCTTCGATTTTAGGAAGATATTCCTGTTTTGTATATAAGACCGCACCCAATATTAAAAAATTATTAGAGAAAGCGTCTAACTCTAATGCTACACACATTACAAAGAAAGTTTTGGGAACAAAAAGATGTGGGTCTTGCAAACAATGTTATGCCATCAATGAGGTGGATAGCATTAAGTTAGGAGATATCAATAGGACTTTAGTTAAATGCAAAGCAGGCAATTGCAGTACCAAACAAGTTGTATACATTGCTACGTGTAATGCCTGCAGTGCATTTTATATAGGTAAAACAGAGAGACATTTCAGGAAACAAATTTATGAGCATGCTTACAAGATTAAAGTTAAAGACAAAAATAATGCACTTTACAAACATATTTCCATGCATGATGATTCACACTTTTTTAAATTTGCGATTATAGATCAGGTTGAAATAATGGCTTATGGGGGAAATTGGAAAGCACTATTAGCCATGCAAGAGAGCAAATGGCAGATACTGACAGATACCATCAGATCACCTGGTATCAATGAATTTATTAGCATTAAGCTATTTCTCATTATGTCATAGTTTTTGTTTCGATATTAGATAGAGTAACATATTAATTTATCAATTTATTTTTTGTAAATATTTAATATTTTATAGTATTATAAGATTGTTATTATTAAGGATTTTTTAACATTTATAACAACACTATTGTATATTAATTCATAGACATTAGAGTATTGTAGATTACATAGAGTATTGTAGCAAAGCACTATTTTTCAATTCGTTTATGAATCTATTGAGCCAATGCCTCTTTAAAAGTTTTCTCTCATTGCATTTTTTGGCGCCAAAATTTGTATTTAAATGATGATGTGGAAGTGGTTCATCTGGTTCTGATGAAGTCTGTAACACAGATGAAAGCGCTTAACCGGATTTTAACTTTGTCATGTGGATTTTAAATAAATCATCCTTCTGAGTTATTGTTGTGGATTGCATCTTCACTCATATTCTCTGTTCGAGCTGTGCAGTTAATTGTACTAATCACATACCAGCTGGTGTTTTTTTTGGTTCTTGTGTCATTTGGGTTTTGAGCATTCTATATAGATGTACTGGTATGGGCACAAATTACTGATTTAATCCATATTTTGAGTCTGTGGTTAGAACCAAATGAAATGATATAAATAATGTTTTAGAAATTCTCTAGCTGTAGATAAGCTTAAAACATGTACTCCATAGCCACTTAAGTAAGTGGGCATTTCAGTATGGCCCTAAGACTTTTGAGTTATTAATTACTTTACTAGAATGTTTGCCATGAAATGAAATTGCTGCCTGTAAAACTGACATGTCTGCCTTAAGGAGAAATAAAAAGCCTTCACCTAAGCATGTATCAATGCCAGCAAACAAAAAATAAATACTGTAATCTGAATTAGTTTGTTTCAATTGTTGTAAAAATATATTGTGAGATATTGTACAGATAATGATTGCAATTTTATACCTTTAAAATCTAATAATACTAGTTTGCAAATGGTAAAACCAACTGTGTCTGAAAATGTGCCAACAGAATGTGATAACAATGACCTGTTAACTTTTAGGAGCATGGAATATGTATTCTGTCATTGTGATATTTCCAAATTTATTAAAGGAACTATTGTAGTAGAAGGAAAGAAAGTGATAGACTTGGGAGTATGCTTACACTAGTCATATCACAATATACAATATGTATGTAAGTATAAAACTAGTAACAATCATAAATTAAAGTGGTGTTCACATACATAAAGATGAGAAAGAGTGTCCATAACCGAAGTGGAAAAGCTAATTTTTTTAGGAAAAATGTTACAGCCAGTAGCTTTAGAACCTAATTTAGCCATGATGTTACTCTGAATTTTTTATTTTAACCATTGCTACATTCCTTGTAAATAACTTAATGCTAACCAAATTTCTCAAACATATTATTACTGCATTCTCAAAATACTGTAGTTTTGCCTTGTATATATTCGTATTGTATATTTCTCTGTCTGTTTTTCTACTGTTAAGTATCTTACAACTTGAATTGTTAGGTTTTTCTTATTTATTAATTACTTTCCTGGAACTTTTCTCCTCGGGTCTAAGCTGTAAAAGGGCTCTCTGGGCCTAGTCGGACTAACCCAGTTAACAAATGTAAAAATAAATAAATAAATAAATAAATAAATAAATAAATAAATAAATAAATGTTTAATAACTGATCATAACTTTATCTAGTTTAAATAACTATATAAATGCTGGGGGTGTGAGTACAACCCAATGTGTTGTCCACAATACACAGACTCAGTAAAGAGCACTGTGCAACTATGAGATTCCAAGGGCAGTAAGATTTGGGTTTGGGTCGAAGGAATGGACATATCTGAAGGTGAGGATCCAGTAGTCAAAACTAAAAAAGAAATCACTTCAGCAACTGATACTGAAGGCCCTATTGCTACACAAAAAGATGTAAGAGTAAGAACCTAGGAGCTAAACAGGGTCTTAAGCTTCTCTCTGCCATAGCAGAACAGAGAGCCTATCAGATATCAAAGAGTCTAAGGCTAGAGCAAGTATTAATAATATTGAATTTGGTAGAAGGAAATGGCCAGTTCTCCAATAAAAAAAAGTACTTTCATGAATTACCTTTTTTAGAGGATGTATTAGATGACAAGGGTGGTACAGCGGTAGCGTTGTTACTTCACAGCAAGAGGTTCTCCTGTTTGATTCTTGGCTTGGCTTGGGAGTGCCTTCTGTGTGGAGTCTGCATGTCTTCCCCACAGTTGGGAAGCATTCAGCAGACATGCGTGCGTAAATGGGAGTGCCTTCGTTGAAGGTTGGACATTGAACTGGCACCTCAGCGTTTCATAAAAATCTACTGCCAATCATAAGTGGACCGGAGTTCCGCTGTGGTGACCCGTTACCAGGAAAAAAACGAAAGACAAACAACATTAGATGACGAGACAAAGTTGTAACTGTCTTTGTGGGATAAGAGACTTTATCCTCCACTTTGCATCAGGAATCACAATTTTAGTCTGCAAGACCTCTAAATAAGCCATATTAATTTTAAGAAAGCAAAATGGGAGAACAATATACTGAACAGGGCTAGACGGAATGTATCATGAGTGGAAGGAGAAACAGTTTAATAGAACAGCCCATGTCATATCCTTACTCTGAATTAAAAAAATGATTTGCTGTACAGGGTGATCAATAAAAGTGGACAAATGCTAAGACAGTTTTTGCACATAGCCACATTATACAATGATATCTAGGGATGGACAATACCAAGGTTAACAATCTAACTAGGTTTTACTGGTCTTGCATTATGAAGGAAGCAGAGCATTTTTGTACCACTTGCCCAGAATGTCAAAATATGGCACTTACCACATGCTTTGGAACCTTTTGTTACCCCTACCCATAATAGATGTCACATTTGAATGAATACTAAGACATCATAGGTTCTCTTGGAGAGTCAAGTAAGGTTCCATGTTAATATACTAGTGATCATTGACTATGCAACCACATTTTCTTAAAAAATATTCTCAAAGAGACTGAATGCCAGAACTATAGCAAAATGACTAGTGTTACTTTTTTCTAGGGTAGGAATATCCATTTAAGTTCTTACTGATTAGGGCACCCCACTGATGTTTAAGCTGATGTATAAAATTTGCCAGAATCTTAAGCTGAAGCAGCTGGGGACTTCTGTATACCACCCTTTGACAAATGGGCTAAATGAACACTTTATCCAAACCACAAAGTTCCTGTTGAGGAAAGCTATAGAAGTGGATGAGAAGAACTAAAACAACTAATTGCTTTCCTATCTTCATTTTTTCTGTGAGAGAAGTACCCTAAGCCTTAATGGGTTCATGCCATTCAAATTCTTATGTGGAGATCCCCCTGAGGCTTGCTAGAGGTAATGAAAAAATATGGGAAGAAGAAAACTCACAATTTAAAACTGTGAGAGAACACTTTATTGATCTGCAGGAAAGCTTAACACTGTACTATTCCAAGTAAAGGAGTATATGGAAAGTGTAAAGGAATCACAACAGAGAAATAGAAATATTCATCATAGAATACTTGGACTGCTGCCAACATGGCAAGGACCTTTCAAAGTCATACAGGAGACAAGAGAAGTAAACTATAAAGTGAAACAAGCTGGATAAAGGAAACCAGAGCAGATGTAATACATCTTTTAAAGCATTAGAAAGCATTGGAAAGAAATGGAAGTTTATGTAGTAAGAATGCTTAGAGAAGAAATCAAGGGTCAACATGCCCTGATCGTAAAACCTTGTGAGTATCCCAGATACCAGCAAAATAAATTGTACTCAGAAACAGGTAAGTATTTTTGAGTTATCAGGTAGAACCAATTTAGTCTGGCACAGTACAGAAACTCTGGTTTAATTTGATGTGATAAAGTGAAAAGGTAAATCTAAAGTCATACTGAATATCAAAGACTAATGCCAAGCAATTAAGGAAGCAGTACAGAGAATATTCAAACCTCAGTTGTAGAAAAATCCCAGAGTGAGTGAAATAGCCCCATTGTGTTGTTCTACAAGCTTCATGGCTTTATAAAGTTTTATAAAGACTTCAGAAACGTTAGCAATATTTCCAGATTAGATTCTTACCCTGCGCCTCAAATGGGCAAATAGCTTACAGATTTCTTTCTTTTCTTTCCTTTCCTTTCTTTCTCTCACTAGTCACAACTGAGCTCTAAAGTGACCCAGTGGACAGTCATTGCTATCCACAGAATTTACAAGCAAAGGAGGGAAACAGCAATAGCTTGCTAGGTCTTTCTTCTGCATCTCATTCACATACACGCACACACACACACACACACACACACACACACACACACACACACACACACACACACACACACACACACACACACACACACACACACACACACACACAGACACACACACACACACACACACACACACACACACACACACACACACACACACACACACACACACACACACACATGCTCATTAGATAAGGTTAAATTTCTGTCCACTTTGGCTTTACAAACGCATACACCATTAGTCCCTTAAATTTAGGATAAAATGAAATTCTCCACATCTGATGCCATCTACTTTCCGGTGGCTAATAGACAGGGTCTTTAAACCATACATCATATATTCTGTGGCCTAGCTTGACTATGTTTTGATATTCTCAGAAGACTGGGAAAAAAAACATCAAGAAGGTTTAGGTCATGCTGGACTCCTTAAATAAGACTGGTGAGTGTGAAATGTAAGTTGGTGATGTCAGAAACTAATTATTTGGGTAACATAATAGGCAGGGGGATAATAATGCCGCAGGCAGAGAACATGAAAATGGTAAGCCGTTGATCTGTACCCACTACCAAGAAACAGAGTAAGACATTCCCAAGACTAGTTAATTAATATTGCAAGTTCATCTCAAAATATTGGCATCACTGGTTGCCTCCTAACTGACTTGACCAAAGGTAGGTCCTTGCTAAATGTCAAATAGACAGACACCACAAAACACGCATGTAGGGAATTAAAGACATGTTACATTCTGACCCATATTATTAGCTAAGATTTTCATAAGCCATTTACTGAGTCAGGGCCTGGGCATCAGGGTAGTCATGTCACAAACTGTTAAGGACAATGGACACTCTACATGATACATTATCAGTAAGCTCAGCAATGTTGAAAATAGATACTCAGTGGTACAGTGGTAATGTGGATTTATTTATTTTACTTTTTTTCTTTTGTTGATCAAGTAAGTGAATTCATCAATGGACCCTTTTTAGCCACTGTATGGTTTAAGGAGTTACTGTCAAACAGGCTCTCAGTACATTTAAATATTATGCTTGGGGGACAGAGTTCACATCAGTCATAGGCCATGATCTGCTACAGTGGCTATATAGGATGATAATGCTAAACTTTGTATAAAGGCTTTGTCCCTACAAACCTGTAAGTTTAATATTCTTCATCATCCTGACTGAAGCCATCTTAAAATAGAAAGGTTTTCCTGAGCTTCCATTCCCTGCACTGAAGCTAGAACTGCTGGTTCTAACTATGGAGGATCAGGTGAGATGGTGACGACATCTGTGTGACACCCAGAGATATTATATTCTATATATATATATATATATATATATATATATATAAAACAACTGGGGAGGTGTATCCCAGGGGGCAGGTTGCTGAAATGAAATACAGAACATTTCTTGCAAAAAGGCAGCCTCAGAAAGGGTAGGTATTTGTCTTAGGTGTTTAGTTAGAAACAACCTGCTTTGACCTGCGCGTTAAGAATGTTATTAATACTGAGAGCTAGATTATTCCTATGGAACAGGATAGAGAGGTCTCAACCAAGATACATATATGAAGGAGAGTAACTGAAGAAGTTAAAAGGAGCATTCTGGTTTATGAATTTCTTTATTTTTTAATGCTGAAGGGGTTGAAGAAAGAGTATTCTAAATTAAAGAAAGAAGCCTGTTACTACCTTAAATCTAAAGAGATCGAAATAACTATTTCTAGAACGTGCTAGTATACCCATGCCTCTAATTTGAAAAAAAATGCTAGATTGCTATTCTTTGCAACTTAACTTCTCATATGTACTGTTTTGTTCTTTTGAATGATGTGACACAAACTTGAGCTTTGAAGGTAAGCAAACAGCAAATGTGAAAGGAATATCTTGGTTTGGATTTACCTTCCAAGTACAAACACACACACACACACACACACACACACACACACACACACACACACACACACACACACACACACACACAAACAAACACACATCAAGGCTTTTACTGCATGTATGTAAAGTGTAAAGTTAAAAAGTTCAGTTATTCAGAAACCTCATGCATTCATTCATTTGTTTATTCACTCATTTATACATTCATTTTCTAATACCTGCTTTATTCTTTTTTTGGTCATAAAGGATCTGGAAACTATCCATCTATGCAACAGGCATAAGAGAGAGAGAATCAGAGCCTCTGGCAAAAGCCAGCTCTAACAAGGAGAGTTTATTTTATTTTATTTTAAGGTTACAGCAATTTGTTTGTGTCTTTCGGCTTTTCCCGGTTAGGGGTCGCCACAGCGGAACTCCAGTCCGCTAATGATTGGTAGTGGATTTTTACATACCGGGTTACCAGCCCTGATGCACACCCTTCAACGAAGACATGCCCCATTCATGTATGCCTCCACACAGAAGACGCTCTAGCTGAGAATCGAATGGGACAACATCTTGCTATGAGGTGCCAATGCTACCGCAGCACCACTTATTTTATTGTATTCGGTATTTTATGAAGGTCTTTTATAGGAGTTCATTGACTCAGCTGGCAGTACATAATTTTTGTCTGTGCTATTTTAAAAATCAGTTTTTTTAACCACCTTCTTTTGTAATCGCTGCCCAGCTAGTGTGATATTTTTATGTAGTGCATGGAGCTCCTTGGTTGCACTCAGAAACAGCAAAATAATATCCTGGTTCAGCGCTGCTGTAGCATGGGACCCGACCTTAATAATGCTTAGAGGGGGTGCTTAACAATTGTTAATTTTAAACAGCCCCTAGGCACTATTAACATTCCCCCTGGATTCATCAAGCCCTGCACGGTGTGCAAGACTAGTGCAAGAGCTCCAGCAGGCAATATGTCTACCGTGTGAACCAGAAATAAGCTGTAGGGATGTGCACGAGCGCTCCTGCACTAGCCCTGCATGGACTCAGCCCTTGCATGCAAATTACCCCATTTGCTGGAGACTTCCATACAAATGAGGTGAATTTGTGATCCAGGAAGCTAGAAACTGGCCATGCAGGACTAGTGTAATCTGCAGAAATGTATTCCGTCAGTAACGGAGTAAATTTCTGCAAACTACAAAATGGAGCCATGACAGCTCCAAATAAAGGGTGGATATTATGTAGTAAGCATGCCAATGGCCAAATATAAGGACATTGGCTTGGAAAACAGTTGCAAAAATAAAAAAAATCAGCTTTTATTTATTTTTTTATCCGGATCTCGGCTTTTAGGGTAGCTGCGCGGAAACTGGATCGGACAGAAAATAAGAGAAAAAAAATAAAATAAGCATTCTAACCAAAATCACTATTTTGCTATTATACTCAATGGCATGCAGAAGACAACATGGCTAGTGAATAGTGGTTGCTAAGGGGGGAAGCTCAGTGTGGGACATGTAACTATGCATCAGCAAGCAATCCTACGCAAATGAGGGGAATGATACTGAATCCCAGATTTCTCCTGCATGCTAGTCAGCACCCAACAGTGTAAGAGCAGGAATAGCTTGGTGCAAGCCTAGGAGTTAGCTGACATCATAGAGGTGTGTGTCAGGCATACTGTAAGCGGATTGGAGCCCTGTGGCTTGGGTTTGCCCTTAACTTAGCAGAGCTAAGCAAGGGGGTGTGTCTGAGACTGCCTAGCATCCTTTACATTGCCTAAGCGGGTGTGCGCACCGCTCACCGGGTTTTAATGGAAAAAAAAAAAGTAATCCCTGAAATAGCAGCTCTGTGCACATTTGAGCACTGTGTTTGTGTGGCGCTCCCTCAGGCTTAAACAGGAAGGCAATGGGAAAGGAAAACAGCAGTAGGAAGGTAATCAGGGAGAACTAGCATAGCTGGCAGGTGAAATGTATCAGAATCAGCCAATTACACATGCAGCAGATGAGCCTAGTCCAGAACACTACCATAAACTATGCAAACACCTTTCCCTCTGGATTTTCCCACATACTCTACACCACCAATATATGCAAGTGGGGAACATTTAACAAACAAAAACAACAGAATGATTGTGGCTGCAGCAGCTGTCAGACATCAACATGTGGAAGAGGCTGAGGGTGGTGAGGATGAGAATGCTGTCGACCAACCCACAGTGAGGAGATGGAGAAGGGTGTACAGACCCAGGTTAACATATCAGGGGCTACATGAGCTGGAGATAGTGGAGTGCTATAGGATGAACAGGGACCTCCTACAGCAAATTGTTGAGCTGTGCCGGCCACACCTGACACACAGAACTAACAGAGGGAAACCCATCGCAGTTGATACTAAGGTATATGTAGGCCTAGGAATACTAGCCACTGGTACCTCCCAAAGCCCAACTGTGGATATCATGGGGATCTCACAGGCATCAGCATCCAGAGTATTCCACCAGTTCCTGAATGCCATGTCAGCACATGCCGGTGAGCAAGTATATTTCCTCAACATCCGTAAGGTGTTGGCCAGCAATATGCGTCTCTTCCACCAAATAGCAGAATACCCTGAGGTGGTGGGTGCTATAGACTGCATGCACATATGCATTAAAGCACCACCCAGTGAGCCAGGTAGCATCTACATCAACCGCAAGTGCTTCCCGTCCATCAACTGCTAGGTCGTGTGCGATGCCCAGGGCATTATAATGAATGTGTGTGCTAGCTCCCCTGGAAGCTATCACAATTTCCACATCTGGCATCTGATGCAGCTGTACCAGAGATTTGCCAGTGGGGACATCCCTTACGGTCACCTAGTGGGGGATGCTGGTTACACACTGGAGCCATGGCTGATGACACCCATCAGAAATGCACACACACCCGAACAAGAATGCCATAATGAGGCACATGCATGGACCAGAATCATAACAGAGCATGTGTTTGGGATGCTCAAGTCACGGTTCTGGTGCCTTGACACATCAGGTGGAGCCTTGCAGTACTCACCAGCTACATGTACCCATATTGTTATCGTATGTGCCATGCTACACAATATGATCCTGTGGAAACAGCTGCAGCAGGAACAGCACGGGCCAGGGCCTCACAGCCCCCCACCAATGCCAAGGCCTGCACAGGCACAGAATGACTTGGGGGAGGAACAACCTGAGCCTGCCCCAGTAGGCAGATGGAGGCATGCCCAGTATGCCCTGGCTTTGGCAAAGAGACAACACAGCACATACACTGACACAGTAGGGACCCAGGGAATGACACATCTCTCTGACTCGCACATACAGTAAAAGGGATGCCAAACATGACACTACCTGTGTTCAACCATGTATAGGGAGTGTACTATGTGCATCCAACATAGACAGCCACCACCACCATCCTCAATACTGGCACACCCTCAAGGTAAGTCACTCTCCTTACCAACTGCTGATTGGAGTAGTATGTGTTGTTACTTGTATCTATGGTATGGATGTGAGCATGCAAGTGAACCGGGTGGCTGAATGGGATGCCAGCAGATAGTACACGCCTATAGTGGCAGCATGAAATCTTTAACAAATACTGGTGTCATCATAGTAGTCATTACTACACATGGTGACAAAACCCACTGCAGGAAATGTGCTGGGCCACATTTGTGTCCATATGACACACACATGCTAGTCAGGGAGGTTCACATACCCAACAACAGTCTCAGCCAGCAGGACAGGTGTAGACAAACACAAACAAAGGCTGTGCCAAGGCCTCTGAATGATGCCTATGGGTAACCTCCCCCCCAGGCCTACATGGACAGATTACATCAGGTCAGGCAGCAGGATGTTAGTTCTGAAGGGTAGGAAGTCAGAAACTGATATGTAGGTCAATCAAACCTAAGACATGTAGTACTTTGCTATGCCTATAGTCAGCATGATAGGTTAGAATACAGAATGAAATGGAGTACCTGACATACCAGTACAGACATAGCAAATGTATACAAGTGTCAGGTGTGCCCACCATCCTATGTAGAAATGTAGAAACAGTCAGGTGTGCCCCCCAATCCTGTGTAGAAATGTAGAAATAGTCAGGTGTGTCCCCCCAATCCTGTGTAGAAATGTAGTAATGGTCAGGTGTTTCCCCCTCCCCTACTTAGACATATAGTAACAATCAGGTGTGTCCCCCCAGTCATATATAGAAATGTAGTACCTGTCTGGTGTGCCCCCCCAATCCAATGTACACACGTTGTAACAGGTGTGGCCCCCAATCCTATGTAGAAATGTAGTAACAGTCAGGTGTGCCCCCCATCCTGTGTAGCAATGTAGAAACAGTCAGGTGTGCCACCCCCCATATCCTATGTAGACATGTAGTAACAGTCAGGTGTGCCCCCCCTCCCAATCCTATGTATAAATGTAGTAACATGTATGTGTAGGTATAATACCAGTGGAGCACAGATGCCCAGAGGTGGCAAAGGTAGCAGGATAGCTTGTAGCATTTGTACAATATGTAGGTATGTGTGTGGGGTTAGGTTGGTGTGTATTTCATATTATGTGAGAGAGGTCAGTATGTATGCATGTTGAGGTATAACCTGGTGGCCATTGCCCAGTACTGCTGATGACAGGGTCAAGTCCTCACAACTGCAGTGCCAAATACAATTTCCACCAGTATAACACATGCTAGCAGTAAGCCATTGCAAATGTATGGTGGTAATATGTATCATCATTTGAAAGATTGACATGGCATGGCTGTTGGGCTAGATATACAAGCAGTACACAGTAGAAAGTACCGCAGACATACAGTATATAATGTGTAACTGTGAAATGGACACACCCTTGGAATTGTACATACAGGTATGCATCACATTATCTGGGACTGGAGTAGGGTATACCGGTGTCGTCTGCCTGAACACTTGCAGATCACAAAGGTGGTAGGACTGATGTATTGGGAAACAGCTGATGTACCTGCACATGCCAGCATAACTGGAATGTCCCATGCTTATCTGTGCATCAGATGCAAGTAGTGTCCATAGCACACATGAACCCAGCTCACCCAAACACCACCCACAGGTACCTCTCTGTTGATATCCCTGCTGTTGGGAATGGGTACAATATGACCCCCACCTGTATATGGCAATAGCGAAAGAATGCAGCATGCAGTGCAGGTGTCCCATGCAGGTGTGTCCCTAGCTGTAGGTAGCACCCTGCCAGCATCCACACCACCTTATCAATATTGATAGAAAGTATTGGCATGAACACCTAGTACACCTACACTGTCACCCCAGGGGAATATACTGTATGGCGGTCTGGGACTGTAGGACTGACAGAATGCAACGGCCTGCCCCAGCTGGCCCACATCACCACCAAATGGCCTACAGGCCTCTGTCAAAGGCCTGTGTCTCACACATACTGCCAATGCATGTTATGTCATGGACACCCAAATAACAACATAATACACTCCACATAAGCCGTATGCAAGGCCATGTGGACAAACCACAGTAACATGTCCACCATGTCCCACTGCATGAACTGTGGACCAACACCAAAACACAGCTGTGATGAGGTGATAACCTTAGCAAAAATATCAGGGAATGTATGCATAATGTATGGAAGAGGAAATAATAATAGAGGGGTGTTGGGAGCATGGGCAGCATGGAATGTGCAAGGTCTGACACACAGCTATGTGCACACACTATCCCTGGCTGCAAACACATAAATGGGTGGCTACAAACCTGCCCATACACCACAATAGGGGTAATGTCCTGACTCATGATCCCTGCCTCTGGGTAACCAGTGTGAATCTGTACAGCTGTGAGGTATTGCCACAGCAAGATAAGGCCATATTGTCATGTCGATGGATGTACAAATATGGGATCCTCTGCCAGCACTGTACCAAGATGCTGAACCTGATACACAGACCCAGCAGCAGGTGTCTTCAGCTCCCCCTCGAGAATGGCATAACTTACCATGAATATGTAGGCGTCTGCCCACAATGCCAGACACAGCTGCATTCACCCTTGTTCCCCAGGACATCACTGTGAACAAGAATTTCCACCTGACAGTACTTGAGGACATAAAACATCACAGTGTATAACAGGATACATGTCTGAATATGTCTGCTAACACCAGTACCATGTAGCAGAAGCAGCGCAGACACAATCACCTACAGTACACACTATCCCTTGCACAGTTTGCCCCATATTGCCAAATGATCTATGGATACCCTGCAGAAACAGTTTGTTACCTGTAGGTGTACAACACAATGGTCTGCACTGGAGTACAAACTACCTGGAATGGATCCACAGATTCAATACAGAAGGGCATACTGGGCATGCTCACACACTTAAACAAATGAAGCCCATGTCTGCAAACAACAGTGGACCATACATATCTGACAGTTGCAGATGTTAGTGCATACACTCCTCAATATGCACCAGTCATGCTTTGCACACACATTGGATAGGAATACAGACATATATCCAAGGACAACACACTATAATAAGCCAAAAGTCGACATACATAGATGTGTGGAAGAGAGTGACTGTGACAAAGAGCCATCCCTCATGAGGCCTGTCCCATTCAGCACATAGCCAAATGGCTACAACCACCGGATGTGTAAATGTCCCTCACTGTAGAAATTAGCCACTGGTATCCATCAGCATTAAAGACTATGTGGTGCAAGTGCTAGCTGTGCAACATGACTGTACAAGACAGTCATCATTTAGCAGCTGTATACATGTACCTGCGGAATATAACCATGCGTGTGCCTACATGTGGTATGTCAACCTCTAGATGAATGGGTTATGGCCCATGCACACACACTGCCCTCCCCATAGCCTTACTATGACAAGCCTGTTGATGTCATCCACTTTGAAATACACCTTTGGGAAAGGAGTAACCCAGTAATCTCTGTGGTGTGTCCTAAAACTGAGTAATGCTGTAGTGTGATAAACTAGTTTGGTGGGAGTTCTAATCCCAGACATGGCAAGTGTGTGTGTGTGTGTGTGTGTGTGTGTGTGTGTGTGTGTGTGTGTGTGTGTGTGTGTGTGTAGGGAGCAATGCTTTTAGGCTAGTCACACTCACTACAATTCAAATGCCCTACTTTGGCAAGGCTGCTAATGTCATTCACTGTGAAATACACCTTTGGGAAAGGTGTAACCCAGTAATCTCCATGGTGCATCCTATAAATGTATATTGCTGTAGTGTAATAAACTAGTTTGGTAGGAGTTCTATTCCCAGACATGGCAAGTGTGTGTTTGTGTATCTCTGTGTAGGGTGCCATGCTTTATAGGCTAGTCACACTCACTACAATTTAAATGCCCTTCTTTGGCAAGGCTGCTGATGTCATTCACTGTGAAATACACCTTTGGGTGAGGTGTAGCCTAGTAATCTCCATGGAGCATCCTATAACTGTGTAATGCTGTAGTGTGATAAATTGGTTAGGTAGGAGTTCTAATCCCAGACATGGCTACTGTGTGCATGTGTGTCTCTGTTTGGATAAGGAACAATGCCTTTTTAGGCAAGTCACACTCACTACAATTCAAATGCCCTACTTTGGCAAGGCTGCTGATGTCATTCACTGTGAAATACACCTTTGGGAAATGTGTAAACCAGCAATCTTCATGGCATGTCCTGTAACTGCATAATGCTGTAGTGTGATAAACTAGTTAGGTAGGAGTTCTAATCCCAGACATGGTAACTGTGTGTGTTTCTGTCTGTGTAGGAAGCAATGCTTTTTAGGCTAGTTACACTCACTACAATTCAAATATCCTACTTTGGCAAGGCTAATGATGTTATTCACCGTGAAATACACCTTTGGGAAAGGTATAGCCCAGTAATCTCCATGGCACATCCTATAACTGTATAATGCTGTAGTGTGATAAACTAGTTAGGTAGAAGTTCTAATTCCAGCAATGGCAACTGTATGAGTGTTTTGTGTGTGTGTCTCTGCCTGTGTAAGGAACAATACTTTTTAGGTTAGTCACACTCACTACAATTCAAATGGCTTACTTTGGCAAGGCTGCTGATGTCATTCCCTGTGAAATACACCTTTGGGAAAGGTATAGCCCAGACACCATCCATGTCATGGACTAAAGAACACATACATGGCAAGCAATACAAATAGTTACCCAGGAGACTGGATGGTGAATACAATACCCACCTGTGTGGGCCAGTCCAGATACTACACCCCTGAGCCACACTGCAGACCATTGTCATCTGACCTGATGCCAAGTTATACCCATCACCTAGTCTTGTATAGCCTTCTGGCACAGTCAACCACTACACACCTGTGAAGCAATGTATCCATGCATGTCAGTACTGGCACCCTGTGTCTGTCTGTGTGGTGTATGATGCTTTTGACCACATTCACACTCACTACAACCCTCATTGGCATACTGAAGCATGCTGTCTGATGTCAGATACCTCCACTTACCCTTTGCCCATATAACCTCCGGATAACCCCTATAGTGCATGTGATACCTGCACAGTACTGTATTGTGGCAAACTAACTAGTGAAGAGGTGTATTCCTGACACTGCCAAGTATGTCAATGTGTGTGGGTCCCTGAGAGAGTGTGGCTGTGTTGACGCTGACACCTGTTCATGTGGACAGGCATGTGTGCTACACCTATCGTATTGCTAACATATCACTGTTGCAGATGTCACTCACCATCACATATACATTTGGAGAGCTCCTCAACATGTAAGCTATGTGGCGCATCCAATAACTGCATAGGTGGCAGTACACTAAACACCAAAAGTGTGATAAGAGACTTAGGGACACAGGTGGACGGTGGTCTTACCTTCGATAACCACATCACCACAACAGTCAGGAAATCCTTCTATGTGGCACACCTCATCACTAAGGGCTTTTCATCCAGGAAAAAGGAGGTCATTATTCCACTGTACTCATCCCTCATTAGACCCATTATAGAATACAATGCCCCGTTTGGTATGTACCTCTCAAGACATCTGCAACAACTGGAAAGGCCGCAGAAATACCTCAGTAAAAGAATCACAGGCCTAAAGCAGATGCCCTATGCTGACCACCTTAAAAAACTCCAGCTATACTCTGTCGCATATCGTCTACTCAGAGGTGATCTCTGCTTAATATACAAAGCTATGTCAAACCCAGAGCTGTTGGACATGCTACACTTAAAGAAATCCCAATCCCTCAGAGCCACATGCTCCAGGGATCTAAACCTTGTCATCACAATAAACAAAACATGCTGGAGGGATAGGTTCTTGACCCAGAGACTCCCCAGACTCTGGAATAGACTGCCCATACATGTCAAGCAGAGCATCTCTTTGTCCCTCTTCAAAAGGAACCTTGATGATTGTCTGGGAGAAAGGAAATTCACCCCAGAGATCACATCAGTCGCCCTGCTAGACAGGGGTCTAAGGAAGTAAATAGTGTGGGAAGAAGTAGCCAGGGAATTGTTATGGCTTGGCTTGTATAGGCCCTAGGGCCGATAGCCTAGTACCAGCCTATGAACCTATGAACCTATAGCAATACATAGTCAGTCAGGGGGTTGATACCCTGTACTGGTAGGTGTGTAATGCAAACATGCTTAGGTTTTACTCTCACACCCCCCCTGACTTATCTTTGCTTCTGTCTGCCTCTCTCACTCCCTCTCTGGTGGATGTGGAGACTTACACCTGCTTTGCTTAGGCAGCAGCATGTGATTTGTAAGTGATGCTCATGATCAGCTGATGGCCTCTGCATGAATTGCAGCCCTCCTCTAGCTGATTCCATGTGGAACAGCTGTGGTAACATTCCCATAGACAATTGCATGGAAACAAACTCCAATATCTAGGAACATCATGTTGGTGTTGGAACTTTTCATTCACTGAGAGCAGGACCTAGATCTGTTGTTTGGCAAACAGCATCACAGATGGCTTGGGGATTCACCTCTAACAACATATACTGTGGAAACAGGCCAACACACATGAGGGGGATGTGCCTGACATGACTACAGAATGTAAGTGTTGCTATTCTGGATTTGGAGTACTGTTGGTTTAACAGGGTGTGTGTGTAGATATGGCTGGTCTACATGTTTTAATAGCTGTCATGACAGTGCTATGTTTCTGAGGAAACCCCCATCTGTAGGGTCATCTGCAGACTGGGCAGTGTGTGGTGCCTTTTGTTTCTTATGTTATTCACAGAGCACCCATCTGTGAACTGCAGAAGTATAGTGTGAGGATTGCAGTCAGTACATGTTGACAGACATGAGAGTTGCTGACTTCATATCCCTCATAGGACATATGTCACAACAAATCCTGTTACAACAGTAAATGTATGAGGTTATCACAGCAACATGTCAATATTGGCCCTGTGTTTGTGCCTCCAGCCACAGCTCTGTCAACCTTCGTACATATGTCATGCAGTAAGAGGTGCATATGTTCTGTACACCATAATTTATGGACATCATATCTGATAACAAGCCAGGGAGATATCAGACTACTACAAATGCCATGTATAGTAGGGGTTATATTTGAGGACATAACCTGGGCATTATGTGGTTGTGTGTACAGTACTGAGGTCTGTGTACTCATGGTGATTGTCAACAGTGTGTTTATTGTGAATATGTACCTTGGCCCGTGTACAGACCGTGGTAGATGTCATTGTTCTTGGTCCTGTTCTATCTGATGTTACATGCTGCTCCACTGTATGTTACCCTATCGGCTTACATGTTTGTAGGGCCAAACACACACATGTCCCATACCACAGACAGGCAGCGGACCACACTGTGTAGTGGCCAGGTATATGTAAGGTTAGTGTGTGAGTGGCACATATGAGGATGGTGTTGATTAGATAGTCCATATACTGTAATATTATGCTAGCTACCATATGTGGCTGTGGCTGTGTTCACATTGGTTGTGGTTATGCACTTTCACACAGGTGTATGTTACTCTGTGCTGTGACATGCCTGTAGAGCCTGCTATATATGCAGGCACATGTGTATTCCCCCATATGAAATGTAGGCCAATGTCGTGGCAATCTGCCTGTAGCCTGCACAATGCTTTGTTACATGCCTAACAGCGTAGTGTACTTACCCAGTGTTATGTTATGCCCAGATACTTGCCAGATGTACAGCTGCCAGGCCATTATAACAGTCATGTATGTCAGACAAAGCAGTGGGATGATGTACAGATGTATGTCACTAACTAGTGGGTAGTATGTGGCCATGGCACCTCTGTACCAGCAGTTAGTATGTGTCAGGCAGACGGGGTGTGTGAATGCATAACCTATGGGGGCAAATGTATACCAGTATTTACGTGATATATCCATCTACATGGCTGTTAACATCCACATTGTCAGGCTTGGTCCACATGTGTTGCACTAAGGGGTTCTGTGTATACCTCTGGACTGACCAGAGTGTGTCAGATTGTCCACATTTATTGGCCATATCTCTTCTGTAGTCCACAGGATCATTACTGTGCTAGCAGTGGTACTGTACTATGATGTCCTTAGGATGTCTGTCAGTGGCCAATGTCGCACATGTTAAAAGCAGATGTGACCTCCCACACACAACATGTCAGTGAAGACAATCCATATCACAGTAGCAATAGTCTACATATATACCTGCAGTACATACCTGACATCCCCTTACACTAAGAGGTTGGGACTATTGGGGCTGAGGTAGGGCTCCACTCCATGTTCAGGACATATGGTGAACATATATGTATACGTACCTATCCATATATCTATAGAGATATATACACATATACATATCGATATACATAGATGGATATGTAGATGCATATATATATATATATATATATATATATATATATATATATATATATATATATACATATAAACACTCAGATATATACATATACACAGCAATATATGTCTACACATATACAGATAGAGATACATATGCACATATACTTGTGGATATCTACATATTATAGTGACAGTAATAAGTATGTCAGAATAGATATGTATGCACACATAGTTATATATATAACTATCTACATATATATCTACATAAATAGGCATATCTGCACACATAGGATGTGCATACATATATAGCTATATATATATATATATATATATATATATATATATATATATATATATGTGTGTGTGTGTGTGTGTGTGTGTGTGTGTGTGTGTGTACATACAAAGAGATGTACACATGGCCATATATATGTTGCACTATACAGATGTGTATACAGACATATGTATGAATATACATGTGTATGTACATGTAGACATATATATCAACCTATTATATGTATATATCCATATTCCTGTCATGTGTAAACTTCACAGTTGTGTATAGTCTCCCAGATGTATCTCACTGTATGTATCCACTATGTGCACATTATGATAAGACAACATATGTGATGCAACAGTCATATTAATAACAAGTACTACACAGCTGTGGAAGTAAAGGCAATTGTTCAATACTAATCAATATGTGTATTGACAGATATATTGGAAAAACAACAGCTGTCTTCATAGTGGTCATGGTATAGTGGTTAAGTGCTGTGACTTTATTGTACAGGGTCCTGGGTTCAAGACCTGCAAGGGCTGTTCATGTTCTTACTGTGTAGAACAAGGGCTGTTAGATACAGAGTGCTTAAAGCAGTTCTGACCAGCTTTAAGTGTGTTTGCGTGAGTTTGCGTGAAGCTAAGCGGTGCTAAGCTATGAGTAAATGTACGGGTGCTTACACAGTGTAGGCTTCACTTAATAGTGTGAAAATCAGCTTAGCTGCTATATTGCAGAAATGTTAATGCCTGCTAAGCATGGCTTAGCCCTAGTAACCAGTTCACACCACCCAGTATGATAACATAGCAGGGTAATGACATCTATAATAAGTGTATGTAATGCCATGTACAATACATGCGCCTATGTGCTGTCATTACAGTAGCAAGGGGTGTGAGTGTCATATGTGGGACACAGACATATATGAGGCCTGTACAGCACTGTTATCTGTGTGAATGCATTACATACAGGGTAGTAGCCCGGGGTACATGCTGTCACACTGGCATGTAGTGAATCATGGCGATACTACTGTTGACAGTGCTTCCCAGGCAAGTGTAGAGTGCTAAATGTAGTACTGACAACAGGCGCACCTGCAGGCATAGCTGGACTCTGAGGCCTCCCTGTTGTATCCCTGGTGTTTGAGCTGTATCACAGTATATAACTCCTACTGGGTAATGATCTGACATGTGGAATGTAACTGTAGACTACCATCTGTACAGCACATGATAGTGAGGGCTCCTGACATGTAGTTATGGCATACATATTGTTGTCAAATGTCTATCTGTCAACACATTCATCCTTCTGCATAGCTACTTGCCAAGCTGATGACTGTCAGTCCCTGTACAGATGTGCAGATGGCAGGTATCTCGCTGGGATATGTACAGGCATCCTAAGCTTGATTGACACTGACATGTCTGCCCAGCTGTGTAAGAACTGGCATATATTGGAGATAACACCCTGTACGCACCACATGCCATGGGTACCTCCACTACACCACCACAGTCAATAGAACATGCTTGAGTACAGGTCTCCATCACAGACACTAACCATGTGTTGTAATGCATGTTGCATGCATGTCAATATGATCACCTCAGTGGCCATGTGAAGCAGGAACCTGGAGGAATGGCTGATGCATGTCACTCATAACCTGAGGGTCACCACAGTAGTGTCTGTCGATAGATTGCCTGCTGCCACACGGCAGGTGGCAGGATACCACTGCACACACAACCCCTACACAACCCATCTCTCCTTGGACAATAGCTAGGTACACGGCTATGACCACCTGCAGTGATGCACCCCAGTACTGACACATGTGTACGTGTGCATGACTGAGCATAGCAGTGTCTGTGTGTTAGCACACCTGTACTTGGGAATTCCATGAGGGCCTTCACAAGCACTGCAACACCCATTGCCATAGCCAGTTGTAGCTGCTGCTGTATGGGACATTACATGTACCCTGTTAAGCTCCTCTCCATACTGGTTACATGAGCCTTGCAGTACCAGCACAACAGTGTTGTACAAATGGGTTGATAGCCATGATATACCCATTATGTTCTGGTAAGTGTGTGTATGTGTGCATGTCCGTTTATCTGTAGGGTACAGCATTCCGAGGCCACATATATTTATTACAATACCCATTGCCACACAGTAGTACATATAGTGTTGTAGCTGCCCATAGGTGAGGCATGACAATGCAACACCCTACTATGCATGTGGCATGTGCATTAGATGCATATCCCTGTAGTACAACTGTTGGGATCTACAGAGGGTTGTATCACAGTTGTGGCCAATATGTGATGGTGGTTATGTCAGACTGTCATCATGGGTTTCAGGGAGTACAATATCCACTGGGGATGCGGGTGCTATGTACACTGTCATTACACCAAGGTACACCCAGTACATGTCCCTTGTACCACGTTATGGTTACCACTGTCACCATCAACCATGCAGGTAACTGATACCACAATCCAGGCCAGTTATGCATGTGCTGTGTGCAGCCTACCTGTAACACATTGGACACACGGTCAAGTTAGTTAGCAGCGATAGGCCCAGGTCTCTCAGATGTGTGTCTGTCTGTTATGTGTCTGTTAATGTGTATATGAAGGGGTTCAGGCACCTAGGCATCACGACACCGCCCTGTGAGACAGCTGGATGTGGACACATGGCAGGTTGGCAGTTTAGCTGCAGTGACAAATGCCTGCAGACAATTCCCTGTGGGAATAGAGGAACCCCCTGCACACTAACCACAGGTGGCAGACACAAACCCCACAGTGATACACTCTGCATCCCGCTAGAAGCCAACATGTGCAACTGTCAGTGGAACATGTGGCTGGCAAAGGATGCCACGTGGGCATGAAAGTGGTAATGTGAAACCTGTGTGCTGTGGGCAAAGCCTTTATTAACACAATATGTAAAGTGATGTGTGTAGTGCTTGGTGCGTACTAAACCCAAATACAATCACAACTTGTAGAAATGTGCTACAGCACGGAGGAAATCCTGCACATCACTGTAGTCAGACTTATGTTGCAAGATGTGCTTTAGGCGACGCTCCTTTACAACAATAGCAATCCTACGCGGTGTCACAGGCATCACCCTCAAAAGAGACTCCTGTCGGGTATCTGTCAGGTTCTGTTCCTGTTGCAGAACAGACAGAAGGTTGGATAGCTACACAGTAGGGTGTCCCAGTAACACCTTCAGCCGACGATGCCATGCCTCCACCTGGTTATTAGTCCATGGGAAGTCCATGTCAGAGACATCGCACACATTCCAAAACATCAAGGGGTAGGATGATGGCAGTCATTGCTGTGCTGAGCAGTGAGATGCATACTTGTGTGGTCGGCCTTGCACATAATGATGGTCCAGAAGTATGCCAGTAGGCTGAGCACAGTCTGGTAAAGTAGCCACAATGTCCAGAAATGCAGGGACAACATCTTCCAGTGGTAGGAATGCCAACACAATCAGCTTGCGGATGGCAATTGAGAAAGCAGTGTCCGTACCATAGAGGGCCACAAGGTGGTGATGCTGGATCTGGCGCCAAATGATCTGTGCAAAATAGAATAGGCACTCCTTCAGAATACTCTTAGGGAATGCCTTATGGCTGGCATGGATTGCTGCCTTCTCGAAATCAGTCATAATATACTGTGGAGCCAAGGTGCATCCCTGTTCTGTGGCCATACCCTTCAGTATCACCCACATATTGTTGTATGCAGACTCTGACTTCCGTGTCATGAGACAGTACACCAGGGGGATGATCCTTGCTGAGGCGGGGGTGCCAATACATCCATGTAATGTATACTTGTTAACCTCTGCTATCTCTGAAAAAACAAAAAAACAAAAAAAAAATCTTGCTTTTTTCCCACTTTTCTGAGATTTAAAAACGTTCAGTTACAGGCTTGCTGTTCTTGAACTGTTTGTAAGTTTCTGTGAGGCCATTTTTTGCTTGGGCTAAAGGAAAGTCTCTCTGTTGATCAGTAGCAGTGAAAAACATTGAGCAGCCTGCCTGCCCCTGTGGGAGGGGTTACTGACTTGAAACTGTAGTTTTATTGGCCATTTTGGGTCAATTCCAAAACTCCTTCATCTTCCTCTCTTAAAACCTGGTTGCCTCATGGTTTTGGCATCTTTTCAGGCTTGTTGGCTATTGGTGAAGCACCCACCAAGAGGAGAAAACGCTGAGAGAAGAAAGGAGCCACTTTTGAGACTTTAAGTATTTTTCCTCTGTTTATTTGCTAAGTTTTTCTGCATAGCCACCTATTTTGAGCATTTTCTGGCTTGTTAAATTTGACTTCTGCATTAGTAACTGTATTTAGAGCACAACCTAGAGCTGTTTACTGAATTTCCTGTTTGCACTTATTTTTAAAATCGTTTTTTTCTCAAAACTTGCATTTTATCTGTCTTTGGCCTAGCACTCCTGTGTGGGGTCATTTACTGCACTGTTATAACTTGTTGATACTTGTTAACCTCTGCTATCTCTGAAAAAAGAAAAAAAAAAAAAAATCTTGCTTTTTTCCCACTTTTCTGAGATTTAAAAAAGTTCAGTTACAGGCTTGCTGTTCTTGAACTGTTTGTAAGTTTCTGTGAGGCCATTTTTTGCTTGGGCTAACGGAAAGTCTCTCTGTTGATCAGTGGCAGTGAAAAACATTGAGCAGCCTGCCTGCCCCTGTGGGAGTGGTTACTGACTTGAAACTGTAGTTTTATTGGCCATTTTGGGTCAATTCCAAAACTCCTTCATCTTCCTCTCTTAAAACCCTCTTTTGCGCGGTTTTGCACGTTTTTGAGCATAGCGCAGCAATGGGCAGCGCCGCCTAATTGGGTTTAAACTATTCCTGGCTCCACAAAGTCTGCTCTTCACTTTTTCCCTTAGAACTGCTCTATCTCTCAATTTAAACACCATATTCTCATTCTAAGGCCCTTCACTGGTCCAATTAAGTAATCCTACAATTTAGCACTATTAAACCATAAGCACTACTTACTCTTATACTCTCTACGATTACCCTGTCCTCTATTGGTCCGTCTTAAATTCAGTTTCCCTGTTACTCTAGCATGTCCAAAGGTCAGTCAATGGTTTCCTCTCCAGTCCAGCTGGTGAATCTGGGAATTTTGAGACAATGTTACAACTGTCTCATGTACACGGACAACCCTCTCCTCCTCCAAACAGGTTCAAATATATGTGAGAGATGCAACTATTTAGCCAAACTGGAGGCTGAGCTCTCTCATCTCAAAACTGGTGTAACCAGTCAGGAGGAGAAGGTAACCTCACACAACACAATTCCAGTATCACATAGTCCCACCACATCAGCGAACCAAACACATAAATACACAAAAACATACTCGGAGGCTCTAAATAAAAATCTACCTAAGCAACAGAGACCTCCAAAGCAGACATCCAAGTAAACGCTACCTCAAAACAAAACACACACAACACATAACCCACAAAGTCAGTGTGCCAAGCAGCCACAGCCCTTAAGGCTGAATAGCACACCTGATACTCTTGTTATAGGTGACTATTGTCAGACACACTGACGTCCCGCTCACCAGGCCGAATAAAGAGAAGGTCACGGTGAGCTGCCTGTCGGGTGCTAGGATCTGCCACATAACGCAAGCACTCAGGTCACTCCAAAGCAAATACAAATATGACTCAGTCATTGTACATGCTGGTGTGAATGACCTGAGACGTACCTCCCTGGACTACATGAAAAGAGACATAGAGGAGCTCTCTGATCATGTAGCCCAGGCTGGTATGACCCTGACCTTGAGCAGCATCTTACCCTCACCTAGAATGATGCCACAGTACAAAGACAAAATTATCAATTTTAACAATTGGCTAAAATTTTGGTGTCATTCAAAGGGGATCCAGTGTCTGTCAGCCTGGGATGACATGCTCGACAAGCCACGTTGCTTCGCTAGAGACGGCTTGCACCTGTCACCACTGGGCTTTCGGATATGGCAAAGGCTCTTGCCACCCCCATAGTGCCTTTTTTAGGCAAGGCTCAAAAGTCAAACCCACCCCCATAGACAGCACAAGAAACAGGAAACTAAGGGTAATGCTGCTAAACGCCAGAAGTCTTAACCTCAAGATGCACGCACTCGAAGCTCTCCTCAGAATGGAGAACATCGATATCTGTGCAGTGACAGAAACCTGGTTCAAGGCTCCAGAGAGCACCCCAGCACTACCAGGCTATACCTCGTATCATGCTTTTCGGTCCCAAAACCCGGACCGAACCACAAAAGGAGGGGGAGTTTCCATATTTATCAAGGATATCCACACCTCCAGGTTAGTGGCATTGCACGAAGTATCGGAGACCATCCATGTGCAACTAACAGTGGGCAAGACTGCTTTTCAGTTTATAGCATCCTACAGACCACCCTCTCAAAGTCAGTAATCCCTTTCGGCCTTCCTGAAAACATTGGAGAACATGAAGATCTCTCCAAACTCCATTATATTGGGTGACTTCAACTACCCAAACATTGACTGGGAGCACTACTCAAGCCCCAGCACCTTAGCCCAAAGATTCCTGGAAATTATAAACTCAAATGCTATGGAACAACTAGTCACCACTCCCACAAGAGGGGACAACATACTAGACCTGATCATTACCAACATGGGGACTCTATGCTCCACACCAGAAGTATATCCCTCATTGGTAAGATCAGACCATAAATTAATTTCACTGGATGTCCACATCCCGACCCCACCCCCAGCCCAGAAAACCACAGTGAAAAACTTCTCAAAAGCGAACTTCTCACTTCTCAAAACTGAAGTGGAATCCTTCAAGGCCCCAGGGCCAGTGGAAACTACAGCCCAAACTGCAGAATCCTATATAAATGCATTCTACGGACATCTCCAGGAATGCATGGATCATGTTATCCCAAACAAAACCAAGACCCAATCATCCAAAGGCAGGCGTCCAGTCTGGTGGACCCCTGCCATAAATAAACTGTACAACAGAAGGAGGAAGCTACTACATGATAGAGCAAAATCCGAATAGGGAAGGCATCTCTGATCAGTACTAGCAAAAAATTACGATCCTCATAAAATCCTCCAAGGCCAGCTTCGAGAGAAAAATTGCACAGGACACCAAAGACAATCATAAGGCTTTTTTCAGTTATGTTAGAAACCTGGGATGCAACTCCCAGACTTGTTCTGAGTTGATTCTAAATGACAAAAAATACACTGAACCCACAGACATCGCCAATATCCTGGCAGACAGGTTCAGTGCAAACTTCTCCACCCCCCCCCCAAAAAAGCAAGTATCTATCTCGCAGAGGGCTGCCTCCCAAACATCTCAGATGCTCAGGTGAAGGCTGCCCTCTCCAAAGCAAAAAACACTGCTTCCATGGGACCAGATGGTGTCCCATGTTGCATCCTACATGAACTACAAGAGGAACTAATCCCTCAAATAAAACAGCTATACATTCTCAGCCTCACTTCAGGATATTTGCCCACAGAATGGCGTACAGCAACAGTGGTCCCACTCCACAAAGGTGGAGCCTCTACGGACCCTGGAAACTATTGCCCCATAAGCCTGACTAGCTTAGTCTGCAAGGCTATGGAGAGGATCATCATGGAGCTCATAAACAAAGACATTGGGGACCTACAGACACTAGATCCTACCCAGTTCGGCTTTGTCAAGGGCAGATCCTGCCTTTTGAACCTGGTTGACTTCTTTGAAACAGTCACCAAAGCCATAGATGAAGAGAAGGTAGTCCACACAGCCTATCTGGACCTTGCAAAGGCATTTGACACAATACCCCACTCGGGCATCATAGATAAGCTATCCAGCTTAAATATAAACCCCTATGTCACAAGATGGGTCACAAACTGGCTCAAAGACAGAACCCACAGAGTGAGAGTTGCTGGTGCCATGTCAGACTCAAAACCGCTAACAAGTGGCATCCCACAGGGTTCTGTCCTGGGACCACTCTTGTTCGGTATATACTTTTCCGAGGTACAGGCAAACATGGGAGGACTATGGCTCACCAAGTTCGCAGACGACTGCAAACTGGGTGCCATAATCAACTCTCCAGCTGACACAAACATCCTTCAAAAAGGTCTCACAGAGACAGATAACTGGTGCCAGCACCATGGTTTAAAGCTAAATGCCAAAAAATGTATAGTCATACCCTTTGGCAAAAACAGTGTGCCCACAAATTACCACATAGGCGGAAACCCATTAAGTACAGAGAAAGTTATTAGGACCTGGGGACCCAAGTTGATAGCAATCTCTCCTTTGAAAACCACATTGCCAAAGTGGTTAGAAAGACCTTCTACATAGCCCACCTCATCATGAAGGGTTCACATCTAGATCAAGAGAGGTAATTGTGCCCCTTTATTCATCCCTCATCAGGCCCATCATAGAATACAATGCCCCTTTTGGGATGTACCTTACCTGACACCTGCAGCAATTAGAAAGACCCCAAAAGTATCTCACCAAGAGGATCAAGGGTCTCAAACAGATGCCATATGCTGCTCAGTTAAAAAAACTCCAGCTCTACTCAGTTGTATACCGCCTACTTCGAGGCGATCTATGCCTGACATACAAAGCTACGTCAAATCAAGAATTAATGGACATGCTCCACCTCAGTAAATCTAAATCCCTTAGAGCCACACGCTCGAGGGACTTGAACCTCAGCACAGAAATAAATAGAACTTGCTGGAGGGACAGGTTCATAACCCAGAGGCTCCCTTCGCTCTGGAATAGAATTCCAGTTCATGTGAGGCAGAGCACCTCACAGAATTTCTTCAAGAAGAATCTCGGTAAGTGGATGGGGGATCGTAGGTTTGTCCAAGGGATTACTCCCGTGTCACTATTAGACAGAGGCACAGTAAACTAAACCTTAAAAAGGGCACAGTATACTCAAATCAAGGGGTGGCGTAAGCCATACAGAATTGGGCTAGGCTTATAATTGCCCCAGGGCAGATAGCCTAGTATGAACCTATGAACCTATGAACCTATGAACAGACAGAAGGTCGGATAGCTACACAGTAGGGTGTCCCAATAACACCTTCAGCTGATGATGCCATGCCTCCACCTGGTTATTAGTCCATGGGATGTCCATGTCAGAGACATCACACACATTCCAAAATGTCAAAAGGTAGGATGATGGCAGTCGTTGCTGTGCTGAGCAGTGAGATGCATACTTGTGAGGTCGGCCTTGCACATAATGATGGTCCAGAATTATGCCAATAGGCTGAGCACAGTCTGGTAAAGTAGCCACAATGTCCAGAAATGCAGGGACAACATCTTCCAGTGGTAGGAATGCCAACACAATCAGCTTGCGGATGGCAATTGAGAAAGCAGTGTCCGTATCATAGAGGGCCACAAGGTGGTGATGCTGGATCTGGCGCCAAATGATCTGTGCAAAATGGAATAGGCACTCCTTCAGAATACTCTTAGGGAATGCCTTATGGCTGGCATGGATTGCTGCCTTCTCGAAATCAGTCATAATATACTGTGGAGCCAAGGTGCATCCCTGTTCTGTGGCCATACCCTTCAGTATCACCCACATATTGTTGTATGCAGACTCTAACTTCCGTGTCATGAGACAGTACACCAGGGGGATGATCCTTGCTGAGGCGGGGGTGCCAATACATCCATGTAATGTATACAGCTGGCGACATATATCAGCCCATGTGGGGAAGGTGCCATCCCCAAGAATGATGTCAGACCTGCACATATCAGTCAGATTTTGTGATGTAGTAAGTAGAACCAAGGAATCAGTCCCATCCATATCAGACCTTCTACGGAGGATAAAGCTGCAACTACAGAGTGGATACTGGCTGACATCAATATCCGCAAGTGTTGCTGGAGGTGTGGTCCTAGATGCCCATGCCCTCTGCCTTTTCCTGGTTATGCTATGACACAGGGTGGCACGGCAAGGCATCTCTTGTAGTACATTGTCATCCACTGTGCCTAGGACACTCTGCATTACAAGGCTTGGCAGGTCATTGCTGGTTACTGCCCTCTGCCACAGTTCTGCTCACAGTGTAGCCACTTGGGCTGTTGTTGCATCTGGGCCATGCTGGTGTGGCAGTGATTTCAGCAGTTCTTCCCCCTCATCCTGGCGAACAGTGATGGCATGACCTCTGCAGGCCTTTACTCTCCACTCGATACATGCCCAGTACCATTTAGGTGGTGCTTCACGCTCCAAATGGTAGAGGTATCCCTCCACAACCAGCATTGGTTTGTCCCATTGGCTGGGCACTGTGCTGTATCTGTTGCCAAGCTGACGGGGGCTATACAGGTACATAGAGTCCATCATGGTAACGCCACTTGTTGATGGCCTCTCGGTATCCATCATAGCCAGTGTAGCTGGGAACAGGATGTAGACATGACCCTGGTACAAGTCACTATCAGACATTAGATTAGTTGCTGTACACCATCTTGTGGTGTACCCTGTGAAGTAGCGCTGCCTGCCACAGTGGCCCTGTGCAGCTGTCTGCACTCCACCTTGCTCTGACTGCCTGACTGCTAGGGTTTCACTATGTGCAGTTCACACAGCCATGGGGTTGACATGTGCTTGTAGTCTGGTAGGTGTCTACACAGCTTGCTTGCAACACAGGTTCTACGTGTACTGCACAGGTCCCCTTTAACTCCCAGCTGTTGCTGCCGGCCAATCAGGGTGTGGGGCCCAATCTCAGTTTCAGTGACAGAGGTTGCATAAGGAGGTTTCTTTGTGTTGCACCCTTGTCTGCCTACATGGGCCTGCATACCTGTGTACCCCAGCTGCAGCAACAAATGGATGGGTTTGGCAGCCCCCGCAATACACACATGCTGCTGTGGACTGGGAGGTGGGTTACTACCCCTGCGTGACAGTGTTCTCTACTACAATGTTTATTTCATGCTGTTGGGTTGGTAGTCTGTGCTTGCCCGGGTTGGCATGTTCCCACCTGCCACTGCACTAGGGGAGCTCTGACAGGATAGTTACTGTCTGTTGCAGGCATGCCTCTCCACCACTTTGGGTTGGTCATGTATTGGAGCCATTCCCAACAGTGGCGCTCACAGGGACACTGTGTCCATCATGCTGTGACATGCTTGGTTGGTGTTACACCAACACGTCTTGCGGTAGCATGTACTTTCTGAGGGGTATGAAGTCTGAAACTCATCTGTCTGTTTCACTACAGTGACGGACGGCCACATGTGTGTGGTATTTGGGCTACCCATATTCTGCACAGCTCAGGGCTGTCTGTGCTGTTATATACTGTTAGGGGGTATTGGCAGGGATGCTTGTGGTGTTCTTGCTATTTGGAATATGCGCATGAACGTACAGTCTGCTGCAGCTGCAGCTACTGTGGGTTTTACTGTCTGCTTCCCTGGTAATGTTTGCTGTGCGGGTTTGTGTGGACTTGTGGAGCTCTACAGGTATGCTACATTTAATATTGTGCTTTATGTGAACTTGTGGAGCACTAACGGTATGCTGCTGTTATTTTCGTGCTTGTGTACATTTTAGCCTTGTTCTGCTGTGTTGCGTGGCTGTTTCCACTGTCGTGTGGCAGCCTGCATACTTGCTTTAGGTGTCATCTCCATTTGTTGGTTTTCCCACCGATGTGGATTCCCACGGCGTATATCCCTTTCGGCCGCACTGCTCTATGGTCTAGCAGTGCTACAGCCTTCTAGTTTTGGCGGGGTAGCTCGTGGGCATTTGTCTCATGATCTACATGCCGGAATACTATATGAAGGTATGTCACACTATGTATTGTCCATATACACCCATTACATCCCCCATTAGAATACTGTACATGTCTGGGGATGTTCTGCATGAAACATGTAACCTGGAACACACCTCACCTTAAACGCTGTGTGGTGTATGCAATGGAAGCCACACACTTCAGTATCACTACATACCCAGGTAGGGGCTAGTACTAGTGTTGCCAAGTAAGAGTGTGCATGTATCTTGATGGGTCTACATCAGGTTGCAGATTGTACACGCCCCAGTGGGTCACCTGTCCATGTGGCACAGGCAATATCTGTTATATAAACCTGTGACGTGTTCAACTGTACTCCAGATATGTCACAGCCATGGTGTCACCACAGTGCCACACCCTGTTGTGCAATATGACTGCAGACCATCCTCATGCTGACACATGTACACCTACAACACAAATGGATAACGTTATAGAGACCACAATCAACCAGTGTTACTAACAGCTATAATGCATCATTGCTGGATAGCTATGCTACCTGGCATATATGCATTACACTTTACTCCTTACAACATCTTACACTGCAGTACTGTGGTACACTGTAGTACAGTCACCATGTGCATCAGAACCATATTAGCCTGTCCCTGCATTGATGGTATGGATGACAGGGATGTGACACAGGTATCATCATATGCACAGGGTGTGGTGTTGGTTTGCCAGAGGCTGAGGGTGGGCCATGCATTTGACACCATGTGTGTGGGTGAGGGGTGTACTGAGGTGAACTGGGCATGGTGATGTTGTATGTGTAGGTATGGGGTTGCCCTAGGTGTGTTTATATAGTGTGTGAGTATGCATGCACACAGTTCTGCCATGTGGCTGCCCTACATAGGTGTTTATGGACAGCTGCAGACCATACCTGGCAGGGTGTGCAGTTCACTTCCTCCAGCCATGGACACATGGACTGTGCCTGCCAGGAGTTCCGTGGGCACATCCAGGTATAGGCCTTGATGTGCTACTCTCACCTGATGATGACAAATGTCCGCTGGAACCAGGCCCCTCCTGGGACTGGCCAGCACCACGTGCTCATGGCTTGCTGTGGTGTGGTGGGAACAGTGCCCCCCACAGTGCCGGGGCTGGTACTGCCACTATGAGAGCCCCTTGGTGTCCTAGCATGTCCACGTTGACTGCCAGCTGTTGGCATTGCTGGCCTACATCCATGTGGCCATTGCTGCACTCCCACCACATGTTCAAGTACAGACAGATCACGGTCAATGAGGGGCACCATCTCACCAGACCATCTATCCATGAACGCTGTCACTTGCAGATGTGAGAGCAGCCCTCTGCAGCCTCAGGCCCTGTTGTGTGTAACTTTCTATACTTGCCTGCACTGCCATGATAGCCTGAAACATGCGCCTGCTGGTACCAGCTGTGTCGCATCTGCCAGGGGTATGATGACCAGAGGCCCTACCACAAGCACTCTGGGACATCTGCCTATGTGGTGCCCTGCCAGACATCTGGCTATGCCTGCTGTGACCAGACACAGTAGGCATGGTTACGACTCTTTCCTGTGCACTGTCACCAAATGCCAGCTGTCCCTCTGCTATGGCCACTGGTGATGGTGTATGTATAGGCACTGAAACTGTGTGCAGGGTTGGGGTGGCTAAAATGGGGATGTCAAATGTTGGTGCTGTTTTGGCCCTTGACTACCCCACCTGTGCCAAAACAGTAGTATCATCATGTTCGGTATCTGTATGGACACTAACATCAGATTGCATGCAAGAGGGACCTTGACCTACCTCACCACCTGTGGGGGAAAACAATAAATGCACTATAAAGCCTGTACAGCATTGCATAACAGTACACACATACACACACACACACACACACACACACACACACACACACACACACACACACACACACACACACACACACACACCACCACCATAATACCTACCTGTCCGTGACTATACAGACAGTCCCACGTATATTTCCATGTGTTCCCCATCCTGCATCACACTTGGTAACATACATACATTGATACCACTCATTAACATGTCAGTCCTCTAAATGCCTAGACAAGTAATCACAACACAAGACCTGTTACTACATTACCTGCCTGACCTGTGTGTAGTGGTTTTAGATGGCCTCACTGCTGTCATTCAATGTTCACCCTGTGTATGTCTGGACATCATGGGCATGGCCCCTATATGTGTGGGCTACTATGTACACTCCATAATATCACGCACTGGAGTGTTATGTGTATGTATTGCTCAGTACATGCTAGATATGCTGCTCAATCAGCCTATCATGTGACAACTGTAATATATGGATCCACTCCCTGGTGTTGACTAGTACTTCCCCAATGCATCTGTAGTGCTGCATATGTGGGTTGTTGGTCACCTCTCTGCTGAATGTGATATTAAGGGTATACCTGCTGTCTGCCTTCCATCTCAATGCCTGTTTCATGCTACAGACCTTATTATACTATCAGCTGTCCTGTGATTACATATATGCCAAGTATTCCTGGTGTGTAATGTGGCAGTCCATGTCCATGTAATGTATTATCCCAAAGGGAGGTACTGCTGTATGAACAACCCCACAATCACACATGTGCATATATAGCCACCCACACAAACACACACACATGCACTCACACATCCTACATGCATCAACCTCCCTCCACTTCACCAGAGTTACCCTACAGACAAACTACTCACCAGGACGCACACACACATACAGGTGAGGTTGCACAATGATAGTACACACAGTCCTCCTATTACCCATCTGTCAACATGTATAACATATGGTACACAACAGCATGCAGTACAGCTATAATCAACCCATGTTAGCAATGGTATACCTGTGTGTGATGCATGTGCTGTGTCACTAGGTGATGCCCCTTCCCCTGGATACCACTGCACCCATGTACACAGTATTGCTGTGCACTGTGCATCACACCTCACAGGTGTACAACCCATTGCTGAATGTGTAGTACTGAGTCAGCTATGTCAGCTTTAATGCTCACAGACCCTATGTTTTTCAGCAACACATACCTGAGATGGTATGTGGACAGATGTCATTTGTGCATGCCTGATGTCTGATTTACAGCTCTCAACATCAGTGGACCATGTATGACCAATCCAATACTATTACACTGAGCACCATCAGAGCATACCATGGCTATGGGGGTGTACACACCCTTCTGGATATGACACACCCATCCTTGATCTGCCATAGGACCACATCGCCGCATATCTTAACAGTACATGGGCCCAATGTGTGACATATGTCCTGTACTTTCACATGCAGTGTCTACGGAATGTGTTAGGTGTGCAAATGCTGACCGCAATGCATACACTCCGTGTCGGCATATGTGTGCACACCCTTATCATGACGGTTTGTTGCACCTATTGTACTAAAGCAGTCACTACTCCTGGCAGGGGTATACTAGCATGGGCCACCTGCATTTGCCAGTGTATGTTCAGTCTGCCCTACACATGTCCCCCTATTCTGCATGATTGCAAGGTCTACTCATGTGCACATCCCTTGTTGTTAGCACACTGCCATCACTATTGCTGTGGGGGTAGGGTTATGTCTGCCACAGTTCCTGAACCTGACTATGTGCAGATACAGCCATTCTTAGCATGCTTAGGATCCCTGCTGCAGTGAACTGGTATGTCATGCTGACATCCCCCACCTTTAGCCTTTTTGCAGATGCTTGACAAGTAAGGCCTACACATGTGTGTCACTTTGCAGTGTCCCATACATTGAACACCACATGTTACAGCCTAGTCCCAGCTAATAATGTGGACCACAGTAATACCTTATGCCATAGTGTAACTCTGCAACAGTTGCCATTGTCCTACAGGTATATACACTGGTGTTACACTGTATATGGGTGTTGTTCCAAACATGTCCCTACTATAGGCCATGTCTCCCAACATTATGTTACTCCCTGTGGACACATTCCGCAATGGCAGGATGTTAGTTATCTTCCTGGTGTCTGACATACCCTTCCAATAACCCATCATAGTCACCACTGTGATGCCATGCAATTAACAGGAACAATACACGCCCATGTACAGCATGCATTCTGGGTAGGTGTTTTAGATGTGTGCATGGAATATACCATAGCCGTTACATGCCAAGCATCTACATAAACCATACTCATAAGCTACAGGCTGCTTCCTTGGTGGTATACTGGAGGGACCTACATAAAAGGGTGAGAGATACAAAGTCAGTGGTGGCACCTGTGGCATTGTTACAGGGTGTGTGCAGCATTACAATACGTCAACAGTACATGTCCATAATACTACCACATATGCACATCTGTTTATCACTACTATGCAGCAATAAACTATATCTATCACATGTCAGATATGCATGATCTACTAGTACAGATGTGAATGTATATGCAACAGTGGTCTACTGATGTGCCCTGTGGCCTTACCTGCATGCTCCTTGGCCAGTGTGTGGGTAGCACCCACCTCCACAAAGGTGTCTGCCGGTTGGTGGCTATGCGGACGGGCAGGTGCCACGAGGCTGGCTAGGAGCTCCTCCGCATGTGTCAGGCGGGGATGGATGGCATGGCCCCTCCACTGTGGTGAGTTGGTCCTCCCCGGACTGCAGCAGTACACCTAAGGGCATTGCAAAGCAGGTCAGAACAATGATGCCGGACCTGCTCATAACTGCGGTTGTGCAGTCTGACATCATTGACTCTGTGGACTAGGTCATTCCACAGGGTGGTCCACTCCTGCTGATCATGGGTGGCCTGGCCAAACAAGACAGGGTAGTGCTGTATAATGTGCTTCACCAGAATTTTGTTTTCAGCTGCTGAGTACACCGGAAGCCTTCCATGGGACATCTTGGCTGAAAGACTTAAAGATGGACACAGATGTGAGCAAGTCATGCAGCAAGGTCACCACAGTTCTTAATATACATCATTGTCACCTCCCCACCATATCAGCGATAACAAACTATACACACAATTCAATAGGTATGGTTACAGCATACCTACCAGTGGGGCAGATATTGTATTGTACCACACCTTGTGCAATGTGTTTGTAGCCATGTTCTCTGTGTGGACACTATCATTGCTGGCCTGTTACACACTATTCACCTGCATGCCATTGCCAGGGCTACTATGGTTCTATATATGCCTGTGGTATGCTTGCTATATGGTTGCTGCACATCTGATATTCTGTGTTATTGGGGTTATCTATGCATGCTGTTAGACATGTTCTGGGATTGTGTAGACTATTACTACCAACATATTTTCTATAACAGTGACACAATAGCATTTATATATACTATTGGCCAGCAGCACCACCTCTCTAAACTCATCTTCCCATGTTACCAGGCCACATCACATGTGTGACCCACCCTGGGGCCTCCCCATGTACTGGTCCAGCAATAACTTCAGGGGGAGCCAACTCAGGGGATGTTGTCCCCCCCAGGGGGGGCACACTCAGACAGGTTCTTGTCCCCTGAGGTCAGGTCCAGGGTCTGTTCCATAACGGGCTCCACAAACCCATGTGGGATGGGCTACATCACGTTGAGGCACCCGGTATATATTCACAAGGCCCACATGCTCCTCCTGCTCAGCCTCCAGGCCAGGCACCTTTGGGACATGGACTGCTGTTGTGAGTAGCAGTGGGTCGGAGGTTTGTTCCCACTGTGTTCATATTGGGGTCTATGGGGCATCCACATCACAGACCACATCCAGGGTGTTTACCCACCACATGTGTCACATACCACCCCTGTAGGCTGTCCTCTATATCTACTAACCCCGAGCACCTCCAGAACTATACCTGCCATATGTCCCCATATTCCCATTCCATACTTCACAGACAAGGGCAATGTGGTCCCATCAAAGAGTTCACATGTGACATACCCATCCATGTTGCACAGACTGACAGCTGTAGATATCTGTGTGTATTGCTATGTGTGCTGTTTCCTCGCACATAGCATGCAGCACTATGGTGGTAATATAGGGGACATGTATTTACATACATATATGTTTGTGTGTGTGTTTGTATATATGTAGATGTGTGGTAGGTGGACTCGGTACTCTAAATTGGCTCGAGGCGTGAGTGCGTGTATGTGTTTGCCTTCTGTGGAAGGTTGGGCGCCGGGCTGGCAACTCAACACCATAAAACTCCACTGCCAATCATGAGTCGACAGATGATCCACTGTGGCGACCCCTAACTGGGAAAAGCCGAAAGAAGAAGATGTGCATATAGGTATATATCTATATATGTGTGGATATATATGATGTTGTATATATGTGTTTATATATATGTCTACACATGGATATCTGTATATTTGTGGACATACATGTGTGTGTGTATATGTATATGGTTCCCATTCAGAAGCCTGAAACATCATAAGCCTGAAAATCAAAATCCTGAAACCAAAAGCCTGAAAATTCAGAATCCTGAAAACTCAAAATCCTGAAAGCCCAAAATCCCGAAAGACCAAAATCCTGAAACTCAAAATCCTGAAAACACAAAATAGACATACTGATGTCATTGTGGCTTTGCTATTGTTAGCCCTGTGGTGTTAGGTCATGCGTTGGGGTCAGGTAAGTGTCGTTGGTTTTATTTTAGGGTTAAGGCGGTTTAAGTGAGTTAGGGTTAGGGTTAGCAGGTTAGGCATGTATGCAATAGTGACAAATATTGGGGTTAGAGCGGTTTAAGTGAGTTAGGGTTAGGGCGGGTCAGGTGAGTGTGCGATAGTGACGGACCTTAGGGTTTAGGTTAGGGTCAGGGTCAGTTGGTAGATATTAGTGTCTTTATAGTGACATATTAGCATTATTTGTGTTTTCAGGATTTTGAGTTTCAGGATTTTGGTCTTTCAGGATTTTGGGCTTCCAGGATTTTGAGTTTTCAGGATTCTGAATTTTCAGGCTTTTGGTTTCAGGATTTTGATTTTCAGGCTTATGATGTTTCAGGCTTCTGAATGGGAACCATGTATATATATATATATATATATATATATATATATATATATATGTACACATATGTATACCTGTATATGGGGTACATTCAGACATCAGGTCCACAATCTCACAACACCTTCCTGCACAGCTGCACTGTTCTGCCTTGCTACAACACAGACAGGTGCCACACATGGACACAGCCTGACATTAGGGGGTATATGTCGGGCGAGATTGCAGGTAACCTTATTACATACCTATGGCATTCCTGCATGCTACAATACAGGTTAACCTGAGTATCTTGCAAGAAGTGGGCTGTGGATCCCAAATGTCCATCATTTGGCATTACTTCCACCACAAGCTATTGGCCACAGTAATATACATACTTCCCATTACACAACACACACTCTGATTGCTTACATCTTATCAGTCAGTGCTGCTTTGCACTGTTGACGGGTATGGCCCACTACCCACAGGGACAGACCTTATTGTCCTTAGCAGTTGTTCATCTGAATATCATTACAACAACAACACCTGAAGGCACATATAAATCATTCCACATCATCTATCCCATTATTTGGCCAAGTACTATGGTCAATTACATGCATATATACTTCACATACCTGTTCTGGGAATGAAGTCTCTTCTGGATGGTTTCCGTTTTTTTTTTTTTTTGCCTTACATGCACTCTCTCTTTCTCTCTCTCTCTGTCTCTCTCCAGTAACTGGATTGAGCTGCTTTGAATAGATTGCAGCATGGATTTTGTAGGTGATGCATATGATCAGGTGATGGCCTCTGCACCAATCAGTGTCCTCCATTTGCTACATGCATGCAGCATGCTGTGTAGTACTTCCAATTACCACTGTCATGGCAACCAACTACTATAAATCCCTACATCATGTGGGCATGGTTCCTTTACCTATCTGTATGGTGGACATCCTTCCTGTGTGTGGGCAGCAGTGTTACAGACAGCAGGTAGCAATACCTCTTACAGGAGACCCTGCACACTCAGGCCGGCTACATATTTGTAGGAGGTTCCAGAACTACAGATATAGTGTGAATAGTGTTGTTGTCTGCATTGTATAGCACCGGTGTTTCAGGGTTTGTGTGTACATACTAGTTCAACTTGGAATGCAGTCTGTCTGCATACCTCTCAACTGTGGGCCTATCCACTTTATAGCAAGAGGTGTGCCTATTATGTTTTGTCTGTCCATCACACAAGTCTTGTGTCAGCTATATTACTGGCAGTGTGTGTGTTGTTTGCTACCATTTCTGTTTCTAACTTCATATTCCTGACTAAGGATATGTTGCAGACTATCCTGTAACACCAGCAACTTGCTTAGTGTATGACAACAGTTTTTCACATATGGGCCTGTGTTCCAGCCTCTGTCCTCCACCTACATACCAGGCTTTGTACATATCACATGCTGTCAGGGGTTATGTAGTGGGATGTGAGTATGTCATGCTGCCATTCCTGCCATCAGTCCACTGCTGTTGTGGCCCCCACACATATTGTGGGGTTGGGCCCATATATGTGTGTGCTTCACCTACACAATACATGTGTGCCCTTATGCACTTCAGACACCAGTGTATGTAACAGTGGTATATGGCCCTGTATTATTGAGTCTATGGGGGGATGTACCATAACTAACCTAGGCTGTTACAACATGAGGGGGTATCAGGGGTAAGCTGCCTTAAAGTATCTGCATGTACATTACAATACAATTCACCTTGGGTAAATGCAGGCCTACTGCTTCCTGCCATACAGACTGTTCTGTTTGTCAGTGTGATTGTGATTGTGTCAGTTATGCCTTGTTGTATAACAGATACATCCCATTGTGTCACTGAGGTTTTTACCCCCTAGGGATTGTATACAGAGTGTAGATAGAGGCTGCTGGACTATACATCTGCATTACTTACTGTTGACTGATTGGTATCCTGTGACCCAGTCTGTTTTGTACTACTTGAAGGCCTCGGCCTAGACAGCAACACATGTAAACCTTTCCAGACTACTGTATTAATATAACTGTTTCAAAGTTGCATTACTCTGTTTATATATATGTCAGTGTCTAAACAGCTATATGACATGGCATATACAACTGTAATAGTACACAAATAAAGCTTTCCCATGTATGCAAACCTGTGTGTGGTGTTATATCTTTTGACCTATCTGTGGGTATATGTTGCAGACAGCAATTGTCATTTGTATGGGTGACTCATACAGTGTCCAGTTGGTAAGGTGGCAACTGTAGGCATAGTGGCTGTTCTGTATTGTGTGCACCTTCTTCATATGTATCTTCCTATACATATCTGTGTGTGTGTATGTGTAGTTACACACATATATATATATATATATATATATATATATATATATGTTATATCTATTTAGATATTAACATATACACACACACACACACACACACACACACACACACACACACACACACACACACACACACACACACACACACACACACATGCACACACACACACACCCCCCCCCACACACACACATACATGTACATGTTGAAATACATTTCCTGTATTGTTGAATGACTGGGCTGGATGATATGTCTGTGAAAACAGCAGGGTTATGTATATCTGACATGGCTTAGTGCTAAATCACTTTGGCTGTAGTGTGCAGGGTCCTGGGTTTGAGCATTGTAAAGGCTGTTTATTTTGTTGCTGGGCAGAACAAAGGCCATTGGATACAGAGTGATTAAGACACTTTTAAGCAGTTGTAAGTGGGTTTGCTTGGGTTTGCACGGAGGTAAGCACTGCTAACTTCCGGTTACAGTTTCTTATACTTAGTTTGCTTCTAAATTGCTTAACCTGTGTAGGCATTGCTTACCCCCACACAAACAAGCTTAAACCAACTTACTGCTGCTTAAAAGTGCTTACTCCCACTTACCCCCGTGCCAATTTCTTTAAAAGAAAAGAAAAAAAGGGTTGATAGGAAAGTGGTGAAAAAGGGGCACAAAGTGGGAAAGACAGTGAGGAAAATAGCTAGGGATGTGCAGGAGGGTGTAGAGAAAGTCCATAGCTGCCTGTTTCTTTTACAGCAACAGCTGTGCATATACACTGCATTTGGAGGTAGATTTGGACACTCAAACCCGTGAGAGAGGGGTGAGGGCAGCAATAATATGTTGTGATGCCAATTTGACCAGGTTACATGTGTCCAGTGGACACGTGCAAAATGGACAGCTATGTATGGGACAATATTTTTGGGAACAGATTGCCCTTTTTTTTTCAGGTGAGAGTGGGATGTTGGGGCGGGATAGTAGGTATATTTGGGGAGGTAGGTTGGGTAGGTTAACAGACAAGGCAAACAAGACGCATACAGGGGAGGTATATGACACATGTGGGAGGTAAACACCTTGATGGGGAGGGGTGTTGGGAAATCGGAAGCCCATGAGCCCCTTAGTGGAAACAGTGGGACTGAGTTCCCCACCCATGGGCAGTCACCACTGCACCTTCACAGCCTTGAAGGTGGCTGTGCTGGGGGCTGAGTCAGAGTGGCAGGCTGACCCTCTAGTCATAACACGCGGCCCTCGAGCTGGTGTAGAAGATCTCCAAACTGCTGATTGAGCTCTCTACACACAACAACCCAGATCTGGCGATGGGTGACAGGTTCCTGTCCGTGCCCGCTACTGGGGGGGGGGTGAGCCCCATCCCCTGAGGCGGTTCCACCCGAAGGTGGTGCAGGACCAATGGATGAGGAGGTCCCAGGTTGGGCCCCAAATGTGCTGGTGCCTGGTGCCATGGCCAGCTGAGGTGGGATAGGTGGGTCTGCTGGGACCCGCATTCCCATACGTGCTATGGGTTTTACGGTGTATCAACGTATGTGGGTTAGTAATAATAAACACATTCCAGGACTAGGTATAACAGCATGCATAGATATTCCCATTAACCCAGACACCAGATATGGAACAGTTGCATAGCAAACGGAACACATGCATAAATGGGACCACAGTGGTAATAACAACAGTATGCAGGTACATTGATGGCACGATGCCACCAATGTTGGAGTATTTCAATATAGCACATGCATAGAAACAGATTTAAATAATTATCAAACAATAGGACATATGTCCCATCATAACAGTGGAGTCATCACGTACCAGTTGAGGTGGGTATTTAGTGCATTGTTGGAGATATGGTGGGGAGCAGAGAAAGATGTCAATTAACTAGTATATTCTTGTAGTTTGCATTACTTTCCTAGTCAGTGCTGTTATTTGTACCTTACAAGTATTACTACACTACCCTATTGTCTTAGTTTGGACAGTGATATGGCTGTCGACATCTATATACATGAACTGGTTTTGCCTGCAGCATACACCTCTTACCTGGTATACCGGTGGAGGAATTGTTTGTTAGCACTAACTGTCTCTGCACATACTCCCAGATTCCAGGTTGATGTTATGCACATACTTGTCCATCTCTTTTTGCACAGACTCTGGCCATGTTGACTATTGCCCTCTTCTACCTTTATTGACTTACAACACTCTTATACAGGATTTCCTACACAGTTATATTATGTAGCACAGTGTTGGTGACAGTGATCAGTGATACCTTATTATTCAGAGCAACTGCAACACTCACAATTCCATACAATACCAGAGTAAACAGCACCAGTACAGGGTATCAAGCTTTTATTTTTCAGCACAGTGTTCGTATCCATCATACCTGTGAGAGCAATGTTTGTTAGCACTACCTGAATATTGCCACACAAAGTACCAGATTTCACATTAGTATTATGCACATACATCTCACTCTGTTACTATACACACTCTGGTCACAGCTTGACAACATGGGCGTGTAGATGGGACATACTTGGCTCATTACTCTCATAACATTTTGGGGAGTTGCTAGTGTGACAGGTTTGTTCTTATAGATGTGTGACAATCAGTTGTATTTCTTGTTTGCTGCTTATATGTCTGGGATCATCCCACTGATTTCCCAGAGGGACAGAGTGACAGGCAGCAGATATGGGCCAATTTACTGGACATTCTTGACATATCTGTACAGTTGTGAGGTATGATTCCGTATGCAGACTACTACCACTCCCAGGATTCAAACCATGGCTGTGTCTGCTAAATGCTAAAAATACAACAGTTCATGTCTCAATTGCTTGTGCTATTTGGATTGCGTTGTCTGTCTTTTCACTGTTTTCTGTCTATGTGTCCCTCATTTGTACTAAATGACCTCTGAACATTACACCAGTCATATACAGACATTCCTACACATTCTATTTATGTTACACAGTGTGAGTAACAGTGCTTAATACAACAGTACTATTAAGTGATTGCAAATTTACATTACCATATGATACCAGAGTATACACTTGCAGTCCAGCAGTTAAACCTTTATTGTCAGACTATTATGCTTTTATTTAAATACAAACTATATGAGACTCTTCCTGCCATATTCTCCAGTGTATGCAGTACTTGCCTTAAACAATATAGGTTTTATACTGGCAATTAACTTACTAATACTTTTAGATTTATTTCCTATGACAGTACATGCAAGAGTATTACTAACATGCCTCACATCACAACCGCTCCAGGTGACATCCATGGGCCTCCTGGTTCTTGGCCTGCTCACTTGCCACTGTGAAGGACATAAGAGGAATATTTAGCCATACCTATCCATAATATACACAAACTGGAAATTATTAAACAGGTAGTGGAGTGGTACTTACACACAACTGGGACAACCCCTGCCATCCTAGCCTCTTGGATCCACTGATCCAAGAGATCTCCCTTTCACCGCTTCAGGTCGGCATAGTAATAAATTACCTGCTCACCAGTTTGGGGTATGCCAGTGGTACTGGTGAGGTCATGGTTGAGATGGTCCAAGGCTTCCGCCTTATATTGGGAACTTTCTTACTGGCCCTGCAGCAGTCTCTGCTCATGGTCTTTGACAAGGAGTCCTGCTATGACTCTGGACTCCTGGATGCACCAGCGCTGCGCTGGAAAGCGCACTCCCTCTCCCCTTTCTGACATGGTGCCTACAAGGGGAAGTTATAACCAGTTATGAGATGTATTCCTGCCTGTTGGGTTTAAGTAGGGCCGAATTCCCACACTTTGCTGTGATTGGACGGTTTTGAAAAGGCTAAGTTATGGGCAAACCTGCGTACCTAAGGTTGTCATAGTTTAAAGGGGTATACCACTGGGCAAATTGAGTTAGCTGCCCTACACATTGCTTGCACCTACTAAGCTGGCCTGTGCAATGCTTAGCGTTGCTTAATATTTACTTTGCATTATATTTGCTTTTTGGCATTGATTTATTATTCATTACATGTTATATATATGTCTAATGAAGCGTTCACTACAACTGTATAACCAAATGTAAGTGAAACAGCTTATGCCTCTAGCTATGTATTCTTGGGAACCGGTGCACACTTCTTCAAAGATGGACCAGAATATAAACAATAATAGCACTTGTACAATAAAACCACAAATTTATTTTGTAAAATGACACAGTCAGTTTAGTGCTTTCACCTGTGTACACATCAGGCTTCCTCAGAACTAACTGTTACTTTGTTTCAAACAAGTTTAAATCACGTTTTTTGGCGCCAAAAAATATACATATAATTTAAAGGTGTATCATCTCTAAAAACTAAAAACCTTTAACACACTGTTAAAAATCGATCCCTAAGTATTACCCAGTGCATCATATTAATTCATTCAAATATCATATGCATACATAAATGCTTTCATATATCATATATACATATTCAAATAAAATGGATCATAACATAGTGGTGTTGAGTATATATTCAGAAAAAATATATATATATAAATATGTTTAAATGTATATTAAACAAATAAATACTTATAAAAATAGTATATGTGTACGTATAAAAAAAATATGTTATGCAAGTAAATTCTTATTTCATTTTGTCATTTTATTAAAAATTTTTTCATTTTATTAAAAATTTTTGTACTTCAGTAAAGGTTTTATAGATATATTGTCGTTCAACCCAGGGGGTGTGGAGGCATCTGTATATAATTGCCACCACATTTCCCGGAAAGATAAAAATCCTTTACAATCGCCTCCCCTGGGGTCCGACTTAATAATATCTATAATACCAAATGTAAACCTGTGCTCTTTTCCAAACTGGTTAATATGTCTGCAAAGTGCATTCTTTTCATCACATTTTTTGATACAATACATGTGGTCATACATTCGCTTGTTAAAATGCCTCTCAGTCTTTCCAATGTAGAAAGCTGGGCATGCACCACAAAGTGCAATATAAACCACATGTTTTATTCTACAATTTCCATGTTGGAATTTTATATTTGACCTGGTGATGTTTTTCAATTTTACTTCTTCTTGATTGTAAATCAAGTAACAATAATTACAATTCCCACATCTATGTGTATGTGTAGGTACATTAATTATCCTAATAGGCCCCTTCTCTAAAATTCTTTTGAGATTAGAGACCATTTTGTTAACAAAAGTTGGTCCATTCCCTACTATATTTGAAACATATGCATCAGTTTGAATAATGTTCCAATTATTTCTTATAATATCTTTAACGTTAAAAGTGTATGGCCCATATTCCAAAATGCATGCCCTACTTAGATTGTTTGGCTTCAAGTTGGAATTGTTCTTTAAACAACAATTGTAAAAAAATCTATGTGCTGATCCTAATAAGGGGGTATATTTTGTACCCCACTCCTTCACTACCTGCCTCTTCACTTTCTCCATCATTTTGATGTCATATCCTCTGTCCTTAAATAAAGTAATTATGAAATCAGCTTCTTCCAACATATGTACGTAAGAGGATGTCATTCTTATGGCTCGTACTAATTGACCTTTAAAAATATTTCTCATCATACTTTTGGGATGATTGCTCGTAAATTCAAGATAACTGTTAGAAAAAGTTGACTTCCTATATATTCTGGATGAAAATTGATTATTGTCTTTAAAAATAAACGTATCGAGATACGCCAAACCTGTTTCATTATATGAAAAAGTAAATTTTAAGAATTCACTACTAGAATTTAAATAATTTAAAAATTGATGTAGGTATTCATCAGTACCTTCCCATAAGATGTATATATCGTCCAGGAAGCGAGAATAGTGTTTGATATTTTTATAAAATTCACTTTGAAAAATAGTCGACTCCTCCCAATCTAGCATGACTAAATTAGCAAACACAGGGGCGCAAGCCGCCCCCATAGCTACACCTCTTTTTTGCCTAAAAATTTCCCCTTCATAATAGATATAATTATGGTCAAGGACTATACTCAGTAAGTCCATAATGAGACAAATATTGTCCCACTCTAAATCTACATGTTTTCTCAAACTTCTAAAAAATGATTCTAATCCCTCAATTTTCGGAATGCATGTAAATAAATCAACTACATCTATTGTAACAAATTTAATACCATCCTTAAATGATGTAATAGGATACTGGGCAAGAAATTCCCAGGAATCTTTCACTAAATGGGGAATTCCTTCATATATAGATTTTAGCATAGTGTCAATAGCCACCCGTAATGGGAAGGTTTTAGATCTGCTTCCTGAGATGATTGGTCTGAATGGTGGATCATTTATGTTTTTATGGACTTTGGGAATACCTACTAATGTAGCCATTACTGGATGTTCTACTGTTAAAAGAATTTGCTTGCATAACATATTTTTTTTATGCGTACACATATACTATTTTTATAAGTATTTATTTGTTTAATATACATTTAAACATATTTATATATATATATTTTTTCTGAATATATACCCAACACCACTATGTTATGATCCATTTTATTTGAATATGTATATATGACAAACTGAGTGAAAACTGGCACAACAAACTAAATAAAACGGAGCCGGGAGGTTTGTAGCACGCAATGTCACCAAATCCAGTCAGGAACAAATTCCAACAGTTTAAAGATCTTGAACACAACTTTATTAATGAAAATAAAAGCGTTTTCGCTGCTGATACAAAACGCAGCTTCCTCAGAAAAATGTTGAATGAAAAAAGTTTGGCGCCAAACAGAACATTTAAAAATTGCAAGGGGTGTGTTCAAATGACATCATCTCCTCACAGGCGCTCCTCATCACTCTACACTTTTTAATTATATATTACCCATCAAATAGTAAAACTAAATAATAAAATGAAATCCCCATATGAATTATCAAAATATACAGAATATAAAAAATATAAAAAATATATATTAAATAGTAAAAACTCACAACTTTCAATGTTTTAAAAATATTAAAAAATATATGTGTATGTATATTTCATCATAGAATAATCACATTATACCAACTTTACTAACAGATAAAACAGATTATTTGATGTAACTTCTCATTTTAAGCACTACTGAGATGTTACAATTATCGTTAAGACCAGGGCTATGAAATGCGTTTAATTTAATTTGCCATTCTAGTTCACGAAGTTCTAACAATAAGGACAAAGGACCTCCTCTAATACTCATGGGAATATGATCTATTCCCATGAAAGAAAACTTATGATCAGGAAAGTTTGCCACATGTCTGGCTAAGGCATTCTCTTGTTTGTTGGTCCTCATGGCATAGACATGCTCGTAAATACGCTGTCGTAATTTACGGTCTGTCTTGCCAATATAAAAAGCGGGACATGTATTACAAAATGCTCCATAAATTACTGATTTAGAGTTACAATTGATAGTATGTTGAATATTGTATTTAATATCATTAACAAAGAAAGAAAGTCCTACCCTGACTAAATGACACCAATTACAGGTGCCACAAGTCATAGAGCCTTTGCATTTAAAAAATTGTGGCTTTTGTCTAGATTGTAAAAGTTCTTTTAAGTTCCTTCCCTTCTTAAACACTACTCTAGGGAAAGGTCCTAACTTTTCAAACAAGAGTGAGTCATTCCTAATAAATTGCCAATTTTTAGTCAGAATGTTACAAATTTTTCCGGCATCATTACTAAAAGCAGTAGTAAAGCTAGTGAAGAGGTTAACCTTTACTAAATTGTCAATCCTAATATTGACAGAAGGTTGAGTGCCATCTTCAACCACAGAATTAAAGTCAAGTTGAATAGTATCAATCATATCAATCATAAGTTTTCTTTCATGGGAATAGATCATATTCCCATGAGTATTAGAGGAGGTCCTTTGTCCTTATTGTTAGAACTTTGTGAACTAGAATGGCAAATTAAATTAAACGCATTTCATAGCCCTGGTCTTAACGATAATTGTAACATCTCAGTAGTGCTTAAAATGAGAAGTTACATCAAATAACCTGTTTTATCTGTTAGTAAAGTTGGTATAATGTGACTATTCCATGATGAAATATATTTACACATATTTTTTAATAATTTTTAAAACATTGAAAGTTGTGAGTTTCTACTATTTCGTATTTTTTTATATTTTTTTATATTTTGATAATTCATATGGTGATTTCATTTTATTATCTGGTTTTACTATTTGATGGGTAATATATAATTAAAAAGTGTAGAGTGATGAGGAGCGCCTGTGAGGAAATGATGTCGTTTGAACACACCCCTTGCAAGTTTTAAATGTTCTGTTTGGCGCCAAACTTTTTTCATTCAGCATTTTTCTGAGGAAGCTGCGTTTTGTATCAGCAGCGAAAACGCTTTTATTTTCATTAATAAAGTTGCGTTCAAGATCTTTAAACTGTTGGATTTTGTTCCTGACTGGATTTGGTGACATTGCGTGCTACAAACCTCCCGGCTTCGTTTTATTGAATATGTATATATGATATATGAAAGCATTTATATATGAATATGATATTTGAATGAATTAATATGATGCACTGGGTAATACTTAGTGATCAATTTTTAACAGCGTGTTAAAGGTTTTTAGTTTTTAGAGGTGATACACCTTTAAATTATATGTATGTTTTTTGGCGCCAAAAAAGTGATTTAAACTTGTTTGAAACAAAGTAACAGTTAGCTCTGAGGAAGCCTGATGTGCATACAGGTGAAAGCGCTAAACTGACTGTGTCATTTTACAAAATAAATTTGTGGTTTTATTGTACAAGTGCTATTATTGTTTATATTCTGGTCCATCTTTGAATAAGTGTACACCGGTTCCCAAGAATACATAGCTAGAGGCGTAAGCTGTTTCACTTACATTTGGTTATATATATGTCTGGTATCCAGGATTCATGTGTATGTACACTGTATGGGGTCCTTGTGTTTATAGAGGACTTCAACACTGTATTACAATTACACCTCACATCTTGGCTTACTTCAGTACTCCAATTCACATATTTATGTTATGTAGTAGGTTATAGAATATATGACTGTATACTGATTCCTTTTACATGTTCAGTTTGATTTTACTATAGTGAGGATTTGTTTAGTGATACCTCAATCTTATGTATTGCTGTGATGGCTTAGTGGTTAACTACTGTGACTATAGTGTATAGGGTCCTGGGTTCAAGACCTGCTAGGCTGTTTATTTTGTTGCTGAGCAGAACAGCAGCTATTGGATACAGAGTGATTAAGGCACTTTTAAGCACCTGTAAGTGGGTTTGCATGAGGGTAAGCTATGCTAACCTTTGGTTAAATATGCATACAAAGAGTTAGCTTCCATATTGCTTAACCTGTGTGCGCATTGCTTACCCCCGTGCAAATGGGCTTAAACCCGCTTACTGGTGCTTACATATGCTTACTCCTGCTTACTACTGCTTAATAGTGCTTACACTTGCTTACTAGTGCTTACTCCCACTTACCACTGCACTAATTTAGACAGTAATGTCTAATGGTTCTTGGGAAGGTGGGGGATTTGGAAGCTGTATGGAGTTATCATTTATTGGAGCAGCCACTGTGGTGTAGCGGTTAGTGTTGCCACCTCACAGCAAGAGGTTCTTCAGTTCGATTCTTGGCTGGGGTGCCTTCTGTGTGGAGTCTGCATGTCCTCCATGTGGGTGTGCTCCGGTTTCCTTCCACATCCCAAAGACATGCAGTAGGTGGATTGGACACTCTAAATTGGCCCTAGGGTTGAGTGTGTGCATGTGTGTGCCTTCTGTGGAAGGTTGGGTGCCAGGCTGGCAACACAACACTGTAGAACTCCTCTGACAATCATGAGTGGACAGATGGTCCACTGTGGCAACCCCTAACCAGGAAAAGCTGAAAGAAGAAGATGGAGTTATCATTCATTACACATTTTACCTTCCATTTGTATCCCTGATTCCTGTGTACATATACTGTATGGGGCACATGTGATTATCTGTGGACTTTGCAACATTATGACACTGACACCTCACATCTACATTTAATGCAGTACTCCAGTTCACAATATATGCTATTTAGTAGGTTATCCAACTGAAAATATTGGTCATAACGTGATTTGACATGGAAAATGGAATGGGCTGTAGTGGGTCTCAAATCGGGAATGACTGCTCATAAGGCAACTGATCTGCCCACTACACTATTGCTATACTGCGTCCTTTGCAGGTATCTTCCTTTTTATCCTCTTCCGCCATTTAAGCTGCATTAACAGCAGCTAAGCAATGGGCAAACCCACACACCTACGGTTAAATTTAATCTGTTTCATAAAAAAAGGTTCTTTATATTGTTTGTGTTTACTATTGCTCTTGTACACATGGGAGGATGTTGCTGGGGGTATGCGGACACCTATGAGCAGTCTCGCTCATACTTTCAGGGCTTTCTGCTGTTCTTCATTGCAGGGGCGTGTATATTCTGAGAGCTATTCTCTCAGACACTCAGGCAGCGCACCTTCATTAATATGCATGGCACGCTGCCATCCTGCTCCTAATCGGCTGCTTCCATGCAGGACTAGCTAGTCCTGCATGGAAGATTAGTAAATCTGGGGGATTGTGTCTGCATTAAAGCAGACAGTGCCGACCAGTAAAAAGCAGCAGCTGGACAAGAAATGTCTTTCTTTCAACTCCTGCTTCTACCTACTGCTTGCTGAAGTACAAAAAGTATTTTAAATTAAATTGTTCCCCTTACACAGGAATTACATTAGGCATCAACCACTCCACCACTGCTTTACCAGCTCTCAAAGCCAGAACACATTCCATTATTTATTTATTTATTTTAATCTTACTTTTGGTTATTTTGTAGTTAATTTGTAGTACATACAGAAGATAAATCTCCATATACTCCAAAGAATTATGAGTGGGTCAGCAGATTGCAACCTTGTATTATGCATTCTTAACATGAATGTCAAGATTCACCTCTCAAGCGTTGCTCTTGAGGTGAATTTCTTGGCATCCATATCCAACACATAATAACGTGGTTACAATTACCAACCTGCTGATAATCCTCTTTATTAATATAACTAAGCTTCAGTTTACCATAGTCTAACTCTTCTTAGATGTTTAAGTTATTTATTATATGTATTAGTGTTTAGCATTGTTAGCTTTTGTTTCTCTTCAGGAAGTGGACCACTTTCATCATAGGGTTGTCCAGAAGCTTGTCAGTAGATCAAAGGCAGTTTCAGAGACTGACGTTTCAGCGGACAGTTTTCGACAAAGGTACTTTCAATGACAGTGGAGAAGTTCCTTTTCTCCACTGTTGTGCAGCCCCAGAGTATGTATACTTAAGATCGGTGGAGGGTGCAGGGGGGGGGGGGGGGGATTTTCTTTTAGTTTTACCAAAAATGCATTTAGTTAAACATTTTTTGGAGCCTGATTTTGTGGATGAAGGTGTCAATATATTAACATACATCTGGGTTGTCCTACTGGCTGTTCACCAGTATGAGGTAGGTTGCCCATCTCTTACCATAAGTTTATGCTCTTGTTAACTCAGTATGACCATTGTTTTCTAACAGAGGGTAGAAGGATTAGCATCTGGCCCAAAAAGACAGGAGTGGAGAGATTTTGGTGTGGGTTACCAATTGTCACCCTAGGAGGAAATACTCTTGAAAGAGTGTTCCAGTCTGTCTTCAAGAGTTTCCTGTGGAAGTCATTATACCATATGAGACTGGTAGAGGGGACCTGTACTCTTATGTCCTTGTTTATTCTCTTTTACACCATGCCAGATGAATATATAACAAAGTTTGGATTATCCATGGCTTTTTACAGGATTTTGATATAGTGGTGATTACCTAAGCATCACTATATGAGAGCTTTGGTCATTGTCTGGCTTTGTCCATATTGCCTGCTTATTCTGATTTATAGGTGGGTTAATACTAGCAGAGTAATTGGCTGCTGTAGATCTTGAGAGGAGATTATCCACATTGATAGGTGGATGTCCATTTGTCCATGTGGCAGGAATAAGTTGCAGATTTCTCCTTATCACTTATCTGGTCATATAGGGATATTTCTTCTAAAAGTTTACTCACTTCATCATCCGCTCAGTGCCTAGCTGGAGATTTTAATACTTGCTTTGAAGCTATGTTTCTTGGACCATGGAATTCCTCCCTGTGGTGGGTTTGGGCTTTGTTCAAGAAGTTTATTCTACTGCTCACATAAGAGATCATATGCTTGACTTGATCTCACAGCATATCATCAGAAGTAGAGTCAGTTTCCTCGTCTGGTTATAACTGGATTCATTCTACCTTGGGATACTTCCAATGAGGTCCCCCAGTACTGAGCTGAATCAGTTCAGAGATTTAAAGACTGTCTCAAGTTGTGACCTTATTTTCTTATCAAATAAATTCCAAACTACATTGTTGATAAGCCTGAGTAGTTGGTTAAATTTTGTAATCGTTCATCACTTCTTCTGATTGGTTTAAAGTGGTCAAGTTCATATGCTTCCAGTTCCATTCAAAACTTATGGTAAAACATTCAATACATTTTCTGTTTTTACTTATTTTTTTAATCAGATGAACCCACTAAGTACAAGTGCAACTTTTCCAGGAAGGGGGGCGGTAACCTGGGTGAAAATCTGTTTATATGGCTTAAAATCACACAGTTGACAAATGGAGAGTGAAGGAATCAAACCCAAGAGTGACTGTTAGCAACCTCAGTCTTTAATCCTGTGAGCTAAAATAGCCAGACCTTTACGGGCTGTAAAGGATTTGTCCTCAGTTGCTTTATGCATAAAAGAAGTGGCCTAACCTGGGGCAGGCTAAGACTCAGTGCACATTATTTTTCATACCATTCAGAAGTCTTATTATTGTAAGTGACATAATTCTCAACTGTACATATTGTCACAGAATGTTCAGATTTTTACCTCATATTTTTGGTCTGTTCCTGAAAAGATTTGTGGTTTTCTGGCAAATCATTGACAACTGAAATCATTAAATAATGACAGACATTTAAGTGTCAGCCTTCATAGCTGTCAGGAAATGCACAATGATGCACAACTTGATATTCTGTCAACTTTCTAAATTTATAACAGCAATATTTAAAATCTGTCTATGATTCAGGGTCTTTGTCCCCATTATTGGACTAAGAGGTTGAGAGGTATGGTAAGGGAATGCTAAATCATATTATGCCTTTAGTCAAATCATCCAGCCAAGATTTTTCAGATGGTTTGCAGTCACTGCATCCATTTATTCCCACAGAAAGCTTTTTCACCATCTTTGTGTGTGAGAAAGGTCCAGAAAATTTCACAAATAGTGTTGCTAAGATTAGGCCTTCACTTTTGTCCAGCAGGTGTCACAGACCCTTGAATTTTGATGTCCAAATTTTATCTATGCTGTCTCTGAGGAGGCCATAAGGTTTCACTGCCTCAGCCAGCATCTTATAGACTGGACCTTGGTCCTACAAAATACATCTTACTTGCCGGTCCTCAGTCCAGTGACTTTCCAAATAGTTTTTGGTTTCTCTGTGGCTGGATATCTTCTCATCATTGTTAAAGGTGGTACTAGTAACAAGCTGTTGAATAAACCATTATTATGTCCATTTAGTCTAAAAAGTACTACCTACTCTCAGGCCTTCCTTTTATAGCTAAGATTGCTGAGAAGGTAATTAAAGTAAGTTGAATTACTATTATAGGTTCATAGGTGAGTACTAGGCTAATGGCCCTAGAGCCAACTTAAGCCTAGCCCAAGAATATTCCCAGTCATCCTGTTGCTGGACGTTAGTTTCCTGTGTTCCTATCGAGCAAGGCTATTAAAGTGATCCCCGGGGTGAATTTCCTGTTACCCATCCACTCGTCAAGATTTTTCTTGAAGAGGACTAATGAAGTGCTCTGCTTGACACGAATGGGGAGTCTGTTCCAGAGTATGGGAAGTCTCTGGATTAGGAACCTGTCCCTCCAGCAGGCTCTGTTTATTGCGATGATGAGCCTGAGGTCTTTGGAGTGTGTGGTGCAGAGGGACTGAGACTTTTTCAGATGAAGCATGTCTAGCAACATTGGATCAGACATGGCTTTGTATGCCAAGCAGAGATGACCTCTAAGTAGGCGATATGAGACAGAGTAACGCTGGGGTTTTTTGAGTCTGTCTGTATAGGGCATGTGTTTGAGTCCTAGGATCCACTTTGTGAGGAATTTTTGTGGCCTCTCCAGTTGTTGTAGGTGTCTAATGAGGTACATGCCAAATGGGGAATTGTACTCAATAATGGGTCTAATGAGGGATGAGCAGAGAGGGGTTATGACTTCTTTCTTCCTAGATGAAAAACCTTTTTCAATGAGGTATGCCACATAGAAGGACTTTCTAACTACAGTGGCAACATAGTTGTCGAAGGAGAGGTTGCTATCGACCTGTGTCCCTAGATCTCTTATCACGCTTTGAGAGTTGAGTGGGCTACCATCGATATGGTAGTTCATGGGCACCATGTTTTTCCGTTGTCTCTTTTATCCTCATCTGTCTGGTTTGTTATCACAACACAGTCCTTCTAAGTCATAAATGACCTCTTTGAGTTGACAGGTTAGCACTTTTATTCGATCTTGGTCCTTTTGGGTATACTGACAGAGTCTGGCACTATGGATCAGGGTGTTACACTGAAACACCTGCATACTCTCTATGGTGTTTTGGACGCACATTTCTTAGCTGGCTTACCTGTTACCTGCTATGACATATTATGTAAGTTGTGTCTTAACTTAATTCCTCATGTCTGTGCCTGGTAGACTATAGAGCACCTCAGCTTCAGTTTTGGCACCATTGTTGCTTATGGCAGATGTGCTACCACTAACAGAAGCCATGGTACAGAGATGTGCCATTATACCTCTCTACTCTCCAAATTTTGTCAGGATGCCCAGATTTCTGCCTCATATTTTTGGTCTGTTCCAAATATAATTTGTGGCTTTCTGGCAAATCAGTGAGGATTGGAGTCACTACATAATGGCATACATTTGAGTTTCACACTTCATGTTCTTTAGAAAATATATGCTAACACAAATACTGTTATTCTAGCAACTTAGAGCAATATTTAACATCTGTCCCTATTTTTGGTCTTTTGCCCCTCAATTATTTTAGGTTTTGTCCAGATTTCTTGCACTAAGAGGTTGAGAGGTATGCTTGTTATACTGCTGATAACTCAGCTTTATATCCCTTTCTCGGGAATGCATAACTTAGTTCAGTTTTGAAGACTGCTTCTACTTGATGTTAGAATGGTTAAAATAGTCAGCTGAAGCTACAGCCAGAAAAAATTGAAGCTGTGAAAGCTTATGCCACTGGCTAGCCTTCACAGTCCCAGTGGTCTCCTATAGAGACAAAAGGCTGGAAGTCTGAACACCGTGTGGCACTTTGGAGTTTCTGGATAGTGCCTTTACTGCTAAGGACCAGGTGTCTGAGGTTACAAAATCATTATACTTTTATTCATGAACAGTGTCAGGCTTAATTACCTGTTGCCTACATCTGATCTTGGATCCTGCCTTGATTACTGCAATGTCCTGTACCTTGTACTTTCAGACCCTGACCTTGCTCAGCAGCACTGGTTTCAAAGCTCTGCAGCAAGAGTACTACCTGGATTCAGCTTTTTCTGATTCCCAGGTAGCCCTACTGCAGTGCTTACTTCAAAGAGATACAGCACTATGGTAGCCTGTTTCCCTGGCCGATTGCAAATGCTAATATGTCCATCTGGGGGAGTGGCATATGATAATATTCCCTCCAAGAAATGCCTACAGTAAGTGCTTACATCTAAGAGATTCATAGATAAACTCTGTGGCATAAATCCTTACTGACAGTTGTGGTAATAGACGCAACCAAAAGCTTGCACTCATCTGCTGATGTCAATGAGTGAGATCACAATAGAGGTAAGTACTAGATAGTTTAGCTAAGTGTATGCACGTGTGTGTGTGTGTGTGTGTGTGTGTGTGTGTGTGTGTGTGTGTGTGTGTGTGTGTGTGTGTCTATATATACATGTGTGTATGCATGTGTGTGTGTGTGTGTGTGTGTGTGTGTGTGTGTGTGTGTGTGTGTGTGTGTGTGTGTGTAAGCATGGTGCCACATGTGTGAGCATATGTAGAGGCATGAGTGGTGTTAAGTAAGTAAGTGTGTGTCTGTCTGTCTGCCTGTCTGTCTGCTTGGGTATTTCCACTGGGGGGTATTTAGGAATAGGTAGTCTGAAATAATGAGCAGTAGATGGTAGGCAGCAGGGAACCATTTACATACTATAGACATAATTTAGAAAGGGGGTGGCCATGGTGGTGCAGCGGTTAGCATTGTCGCCTCACAGCAAGAGGTTTTCCGGTTCAGTTCTCAGCTAGGGTGCCTTCTGTGCAGAGTCTGCATGTCCTCTCTGTGGTCACATGGGTTTCCTCTAGGTGCTCTGGTTTCCTCCCACATTCCAAAGACATGCAGTAGGTGGACTGGACACCCTAAATCGGCCCTAGGTGTGAGTGTGTGCGTGTGTGTGCCTTCTGTGGAAGGTTGGGCACCAGGCTGGCAACTCAACACTGTAAAACTCCACTGCCAATCATGAGCAGACAGATGATCCACTGTGGCGACCCCTAATTGGGAAAAGCTGAAAGAAGAAGAAGATATAATTTAGAAAGTCAGTAGAACAATAGGTTTTGCATCACAAACACTATACAGCAAGGACACTGCTTAATATTACTCTAATCCACTTAAAAATGTAATAGAACTCTGGCTTTGCAGCATAAAATATGGACACAAAGACATGAAACTCTAATGTCTAGCATTAATAACTGACTGTAATGGTGCAGGTGCACTTCTAAAGACCTCTGGACAAAGCCAAGAGGAACACTAAGTGATATTAGTGGTCTTTTTAAGTAATGCTGTACTCCACTTAAAGTTACTACATTAACAGGTCTTGCACATGGAAACATTTACTAAACAATAAGAATAATTAAACTCTAGTGTCTGGCATTACTGAGTGACTGTAATCATCCATACTTTATGAGGGACAGTGATAAATCTGGGACATTACATAAAATCAGGGACAGGTAAGAGGTATGGCAGTGTGTTTGTGCATGTGTGTGTGTGTGTGGGGGGGGTGGATGAATGTGGAAGTGCCTTTGCTAAGATGATGCATTATGCTAGAGGTGACTACCACAAGGGCAGAATGAAAGGGCATGTTAGCACTTGCGGCAATCACAGAGTGATTCAGAGACATGGAAATTAGCTGATAATGTGGCCTTTCTTTACTGTGCCTAATTTGTTTCTGCATCACTGGTTTCAATAATTAAGTTAACATGCCCTTTTTGCATAATCTTTCTGTTCACAGATGAGCTTGTTTCTGAATCCCAGCCTAAGTCCTCTTTTAGGAAAACCCTTAAATGTTACATGTTCAGGATGACATTTGAACTCCGGGAGAGACTCCTTGCTGCTAAATTTATTCAGTCAATTTTTAATTATGCAGTTGTTTATTAATTGATTTCACTGTTTACACCCAATGAGCTGATATATTTTGCAGTTATGATGTTTGACATATGTCTTATTATTTTATAAGTTGAAAAAAGGGTTTTGTCTTATTATTTTATACATTGAAAAAAGTGTTTTGTAAGGTGTCTGGGTTCAAGTAATTTAATACATAAATATCAATCCAGTCCAGGACCGAATGCCAGGTCATCATACGAAGTGACCCCAACACCGCCCCTCACACACACACACACACACACACACACACACACACACACACACACACACACACACACACACACTCCCTTGATCATATGCACCTATCAGATAATCACCCCTTCACCTATCATCCTGTCCGTGGAACAAGGGGAAAACTGCAGACTGCGTCAAAAATCTGTATGGATATAGGAATGATATCCTGACTGCAGAAAGGACAGAGGACCAAACTAAATAATCAATTGGTGTGAAGTAGCAAAGCTAATCAAACGTTTAGGAAATACATGGATCAGAGGGATTATGCTCCAAATTCAGGAAAAAGATAACTTTACTAAGCACCTTTGTGATGTAATAAAGGTGCTTAACAAAAGTCAACTCTCTATGCTGTTAAACTCTAATCTCAAGATAGAGCATAAAAGAAAACAATGCTGGCAATAATAGAATAGTAACAAGAGGCTAAAATAGCTTTAAAAGTTGTTAGATACCAAATGAAGTGTCTAACTGCTTTTAAAGTCATTCATTCAATAAGTGGACATTTAGTTTTAGGGCTCTGTGTAGCAACACTTGATGTTTTATGGCTGTCCAAGTTGTAAACCATTTTAAGTTCCCATACATTTTTCCTGTAACTAGTAGTACATTAGAGAACAAAGCTCCATGTGCTACAAAGAATTATAATAAGCTCTCTCTGATGATAGGTCACTTGTTGTGTTTCCTCAATGTGATGCCAATATTTACCTGTTAAGCTTTGTTCCACTCTTGAATTGTGTATCTTAACATCCATATCTGAAACACATAACTTGATTATGATTGCAGAACTGATTATTCTATATATCGCAAATATGAAACATGCCAGTGTGAAATGCCGTAAATATTGTGTCTGTGAAGAAATATTCAATTTCAGAACATGCATCAGCTTTCTATAAGGACACAAGACACAACCAGATACAAGGCAGTCTGTCTGGTATCAGCAGTGTTGTATTCTGGAAGTGTAATATGCTGCGGTGGTGGTGCTGCAGTAGCGTTGTCGCCTCACATTAAGACGTTGTCCTGTTCGATTCTCAGCTAAATCGTATTCTGTGTGAAGACATGCGTGAATGGACGTACCTTCGTTGAAGGTTGTACATTAGGGCTGGCAACTCATTACATAAAAATCTACTGCCAATCATTAGCAGACCGGAGTTTCGCTGTGGTGACCCCTAACCGGGAAAAGCCAAAAGATACAACAAGCATATCACAGACATCTGTTATGCAGCTTTTGATTAATTTTCATGGCAATTTGGCAATAACTGGGAGGTTTATTATGTCTGCTTAGTTAAAAATTAAAGAAATATGACACTTAAAATGTATAGAAGAAGAACCTGTGTTTGAGAATTGCAGTGTTTATAGCTGGTAATACCAGGGTGGATCTACCAAATATAATTACTGTTGATCACAAAATAAATCTGACTGTTCAAATTTGATATTATAATTCATTAGGATGCTCATATCTTTCACTGAGTTGAAAAGCAGTATTTTTGCAAAGGCTAGGCCCCTGTACCATCCCTGTGTGTACATCTTCACTACCATCTCCTATACTTCAATGTTCTAACTCTAATATCATGTCACCTTGGAGATGGGGAAAGAGAATATAGAACAGACAAGTTTATCCTTCATATGAGTGATGACCAATTGGTCAAGCTGTAACTGTCAGAATACACCTGGCTAAATTAACATTTGAACATAGGTCATATCTTTGGCATCCAGGCACTGTAGGATTACTGTTTATTGTATAAGAATAGAACTAGAATATTAAACTTTGGTGGGCTGGGAGGGCTTGCTCCTGTCATGGGGGTGCAGAAGGCTTGCTGTCCGGAAAAGTCCTTATTCTGATCTGTGTGGCTGTGGGTTGTAGGTTTATTGAGTGCTTCCGCAGTTGCAATTAAACAAACCTTTTGCAAGTAATCATATGGCAATCATTCACAAGGTAAGCAACAAAGATACCTGAAAAAAGGTTTGTCATCATCCTTAAGGTCATGCAACTTCAGTCTGATTACTTAATTATGTTCAAGTAGGTTTATTTTTTTGTTTATTTGCTTCTATTTGGAATTCATGATTTTCATGTTTTACTTTTGCATTTATTTATTTTATTACTTTTACTTTGTTTTTAATTAATTGTATTCATGCTGTCTAGTTTCAGCTTTTAAGGTAGAACCATAGCCAGGTAATTATATTAATAGACTTATTATCATTAGGATGATTTCTGCTGATGTGCGTTATCATGGTAACTACATCTTCTCCTTTCTGAAAAACATGTGTGCTGCCTTAAAAATTATATTTAATTAATTTCCACTGCTATTTGTTTTACTTTTTTTGTTTGTCTAGATTATCTTCAATTTCCATTATTGTTAGTTTTTTTTAGTTTGTGTCTAAGCTTTCAGACAGACATTTTACTGAAGCCTACCTGCAGCATTTTAGCTATCATCCGTAGTCTAGAAAATATATATCCTGTTCCTGTTCTTACTTGTACTACAGCCATCACTTTACACAACATTTCAAGTGACTCCATCAATTGATACCTGAGTTATTTACAAACTAACACACATACACACACACACACACACACACACACACACACACACACACACACACACACACACACACACACACACACACACACACACACACACACACACACACACACACACATATATATATATATATATATATATATATATATATATATATATATATATATATATATATATGGTTCCCATTCAGAAGCCTGAAACATCATAAGCCTGAAAATCAAAATCCTGAAAATTCAGAATCCTGAAAACTCAAAATCCTGAAAGCCCAAAATCCTGAAAGACCAAAATCCTGAAACTCAAAATCCTGAAAACACAAATAATGCTAATATGTCACTATAAAGACACTAATATCTACCAACTGACCCCTCCCTAACTCTAACCCCAATATTTGTCACTATTGCATACATGCCTAACCTGCGCTCTAACCTAACTCACTTAAACCTAAAATAAAACCAGCATGACCTAACACCACAGGGCTAACAATAGCAAAGCCACAATGACATCAGTATGTCTATTTTGTGTTTTCAGGATTTTGAGCTTCAGGATTTTGGTCTTTCAGGATTTTGGGCTTTCAGGATTTTGAGTTTTCAGGATTCTGAATTTTCAGGCTTTTGGTTTCAGGATTTTGATTTTCAGGCTTATGATGTTTCAGGCTTCTGAATGGGAACCATATATATATATATATATATATATATATATATATATATATATATATATATTTTTTTTTTTTGCACAGACAGTCAAAACAGTCAAAACAGTAAAAAAAAGAAAAAAACAATGTTTTTCAGGGGTGCAAGCCCCTCTACACCTCCACAAGGGGGCATCACCCCCTACTACTTGCTACTTTTATAAACCAACTCTGAGATTGTAAAACAGTGGGCAAAAGGGAAAATTTCCCAATTCCTATTATCCAACAATCTTGTACTTGAAGTAACATGGACTGGGATGTCAAACTACACCTCCTTCTGCGTATATAAACCATCTCAGGTTGTGGATAACACACACTCAACATCCACCTCACAAAGCACACAAAACACACACATAGATGTATGCCTAGGCACCTAAAAGCAATCTTTCTAAACAAAAAATATCGCCTAGACCACCTACTGTCAAAGCTATGCCTCAGTAAGCCTAAAGGCACTCAGAAAAAAACAGCACCTAACACTACACATACTGTCACTCTCAGTGGGTCCCCAAATACTAAGCCCTAAGCCAAGAAAACATACTTCCTAGGACTCTCATCATAGGTGACTCCATTGTAAGATATAATGATGCTCCTCTAACCAGACCAAATGAGGAGAGGTTAAATGTTAGTTGGTTAGCTGGGGTCAGGATCCACCAGCTCACGCATGCACTCAAGTAATTATGCCACAGGTACCAGTAGGATTCCATCATAGTCCAAGTAGGTGTAACTGACCTGAGATGTACCTCCCTGGACTATATGAAGTGAGACATTATGGAGCTTTCAGACTATGGTCTCATGCTGGTATGAGCCTGGCACTGAGCAGCATATTACCATCACTGAGGATGATGCCACAATATGAGCAAAAAGTTATTGATTTCAACAACTGTCTGTCTTTCTGAGGTCATTCTAAGGGGATCCAATATATGCCAGCTTTGGAAGACATGGTCAGTATACCACATTGCTTTGCCAAGGGTGGTTTGCACCTTTCCACTCTAGGTTTTATGAATATTGGCTAAGGCTTTGTCTGACCCCTTAGTGCATTTTTAGGAAATGCCAAATTGACAATTGTGGGAGAAGAGGCTTGACTCTGCCCGTCTGAGCTGGGAATTTCTGGTTAAAGGTTTATAGTGCCTGAATATTTGAACTGTATCTTACTGAAATTGGTACACCTTGTTTGCTGTAGCATAGACTAGATCCAGGCCTGCTGAATCTAACTTTGTTTATATGCTTGTTGTTTGTTTGCTTGTTATTTCCCTGGAATGCTAATTCCACCTAATACACGGCTTCTCAGCGCTTCTGTGGATCACTAGTGATATCTGCATTGCTTACTGTACTTATTTCCTTGTTTCACTTGAAAGAAAGTTACTGTTTGTCGTTTTTGCATTTAAGTTACCTGTAACACATTGCACTTAAGTTACCTGGCACTTGCTTGCTAAAGCAATTATATAAGTCAGCACTAAAAATTAAAAGCACTACACCCTCACTCCCCACTGGCCCTTGTTTTCAATTATTAAGGAATTCCCAATATTATTCTAGCATGTCCAAAGGTCAGTTGTCAATCTCCTCTCCGGTCCTGCTGGTGAATCTGGGAATCTTGAGGCAATGTTACAACTGCCTCATGTACACAGACAACCCTCTCCTCCTCCCAACAAATTCCAACACATGTGAGAGATGCAACCATATAGCCAAACTGGAGGCTAAGCTCTCTCAACTCAGTACTGGCATAACCAGTCAGGAGGAGAAGGAAACCACACTCACTACAATTCCAGTCTCACATAGACCTACCACGACAGCAAACCAAACACATAATCACACAAAAACATACTCGGAGGCTCTAAATAAAGATCTGCCTAAGCAGCAGAGACCTCCAAAGCAGACACCCAAGCAACCGCTACCCCAAAACAAAACACGTGCAACACATATCTCACAAAACCAGTGTGCCAAACAGTCACAGCCCTTAAGACTAAACAACACACCTGATACACTTGTAATAGGTGACTCTATCATCAGGCACACTGATGTCCCGCTCACCAGGCTGAACAAGGAGAGGGTCACTGTGAGAAGCCTGTCAGGCGCTAGGATCCGCCACATAACACAAGCACTCAGGTCACTCCAAGGCAAGTACAAATATGACTCAGTCATTGTCCATGCTGGTGTGAATGACCTGAGACGTACCTCCCTGGACTACATGAAAAGAGACATAAAGGAGCTCTCTGAGCATGTAGCCCAGGCCGGTATGACCCTGACCTTGAGTAGCATCTTACCCTCACCAAGAATGATGCCACAATATGAAGACAAGATGATCAATTTCAACAAGTGGCTTAAGTACTGGTGTCATTCAAAGGGGATCCAATGCCTGTCAGCTTGGGATGATATGCTCGACAAGCCACGATGCTTCGCTAGGGACGGCTTGCACCTGTCACCCCTGGGCTTTTGGATATTGGCAAAGGCTCTTGCTACCCCCATAGTGCCTTTTTAGGCAAGGCTGAAAAGACAAACCCACCTCCATAGGTATCACAAGGGATAAGAAACTAAGAGTAATGCTACTCAACGCCAGAAGTCTAAACCTCAAGATGCATGCACTCAAAACTCTCCTTAGCATGGAGAACATTGATATCTGTGCAGTAACAGAAACCTGGTTCAGGGCTCCCGAGAGCACCCCAGCACTACCAGGTTATACCTCATACCATGCTTTTCGGCCCCAAAACTTGGACTGAACCACAAAAGGAGGGGGAGTATCGATATTCATCAAAGATACCCACACCTCCAGGTTGGTGTCAAAGCACGAAGCATCAGAGACTATCCATGTGCAACTAACAGTGGGTAAAACTGCCTTCCAGTTTATAGCCTGCTACAGACCACCCTCCCAAACCCAGGAACCCCACTTGGCCTTTCTGAGAACACTGGAAAATATGAAGGTCTCTCCAAACACCATTATATTGGGCGATGTCAACTACCCAAACATAGACTGGGAGCATTACTCTAGCTCCAACACCCTAGCCCAAAGGTTCCTAGAATTTATAAGCTCAAATGCTATGTAACAACTTGTTACCACTCCCACAAGAGGGGAAAACATACTGGACCTGATCATCACCAACATAGGGACTCTATGCTCCAGACCAGAAGTGTATCCCTCACTGGTAAGATCAGACCATAAACTAATCTCACTGGATATTCACATCCCGACCCCACCCCTGCCCAGAAAACCACAGTGAAAAACTTCTCTAAAGCAAATTTCACACTCCTCAAAACCGAGGTGGAATCCTTCAAAGCCCCCGGGCCTGTGAAAAATACGGCCCAGACCGCAGAATCCTTTATAAACACATTCTATGAACACCTTCAGGAATGCATGGATCATGTGATCCCAAATAAAACCAAGACCCAATCCTCCAAAGGCAGACGTCCTGTCTGGTGGACCCCAGCCATAAACAAACTATACAATAGAAGGAGGAAGCTACTAAATGATAGAGCAAAATCCCAAAAGGGGAAGGCATCACTGATCAGTATTAGCAAAAAACTACGGGCACTCATAAAATTGTCTAAGGCCAGCTTCAAGAGAAAAATTGCACAGGACACTAAGGATAATCACAAGACTTTCTTTAGTTATGTTAGGAACCTGGGTGGTAATTTCCAGATATGCTCAAAATTAGTCCAAAATGACAAAAAATACACTGAACCCACAGACATTGTCAACATCCTAGCTGACAGGTTCAGCGCAAACTCCCCCCCCTCCCCACCAAAAGGGCAAATATCTACCCAGCAGAGTGCTGCCCCCCTGACATCTCAGATGCTCAGGTAAGAGCCGGCTATCCAAAGCAAAAAACACAGCATCAATGGGACCAGACGGTGTCCCGAGCTGCATCCTACATGAACTCCAAGAAGAGCTAAACCCAAACATAAAACTGCTGTTCAATCTCAGCCTAACTACAGGATATGTGCCCAAAGAGTGGCGTACAGCAACAGTGGTCCCTCTCCATAAAGGTGGTGCCTCAACGGATCCTGGAAACTATTGCCCCATAAGCCTGACTAGCTTGGTCTGCAAAGCTATGGAAAGGATCACCATGGACCTCATAAATAAAGATATTGGGGACCTACAGACACTGGATCCTACCCAGTTCGGCTTTGTTAAGGGCAGATCCTGCCTCTTAAACCTGGTTGATTTCTTTGAAACAGTCACCAAGGCCATTGACAAGGGGAAGGTGATCCACACAGCCTACCTGGACCTCGCAAAAGCCTTTGATACGATACCCCACTCGGGCATTGTAGATAAGCTCACCAGCTTAAATATAAACCCCTATGTCACTAGATGGATTGCAAACTGGCTCAAGGACAGAACCCACATGGTTAGAATTGCTGGAGCCATGTCAGACTCCAAACCAGTTACAAGTGGTGTCCCACAAGGCTCAGTCCTGGGACCTCTCTTGTTCGGTATATATTTCTCGGAGGTACAGGCCAACATGGAAGGACTGTGGCTGACCAAGTTCGCAGATGACTGCAAACTGGGCGCCATAATCGACTCTCCAGCCGACACAAGCATCCTCCAAAAGGGCCTCATAGAAACAGACAACTGGTGCCAGAGCCATGGCCTCAAGCTAAATGCCGAAAAGTGTATAGTCATCCCTTTGGCAAAACAAAGTGCCCACAAATTACCACATAGGTGGTAATCCATTAAGTACAGAAGAAGTAATTAGGGACCTGGGGACACAAGTTGATAGCAATCTCTCATTTGACAACCACGTGGCTAAAGTGGTTAGAAAAATATTTTATATAGCCCACCTAATCATGAAGGGATTCACATCTAGATCAGGGGAGGTCATCGTGCCTCTTTACTCATCCCTCATCAGGCCCATAATTGAGTACAATACCCCTTTTGGGATGTACCTTACCAGACACCTGCAGCAACTGGAAAGACCCCAAAAGTACCTCACCAAGAGGATCAAAGGGCTCAAACAGATGCCATATGCTGCCCGGTTAAAGAAACTCCAGTTCTACTCAGTGGCATACTGCCTGTTCAGAGGCGATCTGTGCCTGACATATAAAGCCATGTCCAACCTGGAATTAATGGACATGCTGCACCTCAGAAAATCCAAATCCCATCGAGCTACGTGCTCGAGAGACTTGAACCTCAGCACTGAAATAAATAGGACATGCTGGAGGGACAGATTCATAACCCAGAGGCTCCCTTCACTCTGGAATAAAATCCCAGTCCAGGTTAGGCAGAGTCCCTCATTGACTCTCTTCAAGAGGAATCTTGATGAGTGGATGGGAGATCGTAGGTTTACCCCGGGTATTACTTCTGTGTCACTGTTAGACAGAGGCACAGTATACTAACCTCGAAAAAGGGCATAGCAAAATAAATTTAAAATGGGTGGCAAAAGCCAAACACATTCTGGCTAGGCTTATAAATGCCCTAGGGCAGATAGCCTAGTATGAACCTATGAACCTATGAACAACCATAGCATAATCAACTCAACAGATCATCAGGGTGTTACTGCTCAATGCCAGGAGCCTAAATAAAAAAAATAAACTCCCTCCAAGCCCTCCATACACTTAAGAATATAGATATCTGTGGAGTTATTGAGACATGGTTTAAAGCAGCAGACAGTACTCTAGCAGTGCATGGTTTCAATGCCTTCCACACTTTTAGACTAGTAGCTGCACAGAAAAGGACTAAAGATGGAGGTGTCCCTATATACATCAGTAACACACATATTACTAGGCTGGTCAAACAGGATGACAAGCTGGAGTTCCTCCATGTGCAGATCACCTTAGACAAAATCCCGTACCATAGCCTAGCCAGCTATAGGTCACCCTCCATATCACAAGAAACTCACAGTGCATACTTGGGCCTACTGGAAACACTTACCATCCAACCTAACACCCTACCCATGGGAGACTGGGTAAACTGGGAATACTTCATGCCCTCAAATCTACTGGCCCAGAGATTCATTGACTTCATACATATCAACACCCTTATCCAAATAGTGAATATGCCCAATACAGGTTCAAACATACTGGACCTCATGCTCACAAATATGGGTGAACACTGCACTCCCCCTCAACGTTTTGTCCTCCCTGCAAAGTTATGACCATAAAGCTGTCTCCTTTGAAATCAAAATCAACTCCATAATCCCATTAAAACCAGTAACAGTTAGGAACTATTCCAAGACAAATTACTTGTTATTAAGTGATGGTTTGTCAAAACTGAATTCTCCTACAAACCCTGAGAACACACCAGACTATGGTGAATTGCTCTCATAAGCTCTGTACAGCCATGTCAGTGGCTGCATAGAGACTGCTGTACCTACCAGAACTGAGCTTGGAATTAGCCCCAGAGATAAAATGTTCTAATGACATCTCAAATTAAACACGATATACAACAAAAGGACAAAAAAGATATGCAAAAATCAGGAAGGGTAATTCCCATAAAGATAAAACCTCTGTCATCAAAGTAAATAGGCAACTAATGGCCCTTCAAGGCAGTTAGGCTAATATTCACTTATGAACCTATGACCCTATAAGATGGTTAATTAGATCAAGTAAAGCCAACTTTGAGGTTAAGATATTCTTCCAAATAATGAACCAAAAATTAGAAGCCACAGCAAAAACCCACCATGAGACAGGAACACACTCAATTCTCCCAGGTGAAATATAACCGTAAGGCCTTCTAAAGCTATGTCATAAATCTCAAGGTCAGCACGAAACAATGTGCTGAACTGGTGGTTAATGATGCCACATTTTCAAGCCCCAATAGAGTGAACCTGTTAGAGTAAATAATCAGTTCCAATTTTATCCCTCTCACCCCAACCATCCCACTAATAATAGTTTCGAAAATAAGCCCTTTAACTATGACTAGGGAGCATGTACTGGCTGCACTTATGGGCCCTGATAATATCCCAGGATGCCTCCTGAATAGTCTAAAATATGATTTATCAGGATTCCTTGATTCATTATTTAACTATAGTCTTAAAACAGGCTTTGTGCCATGTACATAGAGGACTATAATGGTCATCTCCCTTTATAAGGGAAGACCTTCAACAGATCCTGGATACTATAGACCTATTAGCCTGACTAGTCTTATTTGCAAAGCCATGAAAAGAATTATCATGGAAATTATCAACAAGGACATAAGAGACTTCCAGACACTGGATCCATCCAAGTTTGGCTTGTCAAAGGAAAGTCATGCTTATTGAATCTGTTGGACTTCTTTGAAAAGGTCACTAAGGCAATGAATGAGGGGAAAATTGTGCATACTGCCCACCAGGATTTAGCTAAGGCATTTGATACAATACCCTCTCTGGCATTGTCAATAAACTTACAAAACTAGGTATAAACCCCATTATAACCCACTGGATAACGAGCTGGCTCATTAAAAGGACCAGAGAAGTTATAATTGGTGAGGCCACCTCCACAAAGAGGCTGGTCACCAGTGGAGTCCCCAGGGCTCTATGCTAGATCTACTCCTTTTTGGCAACTACTTTTCAGATGCCAAAGCCAATGCCAAAGGCCTCTGGCTAACCAAGTTCATAGATGAGTGCAAACTGGGAACAGACAATGAATCTTCTCAAGACAATAACACCCTTCAGGAAGATCTAGTACAGACAAATGCTTTGTGTCAAAGCCATTGCTTAAAACTCAACACCAAGAAATGCATTATAGTACCTTTTGGGAAGTCTGTCACCTGGGGTAACTATGTCATCAATAAAACACCCTTAAAAGTTGATTCACTAGTCAGAAATTTGGGAATCTGTGTAGACAATAACCTAGTCTTCGACTAACATAGGTCCAAGGTAATAAGAAAAACATTTTGTTTCTCAAGTTATAAACAAGGGCATGGCATCTAGTACCAGAGAGGTCATCATACCACTGTACTCAGCCCTCATCAGGCCCATCATAGAGTATAATACTCCATCAGTATGTACCTGACCAGACACATACAGCAACTGGAATGTACACAAAGGTTCCTTATAAAAAGAATACTGGGAGTAAGCACAATGTCCTAATCTGATCAGCTCAAAGCTCTGTCTCTTTACTGGATATAAGGACTTCTGAGAGGTGATCTTTGCCTGGCATACAAAGAGTCCTTAGACACTGTTTTTATGAATCTTTTGCACATCAGCAAAACAAACATGCTCCGAACTACTAGATTAAAAGGCTAAATTTTGTTTGCAGCATAAATAGGACATGTTGGAGAGATGGATATGTTTCTCAGACAATTCCCATTCTCTTAATTAGGCTTCTCATTGTGTGAAACAGAGTTTCTCATTATCCCTGTTTAAGTGCAACTTGGATCAATGGATGGGTAATCAGAAATTCAACTTTGGTCTGGAACCTATATCTCTGACGGACAGAAGAAGTCAATAAATCACCCTCAATAAATCAAATATAAATCAAAATTTTGGGTCACATTTAGGTTGCACGGCTAGTCATTTAAGGACCCTAGTGGTTGTTAGCCTAATATACACCTGTGAATTCTGAGACTGTACAATAATGGAGAAAGGGGAAAACTCACTCATTCCCATTGTCTGGTGGTCTTGTACAAAATTTAACATGGACTGCTCAGCAAAACATGACATAACCAAATTATCCTGTAATTCATGTTTAAGTAAAAGTATTTAGAACATTTACCCAGTTATCAAATAGTCAGACCAATCTGATCTGAAGAAGTATTGTAATAAAGATGAATGCATTCCTATTTTGTACTGAATAAAGGTAATCATATTCTGATTTTATCTTCGACTCCTCTCTGTTATTTGCTTGTTAACAGACACTAAGATTATTGCTTGTTCATAGATTAGTACTAGGCTAACTGCCTAGCCAATCATCCCTTAAGAAATTCAAACACTGCATCTTGTGTTTGTAAGGCAAACACCTTAACCATTAGGTCACCCTCCCAACCCCTATATAGCTTGTATTATATTATATTTATATTATATTATATTATATTATATTATATTATATTATATTATATTATATTAGCAGCAATCAGGCACACCATTCATTATTTCTTAAACTAACGGCACATTTTTCTCAACCACTCAAAGAAGATACAGACATATTAGAAACAACACAAACATATTTAAACAAAGCGTCTATCAGTGCAGGCATGTTTACAAAGCACATGAAAATATTTTAATACTGTTCTCTAAAAAGACTTGCCTTTGCATTATCTTGTCAATCAACTCATGCATTCTTTAAACAATGAGCACAGAGGTATTCAAACTGAAATCTGTGTGCTTATGAAGTCCAAGTTTTTTTTTCTCAGAAGTGCAGATGGCATACTGTTTCACACAACATTAAATGAAGGTGGTCTACAAAGAAGGATCCCACAGCAGTTCACTCACAGCAGTATAAAAACTCTTCCTCTGAGCTGCATTGTAAAAAAAAATTCATATATAGCCAGAAAAAAGTTTGCATGTGTAACATTAAGTACAAAGCTACATTCGAACATTTCTTAAAAACTGACATTTATTCTACCATGCAGATGCAAGTCAGTGAACAAAACTCTGACAGTATAGCCTCACAAAAAGTCCACTCATTAGTGTATCTTTCCTCATTTCAGTTTCTATTTTTTTGTTTTCCTGTTATTATATTTACTGAACAAATGAAAACAACAAGCTTTCTCAGACCAAATTCCAATATTGCTGCTTCTTTAACATGTACCAAGCACCATATAAAATGTATATAAGACACAGAAAATCAGAGAAAGGAAAGTATGCGTCTGTAAAAATGGTAAGGAACTGCAAGCTCAAGTGTTCTGACATTGTAAGAAGCAGTTATGAAAGTTTTTAAGCTATATATATATATATATATATATATATATATATATATATATATATATATAAGTTTGCTTGGATAAACTCCAAAAATGTCTTTGAATTAATCTGCAGTGAGTCGAATGATTTGAAATATTGCACATATCTGTGCAAAGTGGTGTCACATGAAAATCACTCAGAAGAGTTGCAGTTTTTAAAACAAAGCTGTGTAGATTTATGCAATTCAAGCATGAAGTAGCCGAGTAAAAGAACTGGAATGGCAAGGAGTACTAGAGGAATATAAATAAAGACATCATCAAGATGGATTAGATTCCTGCACATTCTAAATTCTTGCATTCTTTAGTGCTCTAGAAGGTGGTGCTCTCTATGACATTTTAATGTACAATGGTGAATGAAACAAAGCGGCCTTGTGCAGTATAAATAATGTGTACTCTGGTAATGGTGCACAGATGTGATGCAGTAGGTGCAGGTTCTACACACCCAAGGTGCATGGTGTAGTATAAATAATGTGTACTATGGTAATGGTGCACAGATGTGATGCAGTAGGTGCAGGTTCTACACACCCAAGGTGCATGGTACAGTATAAATAATGTGTACTCTGGTAATGGTGCACAGATGTGATGCAGTAGGTGCAGGTTCTACACACCCAAGGTGCATGGTGTAGTATAAATAATATGTACTCTGATAATGGTGCACAGATGTGATGCAGTAGGTGCAGGTTCTACACACCCAAGGTGCATGGTGTAGTATAAATAATATGTACTCTGGTAATGGTGCACAGATGTGATGCAGTAGGTGCAGGTTCTACACACCCAAGGTGCATGGTGTAGTATAAATAATATGTACTCTGGTAATGGTGCACAGATGTGATGCAGTAGGTGCAGGTTCTACACACCCAAGGTGCATGGTGTAGTATAAATAATATGTACTCTGGTAATGGTGCACAGATGTGATGCAGTAGGTGCAGGTTCTACACACCCAAGGTGCATGGTGTAGTATAAATAATATGTACTCTGGTAATGGTGCACAGATGTGATGCAGTAGGTGCAGGTTCTACACACCCAAGGTGCATGGTACAGTATAAATAATGTGTACTATGGTAATGGTGCACAGATGTGATGCAGTAGGTGCAGGTTCTACACACCCAAGGTGCATGGTGCAGTATAAATAATGTGCACTCTGGTAATGGTGCACAGATATGATGCAGCAGGTGCAGTTTCTACACACCCAAGGTGCATGGTACAGTATAAATAATGTGTACTATGGTAATGGTGCACAGATGTGATGCAGTAGGTGCAGGTTCTACACACCCAGTTCTACTGCAAGAATGCTGGGAATACTGTACTCAAAAGATCTACACTAAGCTGACTAGTTAAGAGCTCCTTGACCAGAAAATTCAGCTAAGGTAATGTGGGAGACCATCTATAATGTTCCATGAAGGTTTCATATCAATGAGCTGACAGGGCTGGCCCATCACTCTGGTGAACAAAGTTGGTGTTGCACCCTGCTACTCAGCTACATAGACATTATAGTGGCCTATATGTGGTAACATAGATGTATCTCAGTCTTCTGTATCATTGAAACTGGATGCAGTCCTCATCTGTCTGTTACAGCACATAGAAAAAGCATCACATTCCACATCAATCCTGTGGAACAATGAACCACTGTGCAAGCATTCCTTGGGTAGGAGATCTGCCTGTGGTACTCATGGATAGAGAAGATCTGTCTGTGGTGCTCACGGATAGAGACTACAACCATATAACTATATATGTCCCACCAGACAGTGAGAAAATGACAGATAAATAAGAAGAACATCCATTCCAACTGCTGCTAAGTGGTATGTAGTATGAACAGCGTCATCATCTGCATGTCCTACAGGCATCCTGAGAGTACCTATGATCCTCATATATGGCAAAAGATTAATCTGTTATGGTCATTCAGTCAGGGGTATGAGCAACAAGGTTGTCTTAAAGACAGAGGGCAAGTGTCACAGAGAAAAAGCAACAGTAAACATACAAAGATTAATCAATGCGTTTTTTATTTCAAAAGTGATGCTAGGTAACAACTTTATTCCTGGCTGATGGCCCATCTACCTACCACTCACAGTATGTCATACAGTGATATAGTCAGACGCAAAACCAAATGTGCAAGAGTAGAACTGGTCGCTGTGTCCCAAAGGTGTGCATCAGGTGCTGGATAAGTCATGCATTGTAATCCTGTGCTCGGTGGAAAAGAGGCCATTCTACGCTATACATGGCTATGGTACTGGTTTATGACTGGGCAGCAAATAATGCAAATGAAGGTTGACAAATATACACAACAAACTGAAGAAGATAAGTTTGCAAAAGAAACCACATAGATGATGCGTGTTGCACAAGGGGTATGGCACACTTGATACATGTTGTACAAGGGGTATGACACACTTGATAAATGTTGCACAAGGGTTATGACATAGTTAATGTGTGCTGTACAAGGGGTATGGCACAGTTGATACATGTTGCACGAGGAAGAATGACACATGCACACTGTCACTTTTCCCGCATCTGGTGAATCCAAATGCATCACAAGATATGATAGATATGTCCGTAGGTTGTGTCACACAGGTACCCTTGACAAGACCAAGACCAATGTGCAAAAAGTAAAATGATGTACAAATCTGCAATGCTACAATGACAAAACTGAAATGTAGTGTACACTGTTCCTTGCCTATACTATACAAATTGTACAGCTAACAGGATATCCTTTTCCAGAGGTGTCAGATGTTCATAAAGCTATTACATTTGCCAAATGTACAGCACACACATTTGTTTTTGCCCAAATGTACAGCATATTAAAAACAGATGAATACAAGAATGAATCAATGGTGAGTGAGTCTCAATGTTGACCCCAATACAGTATTCAGTGGGGGGGTCTCAACTACCCCTCTATAGATTGGGAATCCTACACCACTTCTAATGCACAGGCACAGCAATTCCTAAACTTTGTTAATACCAACTGTGATTGTATGGGCAAGTGCCAGCATAACCAGCTGGAGTTTTGTAAAGAATCATATGTCCTTTGAATATCAAACTGATCTATACAAGATGCTTGTGTCACAAATGTATTAGAACCGTATATCATTTGTATATCAAACTGATTTGTACAAATACGTGTGCTGAAAATGTATTTGTGAGGTTTGCTTGTGTTGAAATGCATCAACAGTGCACCGTGATGAAAGGAAGAGAAATGTGCATGTATTGTTGTAGCTGAATTAAATGTATACATTTTAATAGAGGATACTGGCACAGCAGAGGTTAACCAGCTAACTTACTTTAAGAAAAATAAGCGAAATGTAATTGAGCTGTTAAACCATTAAAAGACACCCCACAGTGCTGAATAGGACCATAGACATTATGTCTGGAAGAAGCCTTTGTTCATTAGCTCAGTAAAAGAAGGGAAGCTCCAGGTCACTACCATAAACATTTAGATTTGTATTGTAGCTGTCTATGCTAAATTCCTGTCTCAGGTTCAAAGGAGAATACTGTGAGAACTTAGAGTCAGGTGACCAGATTAAGTCATTCACCCAGCCCTCTTGGAAATTATATTTTAGTTATTGCAAAGAGAAATCTCAGAGTATTGAGTATTCTGTTTAGGAAGCCTGACTAGAAAGACCTTCACCCACAGCATCTTGTCTTGTAGTAGTAAGTACTTAATTAGGGAACAGTAATTATTTTAGATTCAGTCAGGAATATAGTGAAGTTTAGTTTAGAGATTGTTTTTCCTTTATTTGTATAAGTCTGTCCATCAATGTCAATTTCAGTATTTTCTGTGATTTGAACTCTGTGGTTTGCTGTAAATTTATATTCAACATTTTCCTGTTCTTTTATTATTTATTATTAAATATATTTTAAACTTTTATTGTGGCTGGAACTTGTAGAAAGTATCTAACCTTTAAGACTACTTATATTTATTTGGTGACACTGTGTGGGCCACTCAAGAAGGCCTAGCCATCTTGGTGAACTACTACCTTTTGCATTAGTATTAATATTACACAGTATAATTGGACACCCTTTATTAAGAGCCTTAGAGTAGCTGATTGCGGAGTGTCTGATGGCAATGATAACTACCTTATTCTCTGGGCAGAAGGGGACACAGTAGGTAAATCTGTGCCAGCATTTCCCAGAGTGTGTGTGTGTGTGTGTGTGTGTGTGTGTGTGTGTGTGTGTGTGTGTGTGTGTGTGTGTGTGTGTGTGTGTGTCAGCTACTTGGGGCAGGGACACAAAGCACTGGGTTTACAGAGAGGTTGTTGGAGGACTTGTCTTGCACACTCAGCTGAGGACTTAAACCTACAGCTGTACCAGTTGGGGAGTGTTACTGGGGACCTGGAGGGAGCATATATAGACACATCCAGACCCCAAGCTGAATGTGTTCCCTGTGTGCTCTTAAGGGAAATTGTACTTGATGCAGAGAGGTCTACATCTGGAAATACTGAGTGTATCCATTTGTGCATGTCCCTCTCCAGTGTCGGTGGTGAGAATTCAAACTCCTTGATTACAGTCCTAGCGTGGGGATGACCATATTGGTGGCCATCACATATTGCTAGCAGTGGTGAGCATCACATATTGGTTGGCAGTAGTGGGACAATCACATGCTCACATATTGGTGAACAGTGATGTGGATATTGAACTCCTGTAGCCTGTAAGCATTGGTCAATAAAGAAGGTATGTGTACTCTCAAGCATCCCCATGGTAGACATTCACAGTTTCATATCACCGTAGTTTTATTTATTTACTTTTTGTTAGCTTAGTTAGTCAGGAAGAGCAGACAATGATGTCAGCAGAGGATTATGGCAAGCTGACAAGGAACTAGTTGGCTGAGATGTGCCAAGCCAAAGGACTTGTGCATGCCAACTTGACTAAAGGGGAAATGATTGCAGCCTTAATCACAGCTGCATCACAGACCAGCAACCAGGAAGACAACCAGACTGGCACTGTGGATGTACAGATCTCAAAAATAGGATAGTTCAACTTTTCTTCAGAGGACTTAAAAATCCATCTGGAGTTAAAGAGACTTGAAACGTTTAAGATTAGAATCAGCAGAGAGACTGTGGTATTTGAGGTTGAAGCAGAATCAGCAGAGAGACTGCAGCATTTGGAAGCTGAAGAAAATGAGAGGCAGAGGCAATATGAAAAGGAAATGCTGACTCTTCTCCAGGGTCATGGGGGTAATGGGGAAGGGGGTAACTGTACCCCAGAAGCAATAAAGGTCAGTAAACATCTTCCTCAGTACGAAGAAGGTCATAATTTTCATATATTTGAAAGAGTATGCAAACAATAAAATGTTGACTGAGGGCTCTGGTACAGTTCCCCACCCCTTTACTCCATGGTAAAGCTGTAACTGCTGTTTGTAAATTGTCTGATACTGATTCTTTAGATTATGATCAAGTTAAGAACTGTTTATTACAATGTTTTAAGTTAACACCTGAAACTTACAGAAAAAACATTTTGTGAGCATAGACTCAATATATATGAAAGTGTATGTGATTATATTGCTGAACTAAGCACTTATTTTCATAGAAGGGTAGGTGGTTGTCAGGTCACCATTTTTCAAGGGTTGGCAGACCTTTTGGTGAGGTAACAAGCCCTTAGCACTTTTCTTGAAGACATGAGAGTCTGGTTGGCAGACAGGGAATGAAACTCTGCAGATGAGTTGGGGGAAAAAGGAGACCTATACCTAGCAAGTGGGCCATCAATGCATAGGAAAGGGATACCCAGTGCTGCACATAGATATAAGGGAAGCCATGGTAGGCAGCTTAAATCACCCTAACAGAGTGCACCAGTAACAGGGGAAGCCACTAGTTCAGGTACATGTCCAGGAGCAAGGGTTAAATGTTTTGAATGTAACTAGTGGGGCCATGTAGCATATAGATGTCCATGGAGGCAAAGTGGGGGAAAAAAAGTTGGGGAGCCAGCAAGTGGGAAAAACAGAATGTCAGTTGTAAGTTGTCTGGAAGTACCAAATTACCAGCAGAGTTTATATCTGATCTTGGTGGATGGAAGACATGTCACTGCCAAGATAGACACAGCCTGTGATATAACCATTGTGAAGCCTGCAGTGGTTAAAGAGGAGCAGTACATGCTTGGGTAGTCCACTCCAGTCAGAGCTTTATGAGGGATCCCATTCCAAATGCCTTTGACCAGGGTTCAGCTTCACTGGGAGGGGGGAAAAGGAAATAAGCATCAAGGTGTGTTTGAGGATATTCCTGCAGATTTCCTGACAGGGAATGATTTTGATAATGCAGTACCTTGTGTGCATGCAGTGACATGTAGTCAGGCTTGGAGACAGGCATGTGGGTCTGGTAGCCAGGGGGAGACCCAGACAGACCACACACCTGAAGCCAGGACTGGTGATGTGGCTACTTCAGGGAGGGAGCTGCCCCATAGCAGTGAGACTGAAGATGAGCCACAGCTGCTAGTGGGTGCTGATGTTTTCTTGGACAGAGTGACTGCAAGGGCAGAGGTGAGTAGTAGTACCCAGGCTAACAGTGAAGCATTGCTGTCAGAGGATACCAGACTTCCTGTGGAAGGGGAGATGGGAAGAGTTACAAAGAGAGAGAGTTGAGACAGGCTCAGATCTCAGACCCTACATTACAAGGCTTGAGGGAGGTAGCTAGGGAGGCATCTGATTCCCAAGGAAAAGGGGATTCTTTATACTGGAACAAAGGGTTACTGTATATAGTGTGGACCCCTGAAGGAGGGCTTGAAGGTGAGGTAATACAGTAGTTGGTACTGCCCAGAGCCCACCATCTGGCACCTCGAGCCATAGCCCATAACATTTCCTGTCAGATCATATGGGCATAAATTGTACCAAGAGACATATTATGCAGCACTTTTATTGGCCTGAGATTGTCAGGGATGTAACCGGCTAGTGCAGGACCTGTGAGCATGTCAATAAGTTGTCAAGGCAGAAGACAAGGTCAAATCTCCTTTGATGCCTTTGCCTGTGATTGAGGAGCCATTTCAGAGGGCTGCTACGGATATTTTGGGACATAGGAGTACCCCAAATTCCACAAGGAAGATGTATATCCTAGTGGTAGTAGATTATGCTACTAGATACCCTGAGATGGTGGCTCTGTCCTCCTTCAAGGCAGAGAAGGTGGCAAATGTTTTGCTAGAGATTTTCAGCACAGTAGGTTTCCCCAAGAGAAACACTGACTGACAGAGGTGCCAATTCCATGTCAGACCTGCTGGCTTATCTATGGGAGTGCCGTGGGGTGAAGAAACTAAAGACAACCCCTACCACACCCAAACAAATGGTCTTGTGCAGAGGTTAAACTCTACACTAAGGACAATGCTTCAGGCATTTGAAGACCAGTTTAAGAAAGAGTGGGACAAATATTTGCCCCATCTATTGTTTCCATACAGGGAGGTGCCCTAGGAATCCACAGGTTTTCACCCTTTGAGTTGTTGTATAGACATAGGGTGAGGGGAACTTTAAATCTGATTCATGATAAGTGGGAGGGTGAGTGTGAATAGCATAAGCAGTCTGTTGTGGCCTATGTCCTAAACCTCAGAACAAGGCTTAGGGAGCTCATGGGCTTCGACCAGGAGAATCTGGCATGAATCCAACAGCAGAAAAAGGTCTGATATGACAGGAATGCTTGAGCCAGAGAGTATGCCACGAGGAAGCAGGTGATGGTTCCCTTTCCTGTCAGACACAATAAACTGTAGGCAGCTTGGAAGGGACCCTTCAAAGTGGTAAGGAAGGTCAGTGATATTAACTACCTGGTCAAACTGCTAGGCAGGATGCAGGGGCACAAATTGTACCATGTTAACATGATAATGCCTTACCATGATAGGGAGGCCCTTGTGCTGAGTATTTGCAGTGAGTGATAGGAGGAGTCTGAGGGGGATCTGGTGACTGATTTCAGTGAGGCTCAGACTGACACCTCAGCAGAAGGGGTAGCAAAGTCCCAGCAGCTATCCCCTACCCAGGTTCAAGAAATCTGAGCAGTGTTACAGGAGTTTAGGGACATGTTCACTGGGAAACTAGGGTGCACCCACCTGGTGCAGCACCATGTGGATACAGGGCCCCAAAGACCTATAAAGCAGGCCCCTTACAGGGTGCCTGAGTGAGTAACTCAGACTCTGATGGAGGAGATACAGGAGGTGTTTGAACTGGTAGCAATCCAGAAGTCCAGCAGTTCCTGAGCCTCCCAGTGGTACTTGTACCAAAGAAGGATATCATCACCAGTTTCTGTGTAGTCTTGGGACACTAAATAGTCACGCAGATTCAGATGCTTACCCCATGCCTGGGACAGATGAAGCTCTAGAGCAGCTGGGTGAGGCTAAGTGTCTTATCAATATTGACCTAACCAAAGGTTACTGACAGGTGTCCTTGACTCCCAGTGCTAGAGAGAGGTCAGTCTTTGTGACTCCTTTTGGTTTGTATGAGTTCATGAAGATGCCTTTTGGGATGAAAAATGCTCCAGCAACTTCCCAGGAGCTGGTAGATCATATCCTAGCAGGAGTAGGAGATTTCACCCTTGCTTACATGGAAGATGTTGCCATCTACAGCCATTCCTGGCAAGAGCACCTTCATCATGTCAGGGAAGTGCTATGCAGACTGCAGAGAGTAGGGTTGAATATTAAGCCCAATAAGTGTCAAGTGGGTATGTCAGAGGTCTCCTACCTGGGACATAGAGTGGGGAATGGTAAGATCAGGCCAGGGCCTGCCAAAGTGGAAGCCATTCAAGCTTGACCTGCTCCTGTTACTAAACAAATAGGTGAGGGCATTCTTAGGGATAGTGGGGTACTATAGAAAGCTTGTCCCCCAATTATAGTACCATAGCTGCTCCCACACAGACCTGACAAGGAAAAACAGGCCAGATAAGGTAATGTGGACCTTAGCATGTGAGCAGGCATTCCAAAAGCTTAAAGGAGCTTTGGGATGTCACCCTGTGTTAGCCAGTCCAGAGTATAGCAAATAATTTGTTGTGCAGGTGGATGCTTCAACCCATGGGGTGGGGGCTGTATTTAGCCAGATATACTCAGAGGGAGAAGAGCACCCAATGGTATATCTCAGCCATAGGCTGCGACCCAGGGAGGAATGTTATGCAGCTGTAGAAAAGGAATGTCTAGCCATAGTATGACCACTGCAGAAACTTCAGCTTCATCTGTATGGAAGGAAATTCACTGTAGCTGCACACCACAATCCCTTAAGATGGCTACATAGAACCAGCCATCAAAATGCCATGTTATTTAGGTGGAGCTTAGGACTGCAAGCATATGACATGACATTACAACACCATAGTGGGATCAGCAATGCCAGTGCAGATGGGCTCTCAAGATAGGAAATGGGGTAACATATTCCCAGATAAACTGTCAAAGAAAGAGCAGGAACTAGACAAAGGTCCTCTATAAGTAAAACAACACTATTTTTCAAAAGACCAAAAAGGACCAACCACAGCTTAAACTAAAACAACTTTAAAAGACAACCGCACACACAGACTCAAAAAACATGTTTATTTCATCATGGTTTGGTGTTTCCTACATTTTAACACCACTCTGGGACTATTTAGAGCTTTTTAGATATTTTTATACACAATTTCTGACTCTAACCACATGGGGTCTGTCATCTTGAAATAATTCTGACTGTTTAGTCTGCCTCTAAGTATCCCAGAATGCATTGTTTGTCTCCAAAAAATTGCATCAGATCTGCCATGTTTTCCCTAAAGCCCCTGTCAGTGAACTTATTTTACAGGCATTCATTGCTGTGTTATAGTCACGTACTTTTGGTTAAAATGTTATCCTTTTTCAATGACTACTTCAAACACAAGCAGTGCAAATGCTACAGAACAGAACTGAAAAGTGCATGTTATTGCTCTTTCTTCTTAGAAATGCTAACATGATTTCTTTTGTGAAAGCCAAAATCTAGTTCTTCAAGGTATCTCCCCTCCCCCTTCACACCTACCTTCCCTAGCTGTCAAAGAGCTAAGGGTAATTTGACCCATTATATGCATGTGATTGACAGTTCACAGCAGGTGACCAGACTAATGTAACGTTTTCTTGTCAGATTTCCTTCCTTAGAGTGGGAGACTTTTTTATTGCACTCCTGTCAAATTTAGAACCAAGCTCCATAGCACTGGGATTAATCACTGTTTTGCAAAGCATCAAACTCCCACTTATTTTTTCCATCCTGTTTGGTTAAATAGCTACCAAATGATGCATTATAAACACAAAATATTTCACAGACTTGCATGACAGCACCCACATGCTTTTTCAAAGTGGTAATTTACGAAAATTATGGTATTGCATACTTCTTGTAATCTGGTGTAGTGTTGTCGATTAATTGTGACAGACATCTGCTTCTTATGTAAAAATATGCAATTAATGTCTATGCATGGTCATTGCAAATGTATTATTTATTTATTTATTTTATTTATTTTACATTTGTTGACCGGGCTAGTCTAACTGGATATATGTCCATTTTCAGTAGAGGCCCGGGGAGAAAAGCTCCAAGCATGAAAAGTGACAAAGTTAACAATATATAAAAAGACATGTAAAATCACAATACAGAGGCTGCATTGGTCAAAAGAAAAAATATTATAATAATAAAATTATAAACTTTAAAAATTATACTAAAAATTATACAAAAAAATTATACTTAACACAATAGTAGGTATGAGCAAGACCCAATAAAGAGAGAAAAGCCCTTATATTTTATCCTCTTACTATGAATAAAAAAGTAGTAACTAGATTTGGAGAAATAAGTTAGAGGAGTAGGGAAAGGGGGTAAGAGCAGGAAAGGGAAGAAGATATTAGTCTGGGTTAGCACATGAACAAAGCCAATGAGTTTTAAGATGTTCTTTCAGATGTTTTTTTTAAATAGAGAAGTAGAAGCAAGAGTTGATAAATCGGAAGGAAGATGATTCCAGTTTTTACCTGCTGTGTTTGAGAAAAGTGAGTCACCAGCTTTGTTGTTGGATTTAATCGAGGAGACTAGGAGCTTATTAGCAGAGCGTAGTGTAGCTAGATTTTTATATGGTGTAATCAGATTAGTGAGGATAGGGGTGTTGTTGGGGTGGTATAGGATCTTTTGAGTGATAAGTAATTGTTGACAGAGAATAAGGTTCTGCAGTTCTAGCCATTCAAGTTGTTTGAGGTTGAGGCAGTGGTGAGTTTTAAAGGGGGGGCATGTAATGAATCTAGCTATGCTATTATAACAGGTGGAAAGTTTGGAGAGGTTGTTTTTGGATAGGTTAGTGTATATATAGCAGAGGCATAGAAAAGGGTAGAAATGAGGTGGGTCTTGGCAATAGTTTTCCTGGCAGTAGGGGTAAGGAAGGGTTTAATTCTATAGAGGGTACCAAGTTTCTTGTTAACTGATTTCAAGGTGGAGTTGATGTGGTCATCGTAGTTGAGACGATTATCAATTGTTACACCTAGTAGGCAGGTTGTAGTATCTGGGGTTATACTGATAGTATTGTTAGAGGTTATAGAGAAGAATGGATTAGGTGATTTAAGAGTTGGAGTAAATAGCAGTAGTTTTGTTTTTTTGGGGTTTAGGAGGAGGTAGTGTTGCATGAACCAGTTTTCAACATTATGAAACACAGTTTGGGTGAGGGACTGGAGAGAGGCTATATTCTTAGCTATACAGATTAAGGTAGAATCATCTGCATATTGAATGCAGGTGGCTTGAGATATGTTCATGTGTAGATCGTTGAGAAATAAGGAAAAAAGAAGGGGACCTAAGATAGAGCCTTGGGGTACCCCAATATTTACTGGAAGTAACGTAGACAGATTGTTATCCCAAAGTACTGCTTGCTATCTATTTTCCAGATATGACCTAAACCATTGTAATGCTTGTGGATCGAGAGAAAGGGCCTTTAGTTTGTCTAGAAGTAAGTTATGGTTAACCATATCAAAGGTTTTTGACAGGTCAATAAATAGTGGAGAGGAAAAAGAGTTATTGTTACGATTTTTATTTATAGAGTCGGTGAAGGATAGTAAGGCAGTTGTTGTGCTATGAAATGGTCTTAAGCCATGTTGGTGGTTTGTTAGGAGGTTATATTGTAGTAGATGGTTTAGTAATTGTTTGTGAATACATTTTTCCATTATCTTAGCTAATAGGGAGAGTAAGGCAATAGGTCAAAAGTTAGAAAGCTCAATAGAAGATCTACCTTTATGTAGAGGGATGATGTGGGATATTTTCCATATGGTAGGGATTTTGCCTTCTGAGATAGTTCTGTTAATAAGGATAGAGATGGGATAGTCTATGGCTTTTGTGGCAATTTGTAGGTATTCAGATGGGAGACAGTCAGCAGAAGGGGTGCAAGGTTTCAGTTTTTGAAGTAGCTTACAGATGAGAGATGTAAGTACAGGTTTTATTTGAAAAGTAGGAGATGAAATCTTAGAGGTATTTAGTGGGGAAGCAGTAAAAGGTGGTAAAGAATTGGCTAGGGTTTGAATGGCTTCTGTAAAGTAGTTATTAAAGGCTTCAGGGATCTGGTTGGAGTTATTATGATTGAAACCTGCTGGGGCCGGAGTAGTAGAGTGACCTGGCTGAAGAAGTTTGTTTATCCCTAACCAAAATTTTTGTGGAGTTTGTTGGCTAGTTTGTTGGAGATGAAGGTAGAAGTCTTTTTTGTCCCTAAGAATATCTTTCTTGGTGGCATTTCTTAACTGTTTAAAGTGGAGGTGATCTGATGGACATTTGGTGGCTCTCCATTTAGCCCAGATTTTATTTCTGAGGAGCATCTTTTGCCTAGTTTGTTTTGTGAGCCATGGGGCAGATTTGGTTCTTATTCTAGTAGAGCAAGAAGGAGCATGGTAATCTAGGATTTGAAGAAAGTTAGTGTTAAAGTAGGTCACAGCCTCATCAAGTTCAAGATGGGTCAGTGGTGACCAGTCACATGCTTGCAGTTCATTTAGGAAGCTGTCTGGATTAAAGAATTTTTTTTGAGCAGGAGGTTTTGAGATTAAGGTTATTTGGGATATGGAGTTTTTGTCTAATAATGTAGGTAAGCATATGGTCGCTGATATCAGGAAGGGTTCCTGGAGTATAAGTTTCAGGGTGGCTGTTAATAAGGATCCAGTCAAGAGTAGTTTCCTTACTGATAGGTTTGTGGATTCTAGTAGGAGTGGTTATTAATTGTGAGAATCCAAAGAGATTTATGTGATTAGTAGGGTTAGGGGAACTGCAGCTGGACCAGTCAATGTTAAAGTCACCCAGTACAATGGTCTCCTGGGGTAATTGGGTAGAGAGGTAACTAAGTAAGTTTTCAAGAGTATTGGTATTGTTACCAGGGGGGAGATACATACAAATTAGATAGATAGATTTGGAGTTATTTTTTTGGAGTTTGATAGTCAGGATTTCAGATTTGGTGTCTAATGATGGAAACACATTAAAGGGGAAAATTTGGAGATTAGATTTATAGAGAATGGCTATACCTCCACCTTTTTTGGTTTTACGGTCAAATCTAAGGATGTTATAGCCAGGAGGGCTAATTTCCTGGTCTAGAGTAGATGGTTTATGCTCTTAGTTTTTGCAGCTGTTACTGTGCTTCTGTCTGTACTTTGTCACATATCAGTAGGACTCTTCAGAAAAGTGAGATTATAGTTTGACATTTTTGCTAGGTTAAGAGTGGGCTGGGCAAGGCAGCTCTGACATTACAATGTGGGAGGTCCACTTGATCTTCTATACAGCATGTAAATCAGGTGGGGATTACATCACTTTGGGGGAGGAAACGTCCCGGTAGCTAGAGCAAGAGCTCTGGCAGATGTGACATCATCATTTCAGAGCCAGCTAGAGGTTTTTAACTTGGTTTTCAAAGTGAAAGCAAAACATTACGGAAAGGTAGGAAGCCTAACAGGGAAAACAGTTGAGTGGATTACTTTTTAAAGCTGCATGGGTGATTTTTTTAGGCTGTATCAATGAACAGGGACTAAAAGATACAACAGGTTGAGCAATCTGCTTTAATATCCCATTGTTGTCCTTTAATAAAACAAAAAAGGAGAGTAATTGCTTTTACGACTTCTCAGTCGCTTCTTCAGACTCAAATGCAAAAAGAACAGCATCAAAGCACTTAAAAAGGCTGCCCAGTCTTAAACAATTAACTGATTAGTCAGCTTAAAAGCATATCTCCAGAAACTAAAGAAACAAATTACATTTCATATAGTCAATATGTCCGTAAATAAGTAACATCATATAAGAAATACATTGAGTTAAAAAACTTTAAAAAAAACACTTTACTCAGTGGGGGAGTGTGCATGTGTGTAGTACCAGTTTAATAGAGACAACATCATTAATGCCTGGTTTCTTGTCTGTATTAAAATGTACTATCCATCTGAGCTCAGTTAATTCTGTTCTGTTCTTTGTGTCCCCCTTCCTTGAGCACACTTTAACTATTTCAAGTACTAAAAATCTAAAGGCATGATGCATACCAAATTCTTTAGTGTGCCTTGCTAGTGCATTACTCTCTTTATTGTTCCTAATATCTCTAAGATGTTCCATGATACGGTCCCTTAAGGACCTATTCGTTTTACCTATATAGAATGCTGAACATTTCATATAGTAACTATAATATACTACATTCCTTGTTGAACAATCTGCATAAAAAGTGTTTCATCACTATCCCTTTATGCATATGTGTAAATGATGTTCCTATGTGTATAGAATTACAGGTACTACCATTCCAACAAGTGCAAGTTCCTTGTCTCTGTGAAGTAACAAGTGGTTTCTTTACTCCTGTCCTATATCCTTGTAGGAAATGTAGTGCCTTGTTAAGGGCCTTAGAGTTGCTGATTGTGGAGTGTCTGGTGGCAATGATAACTACCTAATATTCTGGGCAGAAGGGGACAAAGCAGGTAAATCTGTGCCAGCCTTTCCCAGGAGTGTGAAAAATCAAATCTCTCAATGTATGTGTGTCAGCTACTTGGGGCAGGGACACGAAGCACTGGTTTACAGCGAGGGTGCTGGAGGACTCGGCTTGGACACTCGGCTGAGGACCTAACCCTACAGCTGTACCAGTGGGGTGTCTGATTGGGGCCCTAGAGGGAGACAGATATAGAGCCATCCAGACCCCAGGCTGAGTGTGTTCCCTGTGTGCTCTTAAGGGAAATTGTACTTGATGCAGAGAGGTCCGCATCTACATATATTGAGTGTATCAATTTGTGCTCAAAGTACACATCCCGCTCCAGTATCAGTGGTGAGGATTCAGACTCCTTGATTACTGGCCCATCCTGGGGACAACACATATTGGTGGCCATCACATATTGGTAGCAGTGGCGGGCATCACACCAACATCCTGCAACAGTTGATCATTCTCCTATCAGGGGTTCAAAAATCCTTGACTTTATACTGACAAACATGGGGGGGTGTCAGTGTTCCTCACCCAATGTAATATCTTTACTCATCAGATCTGACCATAAGGCAGTATTAATTGAAATAAAAATTATATCCAGGGATCCAGCAAAACCAAAAACCATGAGGAACTATTCCAAGGCTAACATCTCTTTACTATGCAACACCTTGGCTAAATTTCAAGCACCCCCAAACCCAGTAAACACCATAGAATATAATCAGCTATTTACAAAATCTCTGTACAGCTATATAGAAAGCTGTATAGACTGAGCTGTGCCCAGTCGTATAAAGAATAAAACAAACTCAAAAGACAAGCCACCCTAGTGGAATCACACTATCAATCAGTTGTACATCAAAAGAAAAGCAATCTTGGCCAAGTGTAGGAGGAACAAAGACATTTATACTAAAAGCCCCCGACCAATCTAACCAGGCTGCTAAGAGGGTTAATTTGAAGAGAAAAATAGCTTCTCAGGCAAAGGAAAACCACAAAGCTTTCTACAGCTATGTGTGTAACCTCAGATGAAATGCTCAACGATGGGCAGAACTTATTATAAATGCCATCACCCACACTGAACCAGAGGCCATTGCCAAACTTTTGGCTGATCTGTTTGTCTCATTTTTCTCCCCCTACTCCTCCCCAGATGATCTAAAGGAAATACCACATAGCACAATCCCTCCAACCATTGCTAGAGAACAGGTAATTAATGCACTTTCCAATGCCAAAAACACTGCATTGATGGATCCTGATAATATCCTGGGATGTTTAATAAATAGCATGAAGCATGACCTCTCTGGCCCACTTGAATCACTTTTCATCTGGATCCTTCAGTCAGGTTTTGTGCCCAAGGAATGGAAGATGGCTACAGTCATTCCCCTGCACAAAGGAGATCCAACCTCTGATCCAGGTAAGTACAGGCCCATAGGTCATACCAGTCTCATATATAAGGCCATGGAAAGAATCATCATGGTCATGATAAATGAGGACGTAGGTAACCTGCTGAACCCATCACAGTTTAGTTTTGCTAAAGGAAGGTCATGCATATTAAATCTGGTGGATTTTTTGAGAATGTCATCAAAGAATTGGATGAAGGTAAGGCTGTGCACACAGCTTACCTCGACCTGGCCAATGCTTTTGATACAATAACCCACTCAGGCATTATAGGCAAGCTCAATAATTTAGGTATAAACCCTTTTATCACTCACTGGATAGCCAACTGGCTCATTCATAAGACCCAGCAGGTCAAAGTAGGTGAGGCCACCTCCACCGAGAGTTCTCCAGGGCTCTGTATTGGGCCTGCTCCATTTTGGCATCCATTTCTCTGAACTGGAAGCAAATGCTGAATTTTTATGGCTGATTATGTTTGCAGATGATTGCAAGCTGGGGGTTATCATCAACTCCCTTGCAGTCACTAGCATTTTTCAAGAAGGACTATCTCTGACTAATAAATGGTGCCAAAGCCATGGTCTTAAACTCAGTGCTAAAAAAATGCATAATTGCACCCTTTGGGAAATCAACCATCCTGACTAATTACCATGTTGATAATAAACACCTAAGAGTTTTCCCAGTGGTCAGAAATCTGGTACACACATAGATAATAGCCTTACCTTCAACCAACATGTGGCCACAGTGGTGAGGAAATCCTTTTATGTTGCACAACGTATAAGTTAGGGCATGACATATAGGTACAAAGAGGTCATTATCTCACTGTATAGGCTCATAGGTGTCACTGGGCTATTGACGTGAAGGTCTTTATAAGCCTAGCTGTGTGTACCCAATATAATACTAGGGAAACCCAATATAAAGGATCTTGGCAAAACTTGAGAGCTTAGCAACGACTTCCCATATCTAGGAATGTCATAGGTGAAATCCCCAGCATAAATGTATGGTTTCCCATCCAGTCTACACTTAAACAGGGTCATAGAGAGGCTCTGTTTGATGTGAATTTGTAGCCTATTCCAGAGGAGTGGCAACCTCTGAGAGACATATCTGTCTCTCCAACAGATCCTATTTATGTCGCAGACCAGGTTAAGGTCCCTGGAGCTGGTGACTCTTTTCCCATTTGACTTGTGGATGTACAGCAATAACATTAGGTTTGGATTCGAGATTACTGTGTAGGCCATGCACAAGTCTCCTCTAAGTAGTCTGTATGCTACTGAGTACATTGACAGTGACTTCAGTCTGTCAATGTATGACATGTACTGGAGACCCTCAATTTTCTTGATTAGAAATTTCTGAGGTTCTCAAGTTGCTGGAGGTGCCTGGTAAGGTACATACCAAAGGACGCATTGTACTCAATTATTGGCCTGATGAGGGTAGAGTACAGGGGAGTTATGACCTGTTTCACTCTTGTGGCAATGCCTTTTCTAATGAGGTGTGCGACACAGAATGCCTTCCTTACCACAGTAGACACATAGTGGTCAAAGTTTAGGCTACAGTCAACTTGCTTTCCCAAGTCTGTCACTACAGAGTTGTTACTTAGGGTATTATTATTAAAATGATAGTCTGCAAGGACATTGTTTTTACTAAAGGGGATGATAATGCATTTTTTAGCACTGAATTTGAGTTCATGGCTTTAGCACCACTCATTGGTTGTTGTAGGTCTGTCTTGAAGTATATTGAGATCATATGGGGATTCAGTGATTGCACCTAATTTGCAGTTGCCAGCAAACTTAATCAGCCACAGCCCCTCTGTTTTGGCCTGAACTTCTGAGAAATATATTCCAAACTATGGGGGGCCCAGTACTGACCCCTGTGGAACCCTGCTGGTGACAGCTGTGCTGTTTGAGGTAAAGAACCCAACTTTGACTGAGTGTGATCTGTGAGTGAGCCAGTTAGCAACCCACCTGATGACATAAGGGTTGATATTCAACTGGGAGAGTTTCTCAATGATGCCCAAATTTGGGATTGTGTTGAGGGCCTTGGCTAAGTCAAGGTAGGCTGTACGCACAGATTTGCATTCATCTGTGGCTCTGGTGATGTTTTTGAAGAAGTCCAGCAGATTAACAGGTGTGACCCAATTTTGACAAAACCAAACTGTGTCAGATCAAGGGTTTGGAGATCACCTATATCCTTATTTATAAAGTCCATGATGATTTGTTCCATGGTCTTACAGATAAGGCTGGTTAAGCTTATGGGTCTGTAGTTCCCAGGGTCTGTGCTAAACTCCCTTTATGGAGCAGGGTGATAGTTGTTATTTTCCATTCAGCAGGGACAAAACCAGTACTCAGGCTGTGGTTGAAGAGGTTACCTAATGGAGTCGATAACTGACATTTTAGACCATTTAAAATGCAACCTGGAATGACATCCAGTCTCATAGAGGCTTTGTTTTTGGCTTTGGAGAGAGCATTAATGACTTGCTCTTTGGAGATGCAATGTAGGGGAGATGTTGAAGGAATGTTTCATATAATGTTTGGAGGGGAAAAGGGGATGAAATTTTCATCAAACCTATCAGTTAATAGGTTAGCTATTTTCACAGGATCAGTATGTGTGATGCCATCCACACCTAGTTCAGCACACATCTGGGTCCTACCTTTTAGGTTACAGATATACTTGAAGAATGCCTTATGGTTGTCCTTAGCTATGGTTGCTAATTTTTTTTCGAAGTTGCCCTTAGAGGATTTTACAAGTTGTTGTATTTCTTTGTTCAAGCAGAGGAGGGTGTTCTTCCAGTGCTGGGACCTCTTTTTTTTTCTTAGACAGCAAGACCTTCCTCTTGTTGTAGAACATATTAATGCTAGATGTCCACCAGGGAGAATTGTTTTTTCTTGAGGATCTTGTTTTGATCCCATCAGATACAGCAGTGTTAATAACTTTGTATAAGTGATTGTACAGGGCATTTATGTATACCTTAGTATAGTTGTCAATGGCATCTGTAGGAACAGGAGCTTGGAAATTATTTGTGCCATCCCTTAGGAGGGTATAATTAGCTTTGGTGAAATGTTTTAACCTGATTTCACCTAAGAGGGGTACAGGTGTTATAGTTACTTAAAATGTGACTGATTTGTGATCACATTTATCCAGTGAGGGTCCTATACTTGTGGTAGTACAACAGCGACCCATGTTGGTGAGGACCAGGTCGAGAATAGTTGAGCCCATTGTGGGGTTGCATCCAATTTGTTCCAGGGCATTAGTGTTAACAACATCCAGGAGCCTTTGTGCAAGCATATTGGTACCCTTATAGGTTTCCAGTCAATGGAGGGAGGGATAGTTAAAATTGCCCATGACTAGAGTGTTTGGTTGTAATTTGATTGACTCAAGTAGGTACAAATAAGCAGCATGGGTATCATAGTTCATCGAAGGGGCCTATAGCTAATGATGACTTTAAGGGGGATCTTACCCACAGTTAGTTGAATGTGGAGTAACTCCAAGGAGTTTTCCTATCTAACCAGTCTAGAGGTGTATTTATCTTTGATGAAGATATATACTCCAACCTATTTTGGTTCTCACACGTCCATTTTGCAGTCTGAAAGTGTGGAAGACATTGTAGCATTGCAAGGATGGGGTGCTGTCTGTGACCCTGAACCAAGTTTCTGTAACTGCACAGATGTAGGCATCCTCCAGGGAGTGGAGTGCTATCAGAGAGAGCAGTTTCTGATTTAAACTCCCACCATTTAGCAGCATAACCTTTAATTTATTTGTGAGTGATATTTTCACATCAGAAATTTTGTTCTTGAGACTTTGCCTAAAAAAGACACTATGGGGGAGGCATGTGAATTACCCAGTAACTGAAAGCCTAGAGGTGACAGGTGAAGACCATCTCTGGCAAAGCAGAGTGGTCTATTAACCATGTCATCCCAGGATGACAGGAACTGGATCCCCTTAGAATGAGACCAGAAACTAAGCCAATTGTTGAAGTCAATTATTTTTTGTTTATATTGTGGTATCGTCCCATGTAAGAGTAGAATGCTGCTCAAGGCTAGGGAAATACTTGCCTGGGACACATATTCAGAGAGCTCAATCATGTCTTTCTTCATATAGTCCATTGAGGTACGTCTCAAGTCATTCACACCAACATGAATTATGATGGAGTTATAACAGTACTTGTTGCTGACAGACTTGAGCGCATGTGTGATCTAATGGATCCTGGAACCCGATAGACAGCTGACCATAACCTTCTCCTTGTCCAACCTGGTCAGTGGGATATTTGTGTGTCTCACAATGGAGTCACCTATGACTAACAAATTTAGTTTAGATGTGCTTTGCCTTAGGGTCTTATTTGGTAAGACACTGATGCTTGTGTTTTTATGTGTATTGAGTGCTGTAGGTGCTGTATTAGGTGTAACATATTTGTATTTGGAAGGTCTTTAGTGTTTAGTTAGGTTTCTGGTGAGTACCTCCATGTATGATGGTTTATGTGTTGAGTCCATGGCTTGCATAAGAGATGTAGTATGTGAGCTGACAACCTGTTCTGTGTTACTGTTCTGTGTGTGAGAGAGCAAGGTTTCCAGATTCTTAGTGTAGATGTATCTCTCACAAATTGTACTTGGGTGAATTAGGAGTAGTTGATTGTCAGTGTACATGAGGCAGTTGTTACACTGCCTCAGGAAACCCATGTCAATCTGGCTGGTAGCAGAAATGGAGGGAAACTGACCATCCATAATGCTAGGTTAAATCCTGTTTTTGCAGTGGGGAGGGAAAATGGAGGGATGTGGTATAACTGGGTGATCTAAGGGGGTCTGTACTAATGGGGTGCTTTATAAAGGGTCTATACTAGTGGGGGTTCTCTAAATGGTATGAGACTATTGGAGATTTGGTGGTTTTGGGATGGCTAAAAGGGCACAAGTGCAGTTGAGTTGCTCCCTGAGCAGCTAAGCGCTATTTAAGGACTTCTCAGTCAGATCACGGGCAGCTACTAAAAACCAGCAATGTAGCAAAAATACAGATTAAAAGTGCAGAATACAGTGTAAAATTGTACATATGTTTAGCAGAATGCAACAGATTCCTTGGATTGCACAGATGAACACAGCAGAGCAGTGGCGGGTTGGTGTATTCCACCCTTCTTATCAGACCAATCATACAGCACAATGCTCCTTTTGGTCTGTACTTGACCAGGCATATGCAACAACTAGAGCGACGTCAATGGTTCCTTACAAAAAGACTACAAGGCATAACACATCTGTCTAATGCAGAGCTCCTTAATGCCCTTTCCCTCTACTCAGCCTACCATATATTGCTGAGGTGTGATCTATGCCTGGCTTACAAAGCATCCGCAAATCCCACACTTATGAATCTCCTACATATTTGTAATTCAAAGAGTACAAGAAATACAAGGTTAAGGACCTGAATTTTGTCTGTGACTTAAACAGAGCATGCCAGAGAGACAGATATGTGGCCCAGAGGCTGCCATTCCTATAGAAAAGGCTTCACATCCATGTAAAGCTGAGTTCAGCTATTACCCAGTTTAAGAACAGCCTAGACAAGTGAATCGGGAATAGGAAATTTAAACTGAGCCTGGCACCCATGTCCCTTATAGCCAGAGGTAGCTTATAAATGTCTGGCTGTCAATGTCCTATTTGGACGCAGGACATCATTATTCTTTCAGGAAAACTTGGCTAGGCTTAGAAAGGCCCCTTGGGTCATTACCCTAGTATAGCATACAAGATCTATGTAGTAAGGAGAATCTATGACACTCATCATCCCTACAGATCTTCACATCCAAATAAATCAATCTCCTTATCGGAACTATTAGAAGAATATGACAATAAAGAAGAACTTTGCTCAATAAATTCCAAAAACAGGCAAAGATGTTCATAAGAACCCCCCCCCCAAATAATAAATATATCATCCACAAAATGGCAATATAAAATTAAATCACTGTTATATAGAGAGGGAATCACAACACTTGTTTTCCATTGTCCCATAACCATGTTGGCGTAGCTATTGGCACAAGATGTATCCATAGCCATGCCAGCACATTGTAAAAAATACTGATTATTAAACAGGAAAACATTATAATTTAAAACACATTCCATCAAAAAAGCCTAACAATTCTATAAAATTAGAACTTTATGTTGTACACCTATCTAAAAATAGTTTAATCATAGTTATACCTTCATCCCTGTGAATAACAGTAAATAACGATTTAACATCGTCACCATAAAATATTTAGTACATATAGATAGTGAACTCATACATTCACTCAATTATTGGCAAAACTGTCTCTCATATCACTTAATACATATTCATAATTCTTTAAAACTATACTAAAAACCTTTCCAAATAAATAGTTGCAGGTTCGGTTATCCAACCTGTACCTGCAACTATGGGATAAAAAGGGGGGGACTGATAACCACACAACCCGAAAGTTGCAACAAGAACAAAGTCCAATACTTCACAACATTGCTCCGGTATAATAAAGGCTGTCCCTTTACCCACGTACCACACTGCTTAGGTAGTCCAAAAAATAGATTTCAAACGGATATTTTGAAAAATTTATCGTAAATAAAACGTAAGATACATGAAATAAAAAAACATTAAACACATAAAAAGAAAAGTAACTGATTTAGCGCTTTCATCTCCTGAACGGAGACTTCTTCAGAATCCAGTTACCATTAACAAACCATGTATTATATATCACAGTATTTTCAACCCATTGGTTGAGAATCGAGCAATTCCTTTAATTACATAATTAATTACTTGACAAAAATCACATAAAATTAAAATTACAATTAAAAGGGCTAGCTTCAATAAAAGGTCTATGCAACTCTGCAAGAAAACATTGTGTGTAGTAAAATGTGTTAAACAGTACTACCTATTAAAGACACAAAAAAATACAAAAAATAGTTTGATATATAACACCAAAAGAACCCATATATAAATAAGTGCATACTGTTATTATTATTAGAAACCCTAAAACCACAGTTGATGTTAATATGAAAGAATGTATATTGTTTTATTATGTTTACTGAAAACATCCCTATCCAAAAAATTGATAAATAAATAAATAAGTAAACATATTATTAAATAACTGTGTATGAAGATATATGTATATATATGTGTGTCCCAATATATATGTATGAAAATAAGATAAAATATGATTGAATGTATATTACAATATATGAACTATAAAATACATATATACAAAACGAAGCCAGTGAGGGATGAAAGAAACGCCAATAAATATCCGCAGGCAATGGTAGAAATGCACAAAGCACCACAAATAAAACTCACAGGTTTATTAACGCAAAATCCTTTTGATATAACTCGTTTTCGTTACACAATGCAACTTCATCAGACAAAAAACAGGGAGGGGTCCCTGAGTATATATACACACATAATTAATGAATAATTGAATTAATTGAAACCAATCAAGTTTTTTACAAAAGGACAAACGAAAATATGTAATTTAAAATACTTTAAAAATATTATATATATATATATATATATATAAATATTAAAACATATTCCAGGACATAGAAAAATTCATAAATTGATAATTCAATGCAAAGAAATAAATATAATTTATATAGAATGTTATAAAAACTAAAACAAGTTATATACTAATAGCCTTAAGCTTCAATAAGGGCTTAATAGAGATGTAATCATTTAAGCCAGGTTCTTTATTTGATTCTAAAAGAATCTGCCAGTAAGTTTCCTGACATTCCAATTTAACCTGCCATGGCCCACCTCTCGGGTCTTTGTTAACACCTTCTAGTACAAAAAAACTGGTATTTAGCTGTAGGGCATACTAATGTGTGCTTGTACAGAGCATTGGTGTTATTCTTTTTAGATATATCGTACATATGCTCATAAATTCTACGTTTTAATGTACGTTCTGTTTTGCCCACATAGTATGCTGGACAGTTTAAACAACAAGCTAAATAAACTACTCCATGACTATTGCAGTTAAAATATGCTGTACCCTGGATGGTTTTATTGTGGACTGAAAGATGTATTTCTTCATTGTGCACAATGTAAGAACATTGTGCACATGATCCACATCTGTAGGTACCTTTACGTCTGTGAGATGTATGACGATGGAAAAATCCTGTTTCCAGTATATTTTTAACATTTTTCCCTTTACGGAAAACAGTTCTAATATCCTTGCCATGTATGTTTTCCAGGTCAGTGATATCTTTAAATATGTCCCATTCCTTACAAACAATCTCCTGAATAACACTAGAGTTTGCACTAAACCCTGTGATAAAAGCTTTTTTGTAATCTGTTTGATCATTCGAACTCACAGGGACATTGACAGGTGCTCCCAAACCTAAAATTGGTCTAAACCTGTCCTTTCTTCCCTCTTTGACTTCCCCCCATATGTTGTAAATAAGTTCCTCTGGGTAACCTCTGTCCCTAAACATTTGGAACAGTTTCTGACACTCTACTGAGAAGTCTTCCTCGTTGGACGTCATTCGTGAAACTCTGACCAATTGGCCCTTGACAATACCCCTTTTCTGATACATGGGGTGTGAACTGTCAAAATGTATATAGCTGTTAGAAAACGTAGGTTTTCTATAAATAGTGGATCTGAAAGAACCCTGATCAATACTGAGAAAAACATCTAAATATTCTACACCACCTTCATGTATTTGATAAGTAAATGTAAGGAAATCTGTAGTAGATGCCAAAAATTCCATGAAATCCTTTATGGCATCTACAGAACCTGTCCAAAAAATGCAGATGTCATCCAAATATCTAAAATAGGCTGTCCAATAGTCCTTAAAAGGACTATTAAGGACAAACTTGTTTTCCCAAACAGAAAGAATGACATCTGCATAAGTTGGGGCACAATTTGCCCCCATAGCAACACCTGACACCTGCTTGTAATATTCTCCTGAGAAATGGATAAAGTTGTTGTGCAGAACTAATTCCATAAGCTCCAAGATTACAAGAATATCATTATTTTGGATATTAGGGCAAAGTGTAAGTGCCTCTTCCAACCATAATAGCCCTGTCCCGTGTGGTATGACAGAGAACAGGTCTACCACATCGATAGTCAGGAATTTTAGATCAGGAGTAATAAGTTCAGGGTTGGCCTGTCTCAAGAATTCCCAAGAATCCTTGAGTGAGTGGTCAAACTTTGGCCACAAACTTTTGAATTTCCAGTCCAGGAACTTAGATAGAGGGGAAATCTTGGAGCCTTGCGCAGCCACAATGGGCCTAAGAGGAGGATCCAAGATATCTTTGTGTACCTTGGGTACTCCAAAAATCGAAGGTACCATAAAATACATATATATAAAATATAAAAGTATATAAATATATATATATATAATATAGACATTTATGAATATGTTTAAAGTACTAATAACTATGCAAATTGAGTAAAAATGAACACAATAACAGAAACCCTATCTTGTTGAATTTATAAAAAACAAATATTAATGAATGTTAGTAAATTGTTCAATAAATATTAATATTAAAAATTATTAAAAATTATTAGTATTGAAATTAAAAAATATATACATTGAGGTATTAAGAACATTATTAAAAACTTTAAAAATATAACTAATTTTATTCAACTAATATTTGTTATTCAGGCTTCCCTTTATTATTGTTCATTCTACCTTTTCTTTGGGTCCATTGCCAATATTTTTAGTGCCGGAGTTATAGAAATGTGATCATTTAACCCTTTTCCACTACATGCATCTAATCTCAGCTGCCAGATCATTTCCCTATTCTCTAACCTTGTCTCCCAATCGCCTCCTCTATCCATGGGTTCAATTTCATCTAACACCCAAAATTTAAAGTCTGCCTGTTTGCATACCAATGTATGCCTATATAATGCATTATTATCATTATGTTTGTTAATATCCCTGGTATGCTCATATATTCTATTCCTAAGGTGGCGTTCAGTTTTGCCTATATAATAGCTCCAGCAGGCCTTACAAAACACTTGATATACTACTCCTTTTGAGTAACAACTATTATATCTTTTGGCTTTTAAAGTTATGTCCAGACTTGGTATCCTAACTTCTTTCAGTCCGGCAATATATGAACATTGTGCACACCTACCACATTTGAAAGTGCCATGCCTCTTATTGGCTCCACTGGCTATAGTTTTTCTCTGTTAAATAATGTTCTTAATATTCTTGTTCCTTCTAAACCTATATTTGATGTCACATTGAAATACATCAGTTTTCGTTGCCATATTCCTAAACATTTCCCAGGTGTCATTAATGCTTTTTTTCAACCATTTTACACCTTGATGGTATGTAATCGTCAAATAGGGTGTAGAGCTTGCTACAAATAAATTCTGAGTATTGAAACTGTTCTTACTATTATTTCTGACAGTAATCTCCAAACACCCAACTTTTGTTAACATAGGATTATATTTATTACCTCTTTTTGAAATTACATATTCTTTTATAGGACTAATAAAATCCATAGGGTAGCCTCTTTCGCAGAACATTTTTTCTACATTATTAATTTCATTTAGAAATTCTGCATCATCAGAGATCATCCTGGCCATCCTAACCATTTGTCTTTTTACAATGTTCTTCTTAAGTTGATAAGGATGGTCACTGTCAAAGTGTAAATAGGCGTTAGAATGATGTTCTTTTCTAAATATATTTGACCTGTAGCATTTGTTCTGATTATCCTTACTTAATTTTATATCTAAAAAATGTATTTCCTCAATGCCTATTTGATGTGTAAAATGCAAAAAGGTAGTCGTCTGGTTTATATACTGTATAAACTCTTCAATGTGGTCATAAGATCCAGACCATAAAACAAAAATATCATCCAGGAAACGAAAATAATTAGCAATATATTGATTATATACAGACTTGAACACATATTTCTTTTCCCAAAATAACATTATAATGTTGGCATATATGGGGGCACAAGCAGAGCCCATGGCAACTCCCTCTTTCTGATGGTAATAATCCCCCTCAAAATAAACATAGTTATATTTTAATATCAATTCCATACATTCCAAAACAATTCTGAACTCAGCTGCTGTCAACAGTTTCAATTCAATAAGGTTTTTTTCAAACCATTCCAAGCCAATGGCTTGAGGTATAACCGAAAACAAATCTTTGACATCAATAGTGATGAACAACATAGTGTCTGGGTACTCACTCCAATTTTCTTCAGGAAATCCCATGAATCTACCAGAATATGGTCATATTTTGTATTAAATTCTTTTATCATAGTGTCCACATAAATAGCCAAAGGCTGGGTTTTAGATCCCTGAGATGACACTATAGGTCGCATGGGTGGATTATATAGGGATTTGTGTATTTTTGGTATACCAAATATACCCGGTATAACAGGTTTGGGTACTTTTAAGAACTTGTATAATTCCATGTCAATCATTCCTGTAAACAAATTGTCTTCCAAAATGAGATCTATCTTCCTATACGATATATTGATCTCATTCTTCGTTACTAAACCATACTGTTTTTCTTTGTCCAAGATATCCTTCATCTTCTTATATTTTATATATATGTATTTTATAGTTCATATATTGTAATATACATTCAATCATATTTTATCTTATTTTCATACATATATATTGAGACACACATATATATATACATATATCTTCATACACAGTTATTTAATAATATGTTTACTTATTTATTTATTTATTTATCAATTTTTTGGATAGGGATGTTTTCAGTAAACATAATAAAACAATATACATTCTTTCATACTAACATCAACTGTGCTTTTAGGGTTTCTAATAATAATAACAATATGCACTTATTTATATATGGGTTCTTTTGGTGTTATATATCATACTATTTTTTGTATTTTTTTGTGTCTTTAATAGGTAGTACTGTTTAACACATTTTACTACACACAATGTTTTCTTGCAGTGTTGCATAGACTTTTTATTGATGCTAGCCCTTTTAATTTTAATTTTAATTTTATGTGATTTTGTCAAGTAATTAATTATGTAATTAAAGGAATTGCTCAATTCTCAACCAATGGGTTGAAAATACTGTGATATATAATACATGGTTTGTTAATGGTAACTGGATTCTGAAGAAGTCTCCGTTCAGGAGATGAAAGCACTAAATCAGTTACTTTTCTTTTTATGTGTTTAATGTTTTTTATTTCATGTATCTTATGTTTTATTTACAAAACATTTTTCAAAATATCCGTTTGAGATCGATTTTTTGGACTACCTAAGCAGTGTGGTACGTGGGTAAAGGGACAGCCTTTATTGTACCGGAGCAACATTGTGAAGTATAAAAGGGGGGGTCAGTAGGATATTTGTGTATTTTTGGCAACCCATATAAACAAGAGATAGTTGGTACATCAATCCTTAAATAATTGAAAATCACCTTACTAATGTTCCCTTGATCAAAACAATTAAGAATAGCCTCATCATATTCCTGAATACATCTATTGACTTCTACACGTGTAATTAAATTAAATGTATTTGGATAATCCAACATTTTACCTATCAAGTTATAATAAAAGTTGACATTCCTAATGAAAATTGACCTGCCCTTATCGGCTGGCCAAATCACAATATTCTTATCATTTCCTAATCCTCTCAGAGTTCTTTGCTCTTCCAATGTCATATTATAAAATTTTTTAAGCTTTTTATCAGCATTACCAAATAAATCATAAATCTCTTTCTTGCATACTTGTAAAAATGCATCCACCAATGGACTATTCCGTGGTATATAAAAGCTTGTTTTTTTAAAAGCATGTAAAGCACAGTTAATACACTCATTAGAAAACATAGTTCCCAAGGATAATTGTGATAAAAGAGATGTAAATCAATTAAACTCTGTGCTAAGTCATCTTTCTTGGAGGGAATGAAGGAAAGTCCTTTCTGTAAAATATTCATTTCCTTTTCACCTTCCCTCTGCTCTGCGAACACTCTTTGGATGGTGGGTGGTCTCTCTTGATGGGAAGGAGTAGAGAAGGAAAAAACACTCCTTTTGCCATGGTCTTCCTTCACGCAACTGGCCCAGCATCATTAATCAATTGCTGTTTGGCTCTTTGTTAGCCAACAATGATGGAATGTTAGAATTTGTAGAGCCCGTTGGAGTATTATAAACAGAATTTTCAGTAAGTGATGCTGAAGTATCAATGTCCACACTGGCTTTCTCGGCAGTTGAAACAACTTCAGCTCTATATTCTTGTTCCTTCACATTCATCTGTGGCCAGGTAAAGACATAATTATTGGTTAAGTTCCTCATAACCCTACTCAACTTCTTTCTCTTCTGTTGCAAAAGCCTCTTCTCATACATAAACACATTGTCAAAAACTTCACTAAGTAGCACATCCACTTCATCACCAGGCAACATGTTATACAATTCAGCCTGCTGCATATTCACATTATCAGTAAGTTCTTTCTCATGCAATTTAAACAACTCAATGAGCAAACTCATATATTGCATACTGGTCTCCAGGTTAATACGCTGCCATTTCGTGAGGAGATCTGGATAAGCATCCCCTATGTTTAGGCATTTTTAACACACGTAGACCTCAGGGAATAACACTCATATGTAGACAAGCTCCTAAATGCAGCCTTTGGAACTGCAATCTTTTCAGTCTATACAAATTGTTCTCCAGGTCTCGTAGTTTAGTTTTAAACAAAGAGCTCACCTCCAGGTAATCATTCCCATTCAATTCATCACAGTCTGAATGTCAGTATCCAACAAAGGATTAGAACTCACTGATATAAAATTTGAAATGCTCTCACCCATTCATACATTACTGCTCTGTTTTGGGTTTTCTCTAATAGCTCCAATAAAGAAATTGATTTTTTGGACGTGAAGATCTGTAGGGATGATGCTGTTCAGCTTTATACTAGACTATTTAGGAAGGAGTGTCATAGATTCTCCTTACTACATAGATCTAGTATGCACCCGCAACATGTATAATAATGTTGTGAATGGACAGTTTATGTGTACATCCAGGATGGATGTGAAGGAGAGTGATTTTTACCATGACATTGAAGACTTAAATCGAAGACTGAAAAGTAGGGGATATAAACACCATGAGATTTCATGTGCTACGTATAGGGTTAAGAGTAAGTGTAACAATGATGTTAAACCATATTTTTCAGCTAAAGTAGACAGAAGTTTGTCTTCTAGAGTGCGGCAAGATAGTATGTTTGTGCCGTTGGTGTTTAATGCAGATTCACTAGGTATTAAGTGTATTATAAGTAAAAATTGGAACATATTGGGGAGTGATCCCAGGGTGTTAAGTATTGTGGGTGAATGACCTAAGTTTTATTATAAAAATAATGCCTCACTGAAGAGGTTATTATGTTATTAGAAGGGGCAAGAAGAAAAGAAAATGCCCAAGATATATAGTAGATTCATTATGAAAAAATATTACAATTGCTCGTACTATGAATATGTAGATATTACAACTATGTTTAAACATCCAGCTACATGGAAGATATTTAAATTTAATGTGCAAGCTGATTATAATACAAAGAACTTAGTCTACTTAGCCTATTGCATGCTTTGTCATGCATTTTATGTTGGGAAAACCAGCAGAAGATGGAGGGAACGTGTAAGTGAGCATTTATATTGTGTGTGCAAGGAACAACAGTTTAGTGCAAAGCACAATTTGACTAAGGGGGGTGCGCATTATTTTAGGTTTATGGTGATAGATGCCATTCATGAGAATGAACGCATAGGAGATCATGTGAACTTTACAGAAGACCGTGAGTTGAAATGGACATTGACACCTAGTGCCCATATGGGGAGTGGCTTAAATGATTATTTATGGTTGAAGCCAATTTTGAAAAAATGGAAGTTGAAATGAAAAAGAAGGATAGCTGATTGTTAGTAGGATTATATGATGATTTTTGTAATAATTCTTTTAGCAACCCTGGTAATAACTTTAGTAATATCTACAATAGTGTTATAGTTTATACTGTTACTGTGGTAAGATCTTAATTAAATAGTAATCCTGACAGGTTTGTTTGAATATCATATGTTTATAAATTATGTGTTGTAATGGTGAAGTGTTGTCTGATGAAGCGACTTGTTCATTAAAGCACTTACATATTAAAACTTCTCTGATTTTACTATTGTGCTATATTTCACTTGTGAATATTATTGCCATGTTTCGGTGTTGGTCCTTTTAGTTTCCGACACATATTAATATGGTTAATGGAGTATCACATTTTGGCAACAGAGTGGCACAAAACACAGCCTGCCCCTAGTCTGAATTGTCAACTTTTTTGTCTGTCTGCACTGGATGCCTATTTGGACACTGAAAAAGGCACAGTAGGTGACGTGGTTAACTGTAGCAGTGCACTCTACTCACTCTCCATTACCAATACCATTTTATATATATATATATATATATATATATATATATATATATATATATATATATACACACACACACACACACACACACACACACACACACACACACACACACACACACACACACACACACACACCCAAGGGGAAGAGTTTATTGAAGAGGCTGAAACCATGGGGAGCAATTTTTTGATGAGGGAATACAAACAGGGTGAAGTGACCACTAGACAGAGACAAGTACAGGATTTAAGAGAGGGCATAGGGAAACTGTATTTATATAGGGGGAATCATATGGAAGAGTTTTCACAGAGAAAGGATGGCGAGGATCTCAGAATCGTCCTTACATGCTCTAATGACATTAAAGGACAACAACGGGATATTAAAGCAGATTGTTCAACCTGCTGTCTCTTTTAGTCCCTGTTCATTGATACAGCCTCAAAAAATCACCCATGCAGTTTAAAAACTAATCCATGCAACTGTTTTCCCTGTTAGGCTTCCTAAATTTCCATACTGTTTTATTTTCACTTTGAAGACCAAGTTGAAAAACCTCTAGCTGGCTCTGAAATGATGATGCCACATATGCCAGAGCTCTTGCTCTAGCTACCGGGACATTTCCTCCCCCAAAGTGATGTAATCCACATCTGATTTGCATGCTGTATAGAAGAGCCAGTGGACCTCCCACATTGTGATGTCAGAGCTGCCTTGCCCAGCTCACTCTTAACCTAGCAAAAATGTCAAACTATAATCTCACTTTTCTGAAGAGCCCTACCGATATGTGACAAAGTACAGGCAGAAGCACAGTAATAGCTGCAAAAACTAAGAGCATAAATTTACAATGACCATGTGTAGACATTAATTGCATATTTTTACATAAGAAGCAGATGTCTGTCACAATTAATTGACAACGCTACATCAGATTACAAGAAGTATGCAATACCATAATTTTCTTAAATTACCACTTTAAAAGCATGTGGGTGCTGTCATGCAAGTCTGTGAAATATTTTGTGTTTATAATGCATCATTTAGGTTCATAGGTAGGTACTAGGCTATTGGCCCTAGGGCCCATACAAGCCTAGCCAAAAAATGTACCATGGCTTTCGCCACCCAAGATAATTATTTTCCTGTGCTCCGGTCGAGCAGAGCCACAGAAGTGATCCCCGGGGTGAATTTCCCATTTCCCATCCAATCATCAAGATTTTTCTTGAAGAGTGCTAATGAGGAGCTCTGTTTGACATAGATAGGTAGTCTATTCCAGAGTATGGGAAGTCTCTGGGACAGGAAACTATCCCTCCAGCATGTTCCGTTTATTGTGGTGACAAGGTTTAGGTCCCTAGAGCATGTAGCTCGGAGGGATTAGGATTTCTTTAAGTGGAGCATGTCCATCAGCTCTGGGTTTGACATAGCTTTGTATGTTAGGCAGAGATCACCCCTGAGTAGGTTATATGCGATGGAGTAAAGCTGTAGTTTTTTGAGATGGTCTGCATAGGGCATCTGTTTGAGGGCAGTAATCCTCTTTGTGAGGTATTTCTGTGGTCTTTCCAGTTGTTGTAGATGTCTTGTGAGGTACATACCAAAAGGGGCGTTGTACTCTATAATGGGTCTAATGAGTGATGAGTAGAGGGGAACAATGACCTCTTTTTTTCTGGATGAGAATCCTTTTGTGATGAGATGAGCCATGGAGAAGGATTTCCTGACCACAGTGAATTGATTATCAAAGGAGAGACTACTGTCCACCTGTGTCCCAAGGTCTCTTATCACATTTTCGGCATTAAGTAGACTACCAGCTATGTGGTAGTTCATGGGTACAGAGATTTTACCAAAGGGGGTGACAATACACTTTTTGGCATTGAGCTTCAGGCCATGGCTTTGACACCAGGTATCTGTCTCAGTGAGGCCCTTTTGTAGTTTGTCCACATCGTTAGGAGTTTCAATTATGGCTCCTAGTTTGCAGTCATCTGCAAACTTTGTTAGCCAAAGACCTTCCGTGTTGGCCTGCACCTCAGAGAAGTAGATACCAAACAGGAGTTGACCCAGGACTGAACCCTGTGGTGCTCCACTTGTAACTGGTCTGATGTCGGATTTGGAATCCGCTACTTTCACAGTGTGGGTTCTGTCCATGAGCCACTTGGCAACCCATCTTGTGACATAGGGATTTATACCTAGTTTAGTGAGCTTATCTATAATTCCAGAGTGGGGGATGGTGTTGAAAGCCTTGGCGAGATCTAGATAAGCTGTGTGAACCATTTTACCCTCATCTATGACTTTGGTGACTGCGTCAAAGAAGTCGATCAGGTTTAGGAGACATGATCTGCCTTTTACAAATCCAAACTGGGTAGGGTCCAGAGTTTGGAGATTACCAATGTCTTTGTTTATGAGTTCCATGATGATACGTTCCATGGCTTTGCAGACCAGGCTCGTCAGGCTAATGGGGCGGTAGTTCCCGCGGTCCATCGTGGCTCCCCCTTTGTGGAGTGGGATAACCATCACGGTGCACCATTCAGTGGGTACAAAGCCTGAGATGAGGCTATGATTGAACATGGTACTTAGGTAGGGTGCCAGTTCATTCTGTAGTTTGTGTAGAATGCAGCCTGGGATATTGTCAGGTCCCATGGATGCTGTGTTCTTGGTTTTGGAGAGTGCGTTTTTTACCTGTGCAGCCATGATTATAGGAACTTTGCATTCTTCCGGTATAGAGATGGGCCCTCTAGGGGGTGAGAGGGGGTAAAGTTAGCACTGAACCTATCTGCTAGGATGTTGGCAATATCAATTGGTTCTGTATATTTAGTGCCATTGTGCTGTAACTCAGAGCAGATCTGAGTGTTCCCATTTAGATTCTTGACATAGCTATAGAATGCTTTGTGGTTGTCTTTAGAGTCAGTGGCAATTTTGTTTTCGTAACTAGCTTTGGAGGATTTTATGAGGGATCTCAGCTTCTTACTGAGGATGACCAGGGAGTTCCTTCAGTCATGGGATTTTACTCTTTTTTGCAACAGTTTCTTTCTTCTGTTGTAGAGTTTGTTTATAGCAGAGGACCACCAAAATGGCTTCCTTTTTTTTGGAGGATGACATCTTGGTTCTATTAGGGATAGCATGATCCATGCACTTGTGTAAGTGCTTATAAAGTGCATTTGTGTAGGATTCGGCAGTCATACCTCTATTGTCCATCTGCATGGGTGTCATGAAGTTTGCCACTTCTGTCATAAGAAGTGTGAAGTTGGCTTTGGAGAAGTTTTTTACGATGGTTTCCCTAATTTGGGGTGGGGGTGGGATGTGGATGTCTAGGCTTTTGTGAAGCTATTTTGTTAGCTATTTAACCAAACAGGAAGGAAAAATAAGTGGAAGTTTCATGCTTTTCAAAACAGTGATTACTTCCAGTGCTATGGAGCCTGGTTCTGGAGTGCAACAAAAAAGTCTCCCACTGTAAGGAAGGAAAGGCTGACAAGAAAACAGTACATTAGTCTGGTCATCTGCTGTGAGCTGTCAATTACATGCATCAAATTACCCTTAGGTCTTTGACAGCTAGGGAAGGTAGGTCTGAAGGGGGAGGGGAGATACCTTGAAGAACTAGATTTCAGCCTTCACAAAATAAATCAAGCTAGCATTTCTAAGAAGAAAGAGCAATAAAATACACTTTTCACTTCTGTTCTGCAGCATTTACACTGCTTGTGTTTGAAGTAGTCATTGAAAAAGGATAAAATGTTAACCAAAAGTAGGTGACTATAACACAGCAATGAATGCCTGTAAAATCAGTTCACTGGCAGGGGCTTTAGGGAAAATGTGGCAGATCTGATGCAATGTTTTTGGAGACAAACAATGCATTCTGGGATATAGAGGCAGACTAAACAGTCAGAATTATTTCAAGATGCCAGACCCCATGTAGTCAGAGTCAGAAATTCTGTATAAAAATATCTAAAAAACTCTAAATAGTCCTAGAGTGGTGTTAAAATGTAGGAAACACCAAACCATGATGAAATAAACATTTTTTTTAGTCTGTGGGTGCGGTTGTCTTTTAAGGGGGTTTGTAATGTGATTAGGAACAATTGGAAGATTCTGATGTCAGATGAGGAAATGAAAGGTATTGTAGGGCAGGTACCTAGCTTTGCCTTTAGAAACAACCGTAATCTTAAACAACTTCTATGTGATAATAATGTGAACTGTCACTCTGTAGTTTCACAAAGAAAAGGCACCCATCCATGTCACAGATGTACTTAATCTAAATTTATTTATAAAGGAAATGTATTTTTACATACACAACAGAAACAATAATATTATTTTGTGGGGTATGCAGACTGTACCAGTCAGAACGTAACATATATGGCTACTTGTGGCGTCTGTGACTCCTTTTATGTGGGCAAAACCAAGAGACAGCTAAAGGAGAGGGTGTCGAAACATTTGAGTGACAGACAGCAGGACGTAAAAAAAAACTTTTTTAAGCATATTAAAGAGATGAAGGACATTCTTTATATTTTAGGGTAATACAGAGTATAGGTAACAACAATAGAGGGGGAGATGTTAACAGTTTAGTAGAGAAATCAGAAATGTGCTGGATAGGGAGGGTGCAGGCATACAGATTTCCAGGTCTCAAAGCCTACTTACCAATTAAACCTGCTTTGAAAGGGAGAAGGCTTAGGAGGCATGTGTGAAATTTTGATAGAGAGGGTATGTCACTGAATTGATTGGGTATGTTTTAGTATTTAAAAGTTTTTTAACTGACTTGTTTTATATGGTTCTAATGAAGGATCTGGAGATCCGAAAGAGCTTATCCCAATAAAGAAAATCTTCCATTTTACTGGTGTCGTATACTTTGTTACCCTAGGCCGTGGTGACTGTGTGTATATATATATCTATATATATATATATATATATATATATATATATATATATATATATATATATATATATATATATATATATATATATATATATATATATATATAAATCAATAGTGCAGTTTGTCAAACTTTTGGAATATTGCACATTTTGAATGCAGACATCTCAAACTGCTTAGATCTTTGTGTGTCGATATTAATTTGTGGGAGGTTGCGGAAGACTCGGGACTCTGAATTTTAAATTTTTCTGCTGTTGTGTAATTTTGGAATTGATATATATTAGAAGTAGGGTCTTTGGGGGATACTGGGGGCAAAAATTTTTTTTCTATTTTTCAGTCATTTTTTGGTATTTATTGTTTTAATGTAAAATTATCAGTGTTTTGTTGTTCGCAGATTGCATCATTCATGGAGCTGTCCCTAAAATACATATTCTACACACACACACACACACACACACACACACACACACACACATATATATATATATATATATATATATATATATATATATATATATATATATATATATATATATGGATGGATCTACTTTGAAAGCTTGAAAGGCCAGATTACTGAACGTGATTTTCATGAGAATACAACATCGAAACCTTGATTTCCCAAATGTGAAAGTTTTACCAGGGTAAGTAAACACTTGCCCAGAATTGCACAGAAGCACACCCCAGTAGGTAAAACCCACCTTGGTGGGGTGTACTACCCCCACACTGCCCCTCAATTATATATACCATCTCTGGGATTATACTTCTGTGGGGGAAAAGGGGATATTTCCCCATGTTGGGCAATTATTTACTTACCTTGATAAAACTTTTGCATTCGGGAAATCAAGGTTTCAGTGTTGTCTTCTCATGAAAATCACATTGTGTAATCTGGCCTTTTGAGCTTTCAAAGTACATTTATATATATATATATATATATATATATATATATATATATATATATATATATATGTGTGTGTGTGTGTGTGTGTGTGTGTGTGTGGATTCACTTCATAACACTGAAAGCTCAAAACACTGAAACTCAAAACACTGAAACCAAAACACTGAAAACACAAATAATACATATACTGAGTTTAAACAACATAAATCATAGCACTTTCAACCAAGTGGAAGCAGGTTGCAAGCACCCCTGCACCCCCCATGTGAGGGACTGCACCCCCACTCCCCCTGCTACTTATATATATCAACTCCAAGACTGCACTTCACTACACTAAGTGCAATCTTGGAGTTGATATATTTAAGTAGCAAGGGGTGGGGGGGCACGCAGCTCCCCCACATGGGGGGTGCAGGCAGGCTTGCCCCCCTGCTTACACTTGGTGGAAAGTGCTATGATTTATGTTGTTTAAACTCAGTATATGTATATTATGTGTTTTCAGTGTTTTGATCTTCTATATTATGAAGTTTTCTTATTTTCAGTGTTTTGAGTTTTCAGTGTTATGAAGTGAATCTATATATATATATATATATATATATATATATATATATATATATATATATATATATATATATATAAATATATATAAACATGGCTTTACATTGTTTGATAGGAAACACATTTCATTGAAACTCCTTTCGTCGAAGTCTCATTTCACTGAAAAATTAATTGCCTGAGCACAATACAGTGAAAGCTCACTTCACTGAAAACTCATTTGACTGAAACTCATTCCATCTAAAAAGGTATATGCCCTGTTCCCCACTGTAGTGCGATCTTGGAGTTAGTATACATAGTAAGGAGGGGTGGGGGGTGTGGGGTCTAATTTGGGTATATATTATCTTGTGGAAAGAGTTATTCATTTGACTTGTAAGTATCCATGTCTATGGTTTACAACATTTAAAATAGGTGGGGGCTGCACCACCCACACCCCACTTATGTAGCAAAAGTTCTTTAGATGATTCCTAATTGCATCTAGAGTAATATAATGTTGTAATACCATAAATATATTGTCATCATCATCAACTCCCATGTTCATGTTTTTATATGGGATAGGGGTGTTGTGTCAATTTTTGTCACCTCTCACAAATCAGAACCAGTGTATTACTTTCTTTATAGTCATGTACAACTCTCCCATGTTTTTTCTCACATAAACCATCCATTTCTTATCTGAACTTCCTCATCTCTTCTTGCCTTTTTCCTCTCCTTCCAAATATGCTTTACCAAATAATCTTCTACGTTTCTGTACGTGACTGAACCAATATAATTTGTTCTCCCTGACCTTCTCTAGTTGGAACTATTTTAGGTACACTTCTTATG